>NC_046284.1:124633555-124933378 GCF_004115265.2 Rhinolophus ferrumequinum | reverse complement strand
ATAAGGCCGGTGTAACCTCCCGAGAGCACTTCCGCGTTTCAAACATGGCCGCCAAAATCTCGCGAGAAATATGGCCGGCTTTATCTTTGGACAGCACTTCCGCGTTTCAATTATGGCCGGCGTTGTCTCCCCACAGCATTTCCGCGTTTCAAATAAGGCCGGCGTTATCTCCCGACAGTACTTCTGTATTTAAAATATGACCGCGTTACCTCCCGAGCACTTCTGTGTTTAAAATAAGGCCGGTGTAACCTCCCGAGAGCACTTCCGCGTTTCAAACATGGCCGCCGAAATCTCGCGAGAAATATGGCCGGTGTTAACTCCCGACAGCACTTCCGCGTTTCCAACATGGCCGCCGAAATCTCGCGAGAAATATGGCCGGCGTTATCTCCTGACAGCACTTCCGCGTTTCAAATATGGCCGGAGTCATCGCCCCACAGCACTTCCACGTTTCAAATAAGGCCGGCGTTATCTCCCGACAGTACTTCCATGTTTAAAATATGACCGGCGTTATCTCCCGAGCACTTCCGTGTTTAAAATAAGGCCGGTGTAACCTCCCGAGAGCACTTCCGCGTTTGAAACATGGCTGCCGAAATCTCGCGAGAAATATGGCCGGCGTTCACTACCGACAGCACTTCTGCGTTTCAAATATGGCCGCCAAAATCTCGCGAGAAATATGGCCGGCGTTATCTCCGGACAGCACTTCCGTGTTTCAAATATGACCCTCAAAATCTCGCGAGAAATATGACTGTCGATAACTCCCGAGAGCACTTTCGCGTGGAAAACAAGGCCACCAAAATCTCACAAGAGCAAAGTTTTGCGCAAAACAGGGCCCCTTGAGTCACGGGAGAACAGAAGTTTGCACAATAAACATGGTCGTGTGGATTTCATGAGAGCAGAGGGTCACACCAGAGCTGGGGCCGCTAGAGTAACAGAAGAGAAGACTCTGCCGTGACAGATGCCGTGATGCCTTTCATGTCCTGCAGTGGTATTTGTGAGAGAACTGGTTTTTTCACTATATCTACCCTGGGCGCTCTCCTACCGGGAGACAACATGGGATGTCCTTCTAAACCTCCTTTACCTGTCTATCTACCCAGGAGACGTGAACGACAGCCAAAGGTAAGGAGGCGTTTCCTATACGCGAACTCTGCTGTTCGCGGGAGGGGTGTTGGCCACTAGAGGGCCCGGCACAGAGTATTTGTGAGAGGGTTGTTGGCCACTAGAGGACCCAGCACAGAAAGGACATAGTGGTGAAAATTGTTGGTTTTTCTTTGTGGCGTAAAATAGTGTTCAGTGGTATTGTTTTGCATACAGCTCGCCCGTATTCCAGTGTCGTTTCTGCTGCTTCAGATTTGAGCTGGATTCTGCTCCCATGATCTACGTGTTAGGTTTTATGCCGATACAACCCAGTTTTGGTTAATATAGGTGGTTTTTGGAAAAGTGATCTGGAAAGCTGCAATTAGAAATCTTGCTTTGTCTTCCACAGCCCAGATCATCCACGTTACCCTAGGCACTAATACGGTCTCCCCACGGTGCTTCTTACGCCAAGGACAATTAGCTTCACCTGTTTTGGAGGACTGGGTCTGCCCAGGGCTTGTGCTGTGTAGTAAACTGGGATGTCTTTTCCACTATTTCTGTGTGGTGTTGACAGGGTTGTTTAGAATTATTACTTTCCTGTGCCTTCAAAAGCATAGCCATTCCATTGTGTGTGAAAGGGGTATCGTATTGTGATTTCAATTTGCATTTATGTGACTCATAATGTTTAACATCTATATTAGTGTGTTTCGCCCATTGGTGTTTTCTCTGGAGAAGGGTGTGTTCAAGTCTATTTTCAGCCACAAAAAAAATAAACTGATAAATACCCTGTCACGCGGGGTGTCAGGCGGGGTCTCTGGTCCTGCTCCCCACACAAAAACGCAGGATATGGCTAGGCCAAAAAGGAACACCCATGGAGCCGTAGGTAGGGGATACTCTATACTCTCTATACTCTCGCTGGCGGCTGGGTTGGAGAAACAGGAACCGGAAGCAACACAATTCTCAACCCTCACTGTGCCGCTTGCAGACTCAGCCACCATCTTCTTGCTAGCTCCCCCTTTTTCTGCTAGCCTAGCCACAGCAGTTATATTCATGGCCAGCGGCTCACTGGTTACAGCTGACGGCCAACTAGCCACAGCTGCTGGCCATTTGATCGCAGTCATGGCCATTTACTACCTGAGCCAGCACCTTTCTATGTGAGGCCGAGAGCCTGGAAACTATAAATAAATAAATAAATTTATTTCACTCTATAAATAAAGAGTGAATCTCTGAAACCCAAGTACTCCCAACATCTGCCCCTATAAAGGCAGAAATGCAGGTCTGCACATACACTCCCTCTATACCCAGGACCTTACCGTGTGGCCCGGGACAGCCATAGACTTTCCACGGGCTGTAAATTATAAACCTTGTTTTTTTTCCCCACAAAGTTCCCTGATAGTTGTTGCTGAGGTCATTCTTACAATCCTAGTAATAACAAAGGCAGGTCCAGCCACATTGGTTCAGGTCAGGGAGTTATCTACAGTGGCTCACCACAAGCGGTCTAGCCCGGACAAGGACCCCGGGCATCCATAGGCAATATAGCATCGTGACAGACAAGCTCAGACCGACACAAAGCAACCTTGAAAAAACACTAAATGACAGCCAGATAGAAAAGGCCACCGATAGAATGATTCTCTTTATATGGCTTTATATAGATGTCCAGATTAGGTAGAGTCCTAAAAATACAAAGTAGAATAATGGTAGCCAGGGGATAGGGAAGGCAATGGAGTTACTGTGAATGGGAACAGGGTTTCACTTTGAAGTGATGATAATGTTCTAGAACGTTACAGTGGTGATATTTGCACAACTATGTGAATACTGGAGTCCCCTTTATCCATGTTTGCTCACTTTCCGTGGTCAATTTCCGTCCAAAAATATTACATTGAAAAGTCAACAAAATAAATAGTAAGTTTCAAAATGCACAAGGTTCTGAGAAGCATGATGAAATCTTGTGACATTACACACGTTTTCACCCAGGACATAAATCATACCTTTCTCCAGTGTACACATTCTACATATACTCCATGCATGTTGGTCACCTGGGTTTTCAGGCAGACTGTAGTAGTACTGCAGTGCTTTTGTTCAAGTTTTACTTAATTATGGCTCCAAAGTAAAAGAATAGAGATGCTGTCAATTTGGATACACCAAAGAAAAGCCATAAAGTTCTTCCTTTAAGTAAATATATATGTATGCTTCAGTACTATCTGAGGTTTCAGGCATCCATTGGGGGTCTTGAAATGTATCATCCGTGATTAAAGGGGATTGATTATGCTGAAAATGACACAATGATACACTTTAAAATGATGAATTTTATGGAATATAGATATTATACCTCAGTAAGTCTCCTAAAAAGAGAGCAATTTTTTAATATCAAAGATTTTGAGTAATTTGAGTTTTTCAACAATTATCTCATCAAGATTTACAACATTTCCATTGTACTGGAAGACAATCTTTTAAATGCCAGGCTTAATAGAAACCAGCTGGATTCTCATAGTATCTTCTGCATTCAATCTACATCTTGTACTTGTGGAAATGCATAAAGGAAATATGGATACGCCCAAGTATGAAGTTGGAAAAGCACAGGTAGTTTAATATACTTATCAGGTAACTGTGGATATTGCTCTTAAGATAGTACAAGCTGAACAAGGGATCATTTAGTTGCAGTGTACAATCTGAGATCATACAGATGTTGACCTTAAACAAAAAGTCAACTAGATATTCCCTCAATCAAAAAAAAAAGGTTTATTTGGGGGAAAAGAAATAATTGCTACCCAGGACATGCAGCCATGGAGAGCCGTGCTACGAGTCCCCAGCAGAAAAGTGGAGATTCTTTTCTAGAAGGAATTTGGAGAGCTGTTATAACCAAGGGGCTCTTCCTGTAGGCTTTGTCATCCGTGTAGCAGTGAGAACTCCCCCTACAGGCCCTCCCCATTCGAGTCTTGGGCGAGGTCTTTATTTTTTTACACAAGCAAACCTTTTTTGTTGTATTATATTACAAATCATTGGTCTGACTTGCAACGTAAATCGTTCTTTCGTGCATGATTTTTTAACATTATGCACTGGTTATTTGCAAAACTACGGGTTCAATGACCTATGCAGATCCCCCGAATGTTGACACATTTCATTTTACAACATGAATATTCATATTCATCGATATCATCATTAGTCTTAAGTATTTGGAAGCTGTGACATTCACAGAGGCAGATACAACTTTTCCAAAATTCTATTTTTCATTTGAAACTTAGTTTTATATTGCCAAGAAATGCTGTTATTTATTTAGCATGAATTTTCTTTCAAGCAAAGTTGAGCTTCCAATTCTAATGATCACAAAAATAGTCTTTCTGGAGACAACAATTTAAATACAAATTTTAGAATATTTGTTGCATAGATATTATAAGACAGGTGATCAAAAGTTGAGATTGAATAAAATTATTTTTTAATGCCCCATTAAGACATTATGAAGTGAAATGTCACATATCTTAAAACTGTGAATGTGGTCATGAAGAATAATAACATAGCTACTAATTAATCAACTCTAGTACCATTTCCTTGATGCATAATGAGTGGCAACAGTTTTACCGACTACAGAAATTGCAAATCCACTGCAATAATGCAAATAATCGGTGCAAATCCAACAAATGTCTTACATTTGGGATTATCAGTGATAACTGTAAAATTCTTTCAACTTTTCTGTATTGGTGAAATTTTTCATAGCAACACATTGGGGGAGAAACATAGTAGACATCAGGACAGATGTGGACTATGATCTATTGTTTGCCAACTCCTGGTGAATTACGCTAGGCCAATACAGCACTGTCTTGTTCTTACAGCATTACTGTGACCCTTGTCAAGTTAAGTAGGTCAAAACACTTTTTACTGTTCTTCAAAGTGGCCTCAGTTATTTTCATTCCTTTGGTCCTGCGTGCACATTTTAGACTCTGATTCCCACTTCCCACATATACCACACTTTATGTATCTTGTGGTTTGTCTGTTAGCATGTATCTCCATGTGCCAAGCAAGCACAGTGTGTTCGTTATCCAATAACTACCCTCTCCCCTTCCTCTTTGCTAAAAGATGACTATGTCCTTACTTATTGGTTGGTGATACATTTATGACACCTCCCCATTTGTGATTCACTGGATGAAGGTTGATTTCTTCATTGATTCATTCAACACTTGAGAGATATTTCTTGAATGCCAGGTATGAGCCTGCCCCGATTATTAGGCACAGAAGATACATCAGTAACTGATATCCCTTGTGATAAATTCATTGAGGCAGGGGAACACATAATAATTGATATAGATATTGATGTTTTAAAGGTAACAAATACTATGGGAAAAAATAGAAATGACCAAGTAAAGGGGATTGGCAGTGCCAGTGGTGTAGCTGCAATTTTAAATAAAGCAGTACCTTAGTTTCCTAGGCCTGCTGTAACAACTACCAGAGAGTGTGGGCTTAAAAAACAAATGTATTGTCTCACACTTCTGGAGGCTATATGCCCATAATCAGGGTGTTGGTAGCATTGCTTCCTTCTGAGGGCTGTGAGCGAAGGATGTTATAGGCCTGTCTCCTTCACTTGTACACCTGTCTTCTATCTGTGTCTTCAAATCGTCTTTACCCTATGTGTGTCTGTGTCCACATTTCCCCTTTTTTAAAACATAAGGACAACAGAGATATTCGATTGGTGATCTAATGACCTCACTTAAACTTGATTACCTCTGTAAAGACCCTTTCTCCAAAATAGGCCACATTCTGGTCCTGGGGGATATAACTTCAAAGCATGAGTTTTGAGAGGACACGATTCAATGCATAACAGACAGTCAGGGTAGAATTAATTTATTTATAAGGTGATACACCCTAAATCTAATCTTATTCCATAGGGCTGTGTGATTGAGGGAACTTCTCAATCACAAAAATATCTAAAATGTAATTGCTGATGGACGTAACCAAAAGCGGTTGGTCTTTCTGTTTGAAGCCCAAAATCTGTGGAATCTCTATTCCCTTGCCATCCATCTCTTAAATTCATCTCATTCTTGGAGTAACTTGCCAACTGCAACCAATAGCTGTTTTTATACACCATCACTTTGTTTTTACTTGATTCCTGTACAGCTGCTGAGACACTAGCAACATAGTTTGGAACTCAGCTAAGGACAAAGTTAACTAAATCAATTATTTTCACTTCCTACCATGTAACAGGAAAGCCAATACCACCAGTTTCATCAGTGGGTGCTTAATGAAGGGATGAATGTTAACAGGGTACTATGACTCCCCATGTGCCTATAGCTTTGGAAACTGTGAAGCTGGGGTTTTTTAATTCCTCAGTGCTTTCCCATTCCTCTTAGTAAAGCGCCAAGATCCTTAGCCAGATGTGGAGGCAGCAAGGAGTTTCAGAAAATAGTGCAGCCTCTGGATTATGGAGCCACAGTGATCTGGGTGTGAACCCTGGCCCCTCTATTTCTTATTGTGCCACCTGGCACAGGTCACTTTGAGCTCATGAAGTGGAAGTTAGTACATACGAACAGATCTCCCCTGAAATTTAAACGAGATGGTGCGTGTAACTCACATGCCCCATGACGTTTTTAATGTAATTACTTTCTTCCCGTCAAATTCTAATTTCAACTTAGTAGCCATTGCATTTTAAGTTATTACATCAGCAACACAATGACAGTGGGAGACAGGACAGTATTCGAGGGAGCTCTGAGTGATTTTTGTCTCCTGAGACAATAACGATAGTAGGGCATATTTACTTTTTCGATTAGAATAGCTGATTTTATAAGACGCTGTGCCATGTGCCAGGCATTATAGTATTGAGACCAGCCACACGCTAGCTAGTTAGTTTTTAATTGAAGCTTCACCATTATTAGCTATGTGAATTTGGGCAAATTACTTAAAAATTCCAAACTCCAGTTCCCTTACCTAGAGGGGGGAGAATATTATGTTCCTCGCACGGTTGTAGATAGAAATAACCTAACGCAGTAAAGGGCTCAGCAGATGGGGTACCTCATAGTCAGCTGTCTGTAGTTTTTAAAATCAGCAATGATGAGTACAACTTGTTGTTAGCATTCACTTGGAACTGAAGATTTGTTTCCCCAAAATCCCTGTTTTTCTGAGTATTTCTTAAAATCAGCTTTACTGAGGGTACAATTTACAGAGAGCAAACTGGGTCCTTTTAAAGTGTTTAGCAAATGAAGATTCATGGAACCACCACCATCAACAGACAGATCGCTCCCAGTGGTTCCATTGTGGTCCTGTCTGCAGTCCGTTGCTCTCCCATCCCCAGCCGCAGACAACCAGGGACTTATCTGTTGTCATTATACATTATCTGTTTTAGAATGGCATATACGGGAGTCACAGAGTGTGTACTCTTGTGTGTCTGACTTCTTTTACTTAGAATGCTTTTGACATTTAACCAAGCAGTTGAGTGATCATTAGTTTGTTACATTTTATTGCTGAGTAGAATTCCATTATATGGCTATACCCCAATTTGTTTATCCATTCACATGTTGTGCATTATTATACATGACATCTGTTCTTTACATGGACATAGGTTTTCAATTCAAGAAATGGACTTGATGGATCATATGATCACTGTAGGTTTAGCATTTTAAAGACATGCCAAACTGTTTTCCATAGAGGCTGCACTATTTTATAATCCCACCAGCCATGGATGAGGTTTCTATTCGCTGCAATACTCATCAATCATTACATTTTTTATCTTAGTTGTGCTACTGGCTGTGAAGTACTATCTCCTTGGGTTTTCATTTGCATTTCCCTAGTGACTAACGAATGCTGAGCCTCTTTACATGGATTTAACCAACAGTCAGTCCTATATATTCTTTTAAGTAAAGCATCTGGTAACATATTTTTATTGTGGTTTTTTTATTGGTTTTTCTTACTACCTAACTTATGAGTTATAAGGGCGACATTTTATACTTCTCACTGTACAGACCGTCCTCGTTTCGTTACGTTTATCTCAGTGTCTCACATTTTTGTATCACCCAGAAAACCCAGCTCATGGTGGAAGTAAGGTTCGGTGGATTAGGAAAAGGCCTGACCTGAAGCCCAGAATGATGGCTGCTTTTAGTGTAACTAAAGCAACTGGGAAACCAGGGGCTCACAAGGCAGTGGATCAGCCCAGGAATGTTAACAGTGTAAGGGGAGGTATTTCCAAAAGCCACACATATGACTTGTGCCAAGTAAGACCAACTCCAAGACATGCTGACCTCTCAAAGTTGGGGCTCAGTGCTACTCCTGTGAACGCAGCACAGCAGCGGTGCGGGGGAAGGGGACTGCAGGAGGCTGCCTTAGGTCTGGGTCAGATTTTGCTTCCAGAAAAGCATCTTGGGTACCCGTGGGACCAGTAGAGCTGGTGCTGAGTCTCCACATGCAGTGGCTGAATGAACTCAACCAAGGTTTGGAACACACACAGCCCACCACCAAACACTGATGACCACAGAACAGCAGCAGGGTTGTGACAAATGGGTCTTGAGACCTTAGTCTCTGTGAATTAAATCCCATACACAGGGAGAGAAGTACAAGAATCCAGGCCTTCTGAAAACCAGAATAGCCAGTAGTCTCATTGGAACTCATATATGTTATATATGAGAGAGAACAAGCTCCTGGGTTGACCTGATTGTTTCCCATGAGAGGATGCTACTGGGGGGGGCCTTGTTGGGCCCAAAGTCCAACCCCTCCTCTGATCACCAGCCCACTCTCTTGTCAGTCATGGGGGAAATAAATCTTTTTAGTTACTTAGCCCAGAGTGACTCCTTTTCTAATTTTCACTTCTTCATGTGAGACTGCAGGAGTTCTGAGAGAGGGAACGCCAGCATTAGGCCTCTGGAATAGGTGTCATTCATTGTTGTGATGACGCTTAGAACTCACATGAGTGAACATATTAAAAAAAATGGTGAAACTTCTTTAAATGAAGTTGTACTTGAGACTTATTGCTATTAGACAAGACTAATATTTATACTCATATTTTTCCATCTATTGAGCAGATAGTTTACTGGACAGTGGAATTGGAATAGAAAGATACTGACAAAACTGTCTGCATACATTGTTCTCGTTGCTCGACTGCTAACTTAAACTTTGAGCCTAATCTCCTTCCTGGCATCCTCTCAGAAAAACGTGGGCAGAGCAGGAAAAAATGCTACAGACCCAGTTATACAGAAACTCTACAGCTAGGAGTTTATCCTGAGGAACTGATATTACATGTGTGGACAGTATGAGAATATTCATTGCAGAGAAATAATTAAAGTCAAGCTAGATTTCACAGGAGGAAGGCTAGACACATATGACATACACATGAGATGGCATATACGCAACCATGTACAATCACGTTTACACAGAATATTTATGCAGTGGGAAATAATCTTGATGTATGTGGAATGTCTTAAAAATGTAGTAACGGTCCTGGATAAATTTCAAGGAACACAACACCTACCAAGACTAAATCACAAACAAATAGAAAATCTGAATAGTCCTGTAACAAATAAGGAGATGGAATCCATAATCAAAAATCGAATAGAGTAGTATATACAGAAAGGGGTTTGGGAAATGGGGAGAGGTCTGCAAACGTAAGCTTTTATTGCAGAACACTTAGCAGAATTGTGTGTATAGGTTTACCCAAATTACTTATGTTTGGATGACTAAACAAGTCTTTTCAACATACGATTGGTAGAAAAGGGAACGCTGAAGATGCTGAGGAGTCACCCTCCCAGTGTCACAGGGACTCCTGGGCCAGTTCATGCCCTTCTAAGTTTGTTGCTATTCAGTGTGTGAGCAATTTGGGGAAATAGGAATTTAATTTTTAAATGACCTGAATAGAACCTTCTCCATATTAGACACACAGATGGTCAACAGGCACACTAAAATGTTAAACACCATTAGTCATGATGGAAATACAAATTAAAACCACAATGTGAAACCCCTTCACATGAAACAGAATGGCTATAATTGAGAAAAATAAAACAAATGGCAGCAACAATGTAGAGAAATTAGAACCCTTAAATATTCCTTCCGAAAATGTAAAATGGTGGCCTGAGTGTACTATAGTTGGGAATTTCCTCCCCATAAAAAATTCCCATGTGGTACAACAAATCCACTTCTACAAATAGACCCCGCAAAATTGAAAACTGATGTTCAAACAAGCACTGATACTTGAATCCACAGAATAACTGCTCACAACAGCAGAGGCCTAAACAATCCAAATGTCCATCTTAATCTGCAGTGAAAACTAAGTAAATAATTGTGTAGCTATACCAGGATTCTTTAGATTGATATAATTATGAAAATATTAATAATTTCTAGAAACATATATCGCCATAGCACACACAAAAATTTTAATGTACCAGAAGACATGTTTACTAATACACCAATATATTTAGTTCCTCTACAATACATACCAAAAAGTTGATAAATCTATCTTCAGTAATCAGTGTTTCATTTTTTTTACTATTTGGAAATAGTCTAGACATTAAATACATATCCATCATTAATTTAGATAGCAAAACTGTTAAGTTTCTAATTACCAAAGACACGTAGAAAACATTTTCAATGCTTATGTAAAATATAATTATCGCTAAAAAGTTTACATAAATATCTTTTATTTTCATTGTATCTATCTTACATATTAGTTAAAAATGTGAGATGTCAAAATCAATTATTACCGAAGCTATTTTCTTGACACATTTTGTAACAAGGATAACAAACTTATTTTTAGAAGCCCAGTTAAAATATATATATATTTTATGTTAATGACTTTCAAAGATATGACTGTGTGATAAACCCAAACTAAAACCAGCTTTAATATCAAATATTTCACCACATCATCTGATCCTGAAAAGCATTTGGGTTAGTTTGTATTTTATTTCTTAATTGATATAAGCATTTAATTTGTACAAACCAATCAAATATTACAAACCAGTATCACCATCCAGATACAAAATATCTTACCACACACAAAACAAACTGGTTTCACACAGGGATCACAAATTAACAGGATTAGTAATAACTTTAGAGAACGCACAAGATGGTTTACCAAGAAAACAGCTGGTTGTCACAAGACCTCTGTAACACAATTTAAATGCAGAAGTTTTTCCCATTTCAGGATCCATCATCTGTCCGTGGACAGTGAGGACTAAATAGTGAGACAACCAACCAGCCTGCTTACAGCTCAGGCCAGGAAGCCAGAGGCCCCTCCACACAGAGTACAGAGGAAGCAGCCCTCCCAGAGCCAAAGGGTCACCCCCAAAGACGGTCAGAGAAAGCACAGACCTTCATCACACACGGAGTAGGGATGGTGGGATGGACAGGGTGTCTCCGGTTTCCCACAAAATGTGAGGCACCTCCAGCCCCAAACCCACTAAATCGTGGTCCCCGGGAGGTGCTACTAGACTGGGATCTGTCCAGCACTAACGGGTAAGGAAGGCTGGGGGTACCGATGCCCCTTATGGGCAGAGGCCCCTCAGGACACACTCCCCTGGGAGCTGGCACAGCCAGGCAGAGGCGCACTGGGAACCCCAGCTTCTCCCACTGGCCACCAGGCTCAATGGAGTAAGTGCACCTGGCCGATGGTGGGGACCGGAGAGGATTAGCTTCCTCGGTCACAAAGCCAAGCTCACGGGACACAGAACGAGAAGGAAAGAAAAACCTCAAGTGGTTTTTAGACGGGGACCCACAGCAAAGTTTCTGGAGAGAACCACTTAACTCCCCAGCCTGTGGGGCCGGCTCCAACGACAGGCTTATGGGAGCCTGTGGCTGTGTTCTGTCCCCGTGGTAGTTCCTTCTTAGGACAAACGACATGCAAGACACAGACACAGGAGAAAACAAACACCTCTGGGAGGAAAAAATATAGAAAACTCTAGAGTCTCTAGGTGCAGGAAGTTAGCTGCACAAATATTTTTTTCTGCTGACCTAAATTCAGAAAAGAGACAAAAGCCTCGCACCCCTTTTAACTTCTACCCAACCCACAGACACAGACCAGGACTTGTAATACATGCGCACCTAGAATTCACATCACCATGAAATTTCCAAATACAGCGAGGAGAAATCAGGGAAATATGACATTTAGATAAGGGTGGGTGTGGACTCTTAGATTTTAGATGTAAAAATGGGAGATTTACAGGTAATTCAGGGAAAGCTGAACAAATGTGGCAGGTAAAGTTTTGTGAGACTCCTGCATGGACTCTTCCTGTCTACTGCAAAGGGGATTGTGCTCAGGGTTTAATTTGTGCTGCACAGTCTTTAAGGAGGCAGGAAAAGGGGAGCCAGGCTGGAAGAGGGAGGCTTGTATTGTTAAAAATGCCCCTTTTGCATGCAATTTCTTTTCCTTTGCTCAGCTCTATGGCCTCAGGCAGTTGTGGGCTGTGTTTACATTTCTGATCTGCTAGGCAGAGGACCTGGGGGAGATGCTGAGACTTTAATTTGTATCAGACTGAAAAAGCAGCCTCCGTTTTGGTCAAGTTCCTGATCAGTTATTACAGTCCTTAAAACTTGTTCCAACATACCAATTCTCATAATATTAGACTGAAATACAGTTTTTAAAAATTTGCACATCTCTTGATTTTTCCCTTCTGCCTTTTTTAAATTTAATGTTGACATTAGCATTTTTAAGACCCAACAAGCGGAAGAACTAATTCAAAAGTTAAATTTCCTTGAATTCGTTTGTATTAAACATGTGGTCTTCCTCTGGGTTCCAACAAAACAGCTGTTTGCCATGGAGGCAGGAAAAGGGGAGCCAGGCTGGAAGAGGGAGGCTTGTATTGTTAAAAATGCCCCTTTTGCATGCAATTTCTTTTCCTTTGCTCAGCTCTATGGCCTCAGGCAGTTGTGGGCTGTGTTTACATTTCTGATCTGCTAGGCAGAGGACCTGGGGGAGATGCTGAGACTTTAATTTGTATCAGACTGAAAAAGCAGCCTCCGTTTTGGTCAAGTTCCTGATCAGTTATTACATTCCTTAAAATTTGTTCCAACATACCAATTCTCATAATATTAGATTGAAATACAGTTTTTAAAAATTTGCACATCTCTTGATTTTCCCTTCTGCCTTTTTTAAATTTAATGTTGACATTAGCATTTTTAAGACCCAACAAGCGGAAGAACTAATTCAAAAGTTAAATTTCCTTGAATTCGTTTGTATTAAACATGTGGTCTTCCTCTGGGTTCCAACAAAACAGCTGTTTGCCATGAAAGTTCTCCAACACAATCTCAGAACTTGAAGTTTTTCCAATTCAAAGGAGCCATGGTCTGACCCCTGAGGATAGGATTTTAATAGCTCCTCAAACCAAAAAGCCCTTTTACACCTTAACCAAGGAAGCCAAAGGCGTTCTGTCCCTGGCATATTTTCTTTCTTTTTTTTAATTAGAGTTTATCGGAGTGACAATTGTTAGTAAAGTTACATAGGTTTCAGATGTACGATTCTGTATTACATCACCTATAAATGACATTGTGTGTTCACCACCTAGAGTCAGTTCTCCTTCCATCACCATACATTTTATCCCCTTTACCACCCCCCTCTACCCTTGGTATTTCCTTTTGATTACAAACGCACAAGAGACAGACACAGAAAAAAATGACCACTTATGAGAGGAAAGAATCAATAAAGAAAACCTGTGAGTCGTTACTCCCAAAAAGCTAGCTTCACAAACATTTTTTCCTGCCAATCTACAAGTAGAATAGAGGAAAAGGATATGCAGCACTTCTAGATTCTCCCCAACTCCACAGAAACAGACCAGAAAAGATGACAGGGTAAACAAAAACACCGCTCACCTCTGCCTGCACGTCCTTGAGCTCCCAGCTGCAGCGGTTTCCAGGAGCTAGCAGTGCCTCAGCCAGTAATTCTCCTCGCAGGCTCCCCAATACTGCGGGGGCTTAAAAAACCTTTTTTTGTCTCATCTTGTGTGTTAGAGGAGATCAGGTCCTTGTATCATCACAGGAAGGCATTCCAGGATGTAGGAACAATGCATCATGAACTAAGGCAAGCAGGCCAAGGATTTACTAAAAGAAAGAAAATATATTCCCAAAATGCAGGAGTGCACAAGACCACCGGGAGAGCGACTGAGCTGGAACAAAGAAAATTTAGGATTATATCTGAATGAGGGCGGGAAATATTCCAGGGTGGAGTCACAGGTGATCTATGGGCGTCTCTAGGGCGTTCCCAGGGCATGTCTTTGTTGATGCCTCCTTCCCACCAGGAGGAGGGATTCATTCCCCTGCAGGAACTGTCAAAGGGGTGGAGAATTTTCCCTGCCTGCAATGCTAATAGTGTTATGGCCAATTACAATTAGCTGTAGGTGTACCTTTTCTTAGGAGTGATTGCATTTCTGTTTTCTTTGTTTCCTCTCACATCTTCCTTCCTTTCCTCTCCCCTCTTCCCGTGGCCCGTGGCCGTGTGCTCTCTGCCTATCTTAATAACTTTTTCTAGCTGAGCTAATCATAAAATTAATACAATCAGATTAACGTAAAATAGAATTTTAACATATGCATGTGGGGAATTCACATACGTGTAAAAATTCCAAACGCAGCGAGTTCAGATTGGGTGCTTTGCAGATAATTTAGAAGAATGGCACACTCTCGGGAGGTAAATTGTTGTTAGACTATGCAGAAAATAATGGGACATGGGGGAAGGGTGGTCAGCAGGCTCCCCTGGGCGTCTTCCTGCCTTATGCTAAGGAGTTGATGCCAAGGTTCCCTCCCTAAACCAGGTCTTTCCACCTGAATCTCTTAGACCGGAAAGGGGGAGGGTCAAAGGGTGATTCAGAGTCTTTTGTTCCCTGACAAGGAGCTTAAAGTCAATGTGCCCAAAGGCAAAACTCTTGGTCCTCTTCATTCCCACCTTTGTAACTTTAATACAAGTTTCACATCCAGAACTTAAATTGGTAGATTGTTCCATATTTCACTGATCTCATCGTTCACTCCTGAGAATAAGTTAGTTTAGTTAAATTGTTGGATCTTATTTCATGATGCGGTGATACAATCCCAAATTTCACCTTTTATCAACTACCTGATGACTTGCCTAGGTGGAGGGAAGGAACAAACTGTCTTCTACCCTCAAGGTTCTTTTGCCTATTCTAATAATCAAAAAGATGTGAGACAGATTAGCCATGAGAAAATAAGACGATTTAATACATACACATGGGAACCCCGCATACAGGAGAGTCAGAGACCCCACGTACAGGAAAGGTAGTGAGAAAGAAAGGGAACATATGTAGCTAAGATATGCCAAGCTAGGGATGAAGTAAGGTCCCTTGGGGGCTTGAAAGGGTCACTGCAGGGGGGTGACAAGAGCAGATGTTTCATAAATATCTTGAACCTAGTCAGACAGACAGATGTTGACAGAGACTAAAGGAAGTCAGACGGGGACAGAAATAGACAAAGAATGTAGGGTGTGGGGTGCTGAGCTGCTACCAGCCCAAGGTCGCTGACTGTGTGTGTGACCTGTGGGTTTGGGGTCTCTCGGGGTGTCCTTGGCTGGCTCTGCACTGTTTTCCCAGGTCTTCCATATATGCCTTTAGGCCCCCACGAGACTAAAGTTCCCACACCAGGCCAGCACTCTGGACCTGAGAGTGGACCCACCCTTAGACAAAACCCCTTATGCCAGGGAAAAGCTGAGGGACTGTACCCCAACCCACAGGACAGATCCAGCAACCACAGCTCTGCAGGGGGAGCCTGTTCCAGCAAAGCTGCCCCAGGAGCCTGGTGTTCAGTTCCTCCTGCAAATGCTGCACCTGAAGTGGAGTCGCCAAGGCCCCTTTAGGGGCAGTGCCCAGGCCAGAGCCTGGGATCCCACCACAGCCTGCCTCCCCTGCCAGGAATGCTAATAGTGTTTTAACCCACTACAATTAGCTGTAGCTGCACCATTTCTTAGGAATAATCTCATCTCCTCTCTTGTCCTTGTTTCCCCTCACATCTTCAATCCTTTCCTCCCCTCTCTCCCTGAGGCACTGTTCTCTCTGCCTATGGTAACAACTTCTTCTAGCTGAGCTAATCATCAAATGAACAAAATCAGATTAATGACATACATCAAATTTTAATATATGTGCATGAGGAATTCACATACTCGTGAAAATTCCAAGGACAGTGAGGTAAGTAAGATTGGGTGCTTTGCAGGTCATTTAGGAAGCGTGGCACACTCATGGAAGGTAAATTGTTGCGACCCAGAAAGTAATGGGACACGGGGAAGGGTGGTCAGCAGTATCCACTGGGCGTCTTCCCGCCTTATGCTAAGGAGTTTATGCAAAGCTTCCCTTCCTGAACCAGGTTTTTCCATCTGAATCTCTTCGGCAATAAATGGGGGTGGGGTGGGTCAAAGGTTCTTTCTGAGTCTTGTTTCTTAACAACCAGCTTTAAATCAATAGTCCCAAAGGCAAGTTTTAGTCCTCTTCTTTCCCACCTTTGAAACTTTATGAAAGTTTCACATCCAGAAGTTAAATTGGTAAATTGTTCTATATTTCATTGATCTACTCACTCAGTCCTAATGATGGAGGAATATTTTCCTGTGATTCCCCAAATGATGTAGATGATGTTGGATCTGCCAACAGTTTCTGGGTGTAGGCCGGGATTGTGTCTCGTGAGACCCAAGAATGGAAACACAGACCCAGGAGAGGTAGAGTTTTAAAAAGAGGATAGTTTATTGAAAGCAAAGAGTCAGAGCTCCCGAGCGGGAGGGGGTCCCGAATGGGGGTGGTCCCGTGACTGAGGCAAAGGCTCTTACTTTTATACCTTCCCTTGCCTGCTTTTGGAAGGGGAGCTGTTTGAAGAAGGGAACTGTTTGAAGAAGGGAACTGGCGTCTTCTAATGCCTTCTAATGACATTCGTCGTTTATACTTCAGGTTTGTTCTGCTTGCCCATCCTAAAGGAATTAGGATAGTAATCCACTCTTATGTATCAGATCTGTTCCGTTTGTCAGCCCAAAAGGAATTTTATGATTAATCTCAACGCCTTGTTATATTACGTCCTGGAGTGAAGGAGTGATTTCAACACCTGGAGTTTTAGGATATGGCTGTCTTTTGTTTATTCCACCAGGGACCTCCCTGTCTACCTAGGGATGCTAGCTAACCTGTATCACTAATAAGTTAGTTTATAAATTAATTGTTGAGTCTTATTTTATGATGCAGTGATGTAGATATACTCCCAAATCTCACCTTTTGTTAACTATCTGATTACTTGCTTATGCGAAGGAGTAAGAAAATTTGCTCTACCATCAAGTTCCTTTTGGCTGCTCTGATAATCAAATAGACATGAGACAGATTAGCAAGAGAAAATAAGCAGATTTAATACATACATAGGGGAACCCCACACACAGGAGAGAGTCAGAGACCCTAGGTACAGGAAAGGTGTGGACATAGAAATGGTACATAAGGCATCCCGAGCTAGGGATGAGATAAGGTCCCTTAGGGGCTTCAAAATGTCACTGCAGGGGGGTGTGACAGAGCAGATGTTTCATGAATATCTTGAACCTAGTCAAAGACAGATGCTGACAGAGACCGAAGGAGGTCAGACAGGGACAGAAATAGAAGGACAGTGTGGGTTGTGGGGTGCTGAGCTGCTGCCAGCCCACAGTTGCCGACTGAGTGCGTGGCCTATGGATTTGGGATCTCTCGGGGTGTCCTTGGCTGGCTCTGCAGTGTTTTCCCAGGTCTTTCATATATGCCTTTAGGCCCCCCCTGCTTCCCCAGCTGTCCCAGGGGGCTGCCGTCTGGACCCTGCAGGACTCTCTGTAGTCTCTCCGAAACGGGACCTGGTTGGGACCCCCACAAAAGAGGCCTCACCTCTTCCTGCCCTAGATCTTAACAGATGACCAACCCCCTCCCGGCGGTTTGGGCTTGGAAGGTCCCGTTCCTGAGCTTAGGAGATCCCCCCGTCCCAGTGACATGCTTTAGATAATTACCCTGAAACTTATGCTTGCTTACTAGTCACAGTGCCCTGTGCTTGCCGATTACAATCTTTAAGGCCTAGCATTCTTTCAGGTCACTGCTCCTGGGTTGGTGAACACATTGGAGAGCCACATCGCCAAAGGAAAGCCTCCATGCAGACTCCCAGAACCATCACATAGCCTCTGGAGGAACACCCAGATTTCCCCATAAATATCCCAGGCTGGTCTGAGATTGTTAAGGCAGTTTTTGGAGGTGTTAACCCGCTGCCTTCTCAGACCACCGGTGCTCTCATAATAAACGCTTATTCTTTGACCCAACTCCTGTGTCGGTCTATTGGCTGAGCAACGCAGGCAGCACGAGACCCGGACTCGTTTGCCTCCGGTTTCGGTTTCTGGCGACACAGATGGGACAGCCTCGGGGCTCCTCAGGTAAGTGTCGGCTAGCGGAGGGTCTCGGGGGCTGCCTGGGACGGGGCAGATTCCTTGGTGCAGGACCGACCGCTGCTGAGATATTTTGCTCATGGAGGTGGGGTTTGTGCCAGGGCCTGCCCGTCATGGATACCTTTCCTGTACAGTTGGGATAGAATAAGCATTGGCTCTGTTTCCTGCCTCTAATTTCTGGTTTGGAAATTGGAGTGGCTCTGGCATGCGCAGCCAGAGGACTTTACACTCAACATCTAGGGCTCCTCTTTGAGGGCCATCTGGGGGTTACACTGACCCATTGGCGTCAATAGGTGAGGTTCCAACATCCAGCAAGGCCTAATACCCCCACCAGTCAGGGGCTCTGGTTGCAGGCTTCCTCTGGTCTTGGATGCAGGCCTGTTGTCTGCACTGTGAAAGCCACCACACTTGGTTTCAGTCTTTGGGCATTGGGTGGCCTTAGGGCCACACTTGGTTTTTGGTATTCGCTCACTGGCCGATTGTCTGATGGTCAACGGACCATGTATATGGATTAAGACGACGTCGCATCCCAATTTGGTGCCTGGCCGGGTTTTGGTTTTGGTATTCAGATCCAAAGTTAGTTTTTCTGGTTTTTGTCTGTCTGATTCAGGAAGTACTTGGATCTGTCTGTGAGTGTGTGTGAGTGTATATCAAGTGTAGCTGTATTTGTTCAAGCTCAAACATGGGATCTAAGGTTTCAATCCCAGCTGGGATCCCATTGGGTAAAATAGTAGGACATTGGCAAAAGTACAGCTATAAGCCGTTCACCAAAAAGAAATTAATGTTCTATTACAGTGCTGTTTGGCCAATATATACATTAGATTCTGCAGAGTGCTGGTTGCGCAATAGTTCATTAAATTACTATTTTGCAACTGGAATTGTTCTGTTAGAGGTCTGAGAAATAGGGTGAAATTTCTTATGCCTTTATGATAGACTGAAAAGAATGGAACTAAACTGATAGTTCAGAAAAAAGGGAACTCCACCCATCTCCTAATCCACTAATAAACAGGAATGCTGAGGCTGGGGTAACTGAAGGGAAAAAAAAGACACTTTTAAAACCAAGCGGCTAATTCTCAAGCCAGACCTCCCTCCCCTTTTTCCAGCCTCTTTGAAATTTTAAGGGTAACTGTAAGATCTTAGGACCTCTCTGCAATTGTTAATAATTCTGTTCATATGTATATGATCTGTGATATGTGTGTTTGTCTGTTTTATATATAATGTTTTTGCCTCCGGCTGTATTGCCAGTTTATAATTGATTGGATTAAAAAAGATTAAGCACTTATAAATTTAAATAATAAAAACTAACTCAAGTACTTTTCATGATCAGGTGATCGAAGTAAATATTGGATACTACGGCTAGTTTAACATTTAGTTAGATACTTTTTTTTAAGGTTATTAACATTAAATATGGTATCTTTTGCCTGGGTTTACAAAAATAAATTCATGTTATCGCAGTCAAAAGTTTTATCTGTTAACATATTAAGAACTAATAATATGTTAACAGGTAAAACTTTTCAGTAATAATATAGTGTGGATGCTTGGACGAGGTTTCTCAGCATCTGTTGGTAACTTAAGATTTCAGCTCTGAGCGACCGGTTGGCTCAGTGGTTGGAGCGCAGTGCTCATAACACCAAGGTCGCTGGTTTGATTCCCCCGTGGGCCAGTGAGCTGCGTCCTCCACAACTGGATTGAAAATTACTTGACTTGTAGCTGGTGGGTCCAGGAAAAAAACACTGTTCCCCAATATTCCCCAATAAAAAACTAAAAAAAAAAAAATTTCAATTTTACTAACTTGTGTTAAATGATAAAAACTTTAATATCTAGGTATTTCAAAATAACAAAATGCTGAAATATTACTTATTGGATGAGTCCGAGTTCACCTACTTTTTGGTTTCTTATCACAGGAAATCTGAAAACTAACGATGTCAGTAAATGTGGTTTTTAATTTTCTTTAAAATACAATTTTTAAAAATTGGTAGATATATTGCTAACAAACCTATACTTCAAAAGGTTGCAAAATGTGTTTATGGATTTGCTAATGGAAATATTGGATACTTGCTTTTAGTTGTCAGTAAAAACTAAGGCTATGAATGTTATAGATCTTCATTACTATATAAGGAAATGATGTATGTTTTCAAGAAATGCATAGGGTATAAAAATACATTTTTGAAGGAAAAGAAAGGAATTTGTCCTAAGGATGATTATTTTTGAGTGAGAGGAGACAAACCAACAGGGACTGGGAAAGTTATAGAAGGTTTTTGAAGAAAAATCTTGAAGAAATTTTATATATGGTTAAATTAAATGTGACTTAAATAAATTTAAGTATCAAAATTAAGCTGGCACAAAATTAGGTAAATTTCCTCTCTCTGCTAAATAAAACAAATTTTGTTAGACTACTGGTCTGCTAATGATATTATAGAAAAGTTTTCTATCTGAAAGCAAAAATTATATGTGTCATGAAAATAATTTTCTATGTACTATATTGTCTTAATTAGATCTTCAGTTACTCAGGAAAAATAAATCTAAGAGCTGAGTTTTGCTAATAGTTATGTAAACGTCCGTATTTTAGGACTGCTGCAGTTCATGTGTTCTCCTCAGTGTCACATATAGACCAATACAAGGAAGCTTGTTTTTCCTAACCTGGCAAGGTAATACAATGCTTCTGGTCCACTGTTACATTCCTGATAGAGGCTCAGATCCTCAAAGAAGGACAGGGGGTTTGTTTAAATGTCTTTAACAACCGCGACAGGGAAAAGGAAGAAAGAAAGGAATAGTGAGACTGTCGATGAGGCCAGAGGCAGGCCAGATTTCTGGCTGCAGTTAATAGACAGGCCAAGGCCAGGGCCACCTCAGGGCCACCCCGGCAGCCCCAGAAAGGAAAAGGAGCCTGCTTTGGACATGGAAACCCAGGCCACTGGGGTAAGGCGTGTTCGAATCCTGCAAAGCAGCCATGCCCACTGTGCAAACTGAAGGGCACTGGAGGAGGGATTGTCCCCTGTTCTGAAGGGAGCAGGGACCAACCCCTTCCCTGCAAATGGCTGTAATTGACTGAGGGACCTAAAGTGCCCAGTGGCTCCTCAGAAGAAAGAGCTCATGCTCATCACAGAGGAGGACCTGCGGGTGACCCTTGCCGTGGCAGGTGAGCCTGTTAATTCCCCGATTGATATGGGAGCCATTTATTCTGTCTTGACTGCTCACTCTAGACCTATTTCTTCCTCTAAAATCTGCTTGGTTATAAAGATAAAGGGAGCCCCTAGACTTGGGCTCATTTTACTCAGCCTGTTCCTTACCAATGGTCTATACCTGAGAGAAAATATAAAATGAACAAGTCAGACGTAAAAAGGGCTCTGGAGAAGTTCTGTGAGGAGACCTCTAGGCCCTGGCCATAATTGCTGCCCGTTGCTTTAGATTGTGACCTACATTCTGTTGTGTCCTGTGTTGTTAACTTGGGAGAGGTTCAGCAGGCAGTTAGGAAATACGGGGGACCCGTACCTCCCCCAGGCCAACCCCTCTACACATTGTAGCCCCAGAAAGCCAGGAGGCCAAATACTACTGAGAGCCTGGAGGGGGAGGGGTCTCTAACAGATCAGTTAGCTCAGAAATGAAAGGGACCCTTTGCAGTTTTCCTGAGCCCCCCAACTGTTGTTGAGCTTCAGAGAGTCAGTGGCTGAATCCACTTCCCTCGAATCAAACCTGTGTCATTTAAGTCTCCATAGGACGCCCCCAGAAGGAAGACTGTCACTCCTGTCCTGTGAGCCAGCTGAAGACCTTAAGCTCCTCTTCAAACAGACGAGTTGTGTCGTCTGCAACACAGCAGTTTTCATCTCCAGATGGCCATCCGCCAGGGTTCCAACTCGTCCCTCCCGAGGACGACAAGCCAGGCCAGCAGCCACTTAATAACCAGAGGACCTTCCCTCCATAGTCCCCTCCCCGCTGGAACTGAACAGCAAAGAGCTGTTAGCCACAGGCAGGGACTGCACCCTCTCAGCAGGAAGTAGCAAGAGCCCTTGTCACCCGTATTCCTGGATTTAAACATTGTCTTTATAATATAGTTATTTGTTCCTCTGTAATCTAACCTTACTGATTTTATAGAAATAAAATGAACATAAGGCACGGGGGAGTTTAAACAGGGCCTGGTTAGGACACCCACAAAAGAGGCCTCGCCTCTCCCTGCCCTAGAGCTTAACACTTGATCAACGCCCCCTCCCTGCAGTTTGGGCTTGGAATGTCCCCTCCCAGGTCCTGAGCTTAGGATGTCCCCTGTCCCAGTTCCCTGCTTTAGATAATTACCCTGAAACTTGTGTCCCTGTACTTACTGATCACAGTCTTTATGGCCTAGCATTCCTTCCAGGTTACTGTCATCACTGCTCCTGGTTGGTGACCACATTGGAGAACAACATCGCCAGAAGGAAGGCTCCATGCAGACCCCTGGAACCATCACGTGGCCTCTGGAGGAATGCCCAGATTTCCCCTTAAATATGCCAGGCTGGTCTGAGAATGTTGCAGCAGTTTTTGGAGGTGTTAACCAGCTGCCTTCTCAGACCACCGGTGCTCTGATAATAAATGCTTAGTCTGTGACCCAGCTCCTGTGTCGGTCTATTGGCTGAGCTGCGTGGGCAGCATGAACCCGGGACTCGTTTGGCCTCCCTGTGGTCTTTCCTACCCAACCTTTCAGCTCTCAGACCTGGGTTCCTTTTGGTCTGGTCCTCCTGGGCTGCCTCTTTTACAACCAAAATAAACCTTTGGATTGCACCCCAATGCCCAGATGTGGTGACTTACAGAGGCTGTCTAGGCAAACTATTAATTCAAAAGTGGCCCTGGGGAAGGTCGGGAGCCAGGAGGGGAGGGTGGCATAAGGCAGCATAGGTAAGAGCCAGGCCAGAAGGTAGTTAATTCAGGTGTGCCAAGGTCTGTGCCGGCTTTCACCTCCGGGACTCCACATTCCAGCGGGCAGCTCCCAGGGCACAGATGACTGCCCCTGGGGCACAGCCCTGGTTCTGACACCTTGGCTCAGAAGCGTTTAGAAAGAAAAGCTTTTCCTGACCTCCACTTAGGTGTGATTCCCTAGACGCACACGAGATGGCAGCAGAGAGCGTCTCCCTGCCCACCAGCCTTAAAATGAGATTCCAGACCCTGGGGCTGAGCTCACTGTGAGATAAACCCAGTTCCAGGCCCTTCACAGACCTCATCTCACCCACTGTTCCCATTTTCCAGATAAGGCAGAGACGATTACTATCTCTGATTCACAGGTATTTAAAGGGGAGACTGATTCTAACACAGTGCTGAGTCCAGAACCGAGGCTGAAATGGGCCCACATGGGCCAGTAGAGCTTGCACACATGGGATCCTGGACACAGTGATCCAAACAGTCCTTGCAGTGTTGGGTGGAATTGTGGTCATTCTATTTGAAGAAAATCTGCACATAAAATAATGGTGCAGCATGCCAGGCACTCACCCAGTCTGGTTTTGGGGTGGTACCAGGGCTAGCAGATGGGGACAGGGACAGGTGGGAAGGGAGGTGGTGGCCTGGCCCTTCCCAGGAGCACAAGCAGCACCAGCTCCCTATGACAACGACTCCCCCACAGCTATGCGAGGCCTGAGCTCGGGCGTTTTAAATCTCTTCCTCCGGAGCACCGAGGACAGGTCTGCTTCTCCCCATATTCCCTTCCTCTGAGGTCACGACTGCCAAGAGCTTCCTGGCTGCTCAGAATGGAGTCTGGGGTGACACTTTCCCTATGGAGGGATGCCTGAGCCTCAGACAGGCACAGGGCTGGCTTCTGTCTCCTCCAAGTACCAGCTGTGTGACTTCAGACAGAGACATGGAAAGTCAGTCTCCTCACCTGTCAGGTGGGGATAACGGCTCCCTCTCAAGGTGGCTGTGAGGTCAGTGAGGTGAAGCAGGTCAGCTCCTGCCCCACACGTGATGGGCCCTCACTCCCCCTCCCTCTCCCCTTCCCAGTCCTTTCTCTACCTCTATGGACTAGAAGGATCAAGAGTTTAGCAAACAGTCTCCTTGTGGCAGAATGAGCTCTCCTGTTGGTGTCCACACAGCCACAGTCCCCCGAGTGCTGACTCTGGCGTCTGTGCCAGCTTCATCCACAGGGCGGCGCTCACCACAGCCCCTCCCTGGTCTTCTCACCCCCGCTCCTCTTCAAACTCATGGTCCCCGCCTCAGCTCAGGCAGAGCGCCTCTCACCGCTCTTCTCACTGGTCTCCCTGCTCCCGTCCTTCTCTCATCCAGTGCAACCTCCACACTGTGACCAAGTACATCTTTCTAACTAAGTTAGGGATCTAATCCTGTCACTTCCTGTGCCTACAACTACCAACAGCTTCACTCGGGCTAGAGAGTAAAGTCTCCATCATCAGCACAGTGTTGAGACTTTATCAGCCTCATGTTCTTCTCCTGGTCTCGTTTCCTATCATAACACCCCAATTCACTCACCAGGTACCCCAGCTGTCAGCATTAACCTGTCTGGTGTGGGCTTTAACAGATAGAGGTGTCAGCACTGAGACTGAGCCTGAAAGCAGGAATCTGAATAAAATACAGACTTTGGTGAATAATAATGCATCAATATGTGTACATTGATTGTAACAATTCTGGAAAGAGAGGAGAAAGTAAAACTAAAGTAAGATACACCTATTGCGTCAAAATGGGTGATTTCCATTAACAAAACGGACCCTAAAATAAGGAAAATACTAACCAATGAGCCACGTCCAGGACCTCTCCCTCCCGCTTATTCTCGTCACATTGCTCTGGAGTTCCCTCTCCTGGGACAGGGAAGGAAAGGGGACAGAGCAGTTCGGAAGTTCCCCTGGGATCGGTCCCCACCCAGTTCCTCATCTCCTACACCCAGGAGTCTCGATTCTGATATGTCAGGTAGGTCCGGAAGCAACTGAGGGGAGTTCCCTGGAAGCTGCGGTGCTGGACGGGAGCCAGAGAACAGATGCTGGATCAGGAAAGCAACAGATTCCACACCACTGAGCCCTAACCCTAACCCCAAACCTAAAACCTAAACAGTAAACCCTTACCCTTAAGACTAAATCTAAACCTTACCGTAAACTGTAAAACCTTACAACCATAAACCATAACCAACAGCATAAACCATAACCTAAACCCTCAACGTAATACTAAACTATCTCCAGAAACCACAAACTATGAACCATACCTGTAAACCATAACTATAACCATAAACCGTAATCCATAAACCATACCCAAAAACACAAACATAGCCATAAACCACAAACGTAATCCATAATCAATCCCATAACCCATAGAACATACATGGAGCCATAAACAATAAACATAAACCCTAACCAAACTGTAACCCCTAATCTTCCCCCACAGTTCAAGCCGTTGTTTCTCAGTCCAGTTGTGTAGGACACAGCTCCCTGGCCCATGCGGTATTATGAGCCTTGCGCTCCCCCCTGCTGAGGCAGTCGGTCGCGGCCACTCAAGGCAGCTCTCGCCGGCTGTCAGCCACTCAGGGCGACACGCCAACCTCCGGCTGCTCAAGGCCGCCCAGCCCCAGGGAGAGCTGCTATTCCAAATCTTAGCTGCAGAGGGCGCAGCTCACTGGCCCAGGTGGGAATCGAAGCGGCAGCCTTCGGCCTTAGGAGCTCCGCGTTCCAACCGCCTGAGCCACGGGGCTGGCCCTGTAACCCATAATCTTCACCTTAACCCCTAACTCTGCACCACACTCCACCTAAACCCCAACCCTAGCCCTGTAGGCCACGAACAGCCCCTATCCAGTCAAATCAGAAGTAGGTCACAAGAACAGAATACAGACCTATATCCCTTGTAAAGATGTTACAATGTTCCAGAAAACAGGAATATGAAACCAACTGCCCCTTAAAATAGTCATGCACGGTAAGCAACTGTGTTTACACCAGACATTCGAAGGTTGTTCAACGTCCTGAAACCAAGCCACGGAGTACCCAACAGCAACAGTGTGAAATTACAGCACACGATCACAGCAGTCAGGCACAAAGAGCTTTTCATAAAACCCAGCCCTATTTCATTTCATGATCGAAACACTCAAAGTGGGAATGAAGGGAAGTTTCTTCAGTGTGATCAAGAACATTAGGCCATACTCACAGCAAACATCATGGCCCATGTTTTAAGATGACAGGTCTATTCCTGAAATCAGGAACAAGGCCAGGGTGCTGGCTTTCACCACTGTCATTCAATAATGTACCGGAAGCTCCATCCAGAGCAATTAGGAAACAAAGGAGAGGCTCCCCTGTGAAAGGAAACACTGAAACTGTCTATTTACAAATGACACGTCACATCTTATATACAGAACTTCCAGAAGAATCAACAAAAAAGTATGATTACTAGTAAAGTAATTCAGAATTTAAATGACAAACTATCAATACACAGAAATCTGTTTCATTTCTATACACTAGCAAGGAATGATCTCAAAAAGAATTTAACACAATCATTCCATTTTAAATAACATCAACGTTGATAAAATACTTAGGAATAGTTTTAATAAAAGTGCAAGGCTTCTACACTGAAAATTACAAAACATAATGTCTTTCTTTGCTGAAAGAAATTAAAGAAACCTACCTAAGTAAACGTGAGGCCATCCCACGGTGATGGAAATTGTTAGAACGGCAACAGAACAGACGCGATGTAAGGATTCAGGGCCATTCCTGTGAAAAGGCCCCAAGGCCTTTGTGGAAAAACGCACAAGCTGATCCTAATATTCACAGCAAATTTCCAGGGAAGAAAAGAGCCATAAGGATCTTCAAAAACCAAATCAAGTTGGAGGCTCACCCTTCCCAAACGTAATTCATAATTAGTACAAAGCCACAGTAAGGAAAACATGGTGACACTGGCATAGAGATATACATAGAGATCCATGGAATTGTATTGAGGGCCCAGAAATAAATCCATCTGTCTAAGTCATTTGGTTTCTTTTAACATACATATTTAACTTATTTATCATTGTCATTTACAGCTTTATTTTGTAAACACAGAAAGACATTCTTTTCTTTATTCTTTTTCTTTTTTCTTTTTTTTTAAGGAGGGCGCAGCTCACAGTGGCCCATGTGGGGATTGAACCGGCAACGTGGGTGTTAGCGGCTCCACGCTCTAACCAAGTGAGCTAACAGGCCACCCCCAGAAAGACATTTTTTAAAGTGCTCTATGACCGTAATTTAAACACTAGAAATATTAGTTTTGTAAGTGTAATTTGTATAACTTACAATCCAATAATTGAAGATTTTTTTTCAGTATGGTTATTATACAAATGAAATAAATGGCAAAAGGACTTAATAGCAATATTTTGTTATCTATGTATTATCAGATACTTTAGGATCTAAACAAAGATTCTGAGTATTCAGACTTCTTTTGTTGTGTTTCATATTTAAATACCTCCTTACCTTTATTCTGAGTCAAGCTACTTGACCAAAAGATGTGATTTGGGATGGCATTTCGTTTAATACCAAAACTTTTCCTGTCTACAGTTACCATCTTCAAGGAATTGACATTACAAGGCCGAAGTAATCTGCTGGGTCCCTTTTTCGAACACTGTGCAAAAAATTGTGGCAACACCTTGGAAAGTCAAATAGATACCCCAAAATAGGACAGTCATGCACGGTCCTGTAAAGTATGTTAAGTTTTCCCCCATCTAAAAGTTAAGCAATAAAATACATGAACTACAGTTGGTTTCAGGAGAAACACATCTGAGGATTTACGTTAGTGTTCTCATCTTCAGTCATTTCCAGGGATTCTGTAGGCCACCATGCTATTTACTCTGGATTATGTTAGTGAGACAGGAAGGCAGACTTGCTCACAATTGGTAATCAACTGTAGTCCTGACTCTTCCCATTTTTTAGGTACAGCTTAATATTTGTCTATTTAAATCAGGAGATCAAATGAACAAGAAACTTCCAATAGTGCAAGGAATGTCATTGTAGCTGTGATCTGTCTGAACACAGAATGAATTTCATTTTGGAGAGCTTTCTGAGCCTTTTCTCTGAGTGTACTGTCATTTTTGGCAGTCTTGTCACAATCAATATCAAATTATCATCTTTTAAGGACCTTACCCCTTTCAATAGGACTGCCACCAGTTTCTGAACTGAACTTTTTTATAATTAAATTTTTAGTTGTTCCACCACCTTATTTAGGTATTTCATGAGTTCAGAATGAGTAGTTACAGGCAAGGATGAGCCCACATTTCTGCACTGGAGTAAAGGTTTCAGGTGGATATATGCCACGCATGTTATATCTAACATGTTGTTGATGTCAAATGAGAACTCAGCCACAGTTTTACGGCTCCCATGCAGGGTGGTGGCTTACTGTGAGGAGAGCTGCAGGGCCATGTCCAGACCCACAGATGGGGAGTACCCACTCACAGAGGCTGACCGCAGGGCTCACAGCAGCTCCCCGCCATGTATGCACATTTATTTTTGATAAAGGACAGACAACGTGACATTGGATAAAGAAGGGTTTTCCAACAAATGGTGCTGGGCAACTGGCCATCCAAATGAAGAGAGAAATTGGACCCCAAACTCACAACACACACAAAACTTAAAATACATGAAGGGCTTAAATATAGGCAGTAAAAGTATAAACTCTCAAACAAAACGTGGAGCTACATTTTCATGACCTTGGATTAGCGATGGTTTCTTAGATATGACACCACATACAAGCTACAACAACAAAAAAAGATAAATTGGATTTCCTCAAAATTAAAAACATACATGCATCAAAAGGAGCTATCCAGAAAGTGAAAAGACACCCCATAAAATGGAAACCAAATAGGTACACATTATATATCTGATAAAAGTCTGTTATCCAGAGTACAAAGAACTTTCACAACTCATGAACAACAAAAAAAAAGACTAAAATTTAAAAATAGACCTGAACAGACCCTTCTCCAGATTAGACATGCAAATAGTCAACAAGCACACTAAAATGTCAAAAATCATTAGTCCTGATGCAAATGCAAATGAAAACCACAGTGTGAACCCCCTCACATGTACCAGAAGGGTTATAATCCAAAAACTAAAACTAACAAACAGCAGCAACAATGTAGAGAAATTAGAACCCTTAAACATTGAACGTGAAAAATCACAATGGTGTGGCCTCTGCATACAACACGTTGAAATTTCCACCCCACAAAAAAATGCCCATGTGGCTCCACAGATCCACTTCTAGAAATGTACCCCCAAAATTGAAAACAGGTGTTAAGGGCTGATACGTGAATCCACAGAAGCGCTGTTCACAATAGCAGAGATGTAAAAAATTCAAATGTCCATCTGAATCAGCAGTGAAAACTAAGTGACCAATCGTGCAGCTACACCAGGATTCTTTACCTTGATGCAATTATGAACACATTTCATCATTTCTAGAAATATGTTTCCTCTTAGCACAAAAATGTTAAAGTGGCAGAAGACATGTTTACTAATACACCCAAAAATATTTAGTTCATCTACAATAAATAGCAAAAAGTTGATAAATCAATGTTCAGTAATTAGTGTTTCATTATTCTCCTATTTGGAAATGCTCTAGACGTTCAATAACTATGCCTCATTTAATTTATGATAAAACTTTAAAATTTCCAATTTCCAAAGACACCTAGAAAATCTTTTCAATGTATATATACAATGTAATTATCACTTAAAAGTTTACCTAAATATTTTTTATTTTAATTGTACCTTTTTTATATACGTAGTAGTTAAAAATTTGAGATTTCAAAGTCAATAATTACCAAAGCTGTTTTCTTGAAACATTTTTTAACTGAGATAACAAACTTATTTTTAGAAACCCAGTTAAAATATATATATTTTATGTCAATCACTATCAAAGACATGACTGTGAAATCAAACCAAACTAAAACCAGCTTTAATATCAAATATTTCACCAGAACATCTGATCCTGAAAAGTATTTGGGTTAGTTTGTATTTCATTTCTTAATTTATATAAGCATTGAATTTCTTAAAGCCAATCAGATTTCACAAACTGGTAACACCATCCACAGATACAAAACATCTTATCACAATCCAACACCATTTCTGACAGAGATCACAAATTGACAGAATTAGTAATAACTATAGAGAACACAATAAGATGTTTTACCAAGAAAACAGCTGGTTGTCACAAGAGCTCTATAACACATTTTAGAAGCTTTTCCGCATTCCAAGGACCCATCGTCTGTACATGGACAGTGAGGACTAAATAGTGAGACAACCAACCAGCCTCCTTACAGCTCAGGCCAGGAAGCCAGAGGCCCCTCCACATCGAGTGCAGAGGGAGCAGCCCTCCCACAGCCAAAGGGTCACCCCCAAAGACAGTCAGAGAAAGCACAGACCTTCGTCACCCAGGCAGTAGGGATGGTGGGTGGACAGGGTGTCTCAGGTCTCCCACAAAATGTGAGGCACCTCCAGCCCCGAACCCACTAATCTGTGGCCCCGAGCAGGTGCTACTGGACCGGGATCTGACCAGCACTAACGGGTAAGGAAGGGGGGACAGATGCCCCTTATGGGCAGAGGCCCCTCAGGACACACTCCCCTGGGAGCTGGCACAGCCAGGCAGAGGTGCACTGGGAACCCCAGCTTCTCCCACTGGCCACCAGGTGCAATGGAATAAGTGCACCTGGCCGATGGTGGGGACCGGAGAGGATTAGCTTCCTGGGTCACAAAGCCAAACTCACAAAGTGACTCAGAACGAGAAGGAAAGAAAAACCTAAAGAGACTTTTAGAGAGGGACCCACAGCAAAGTTTGCCTCCGCAGATGCTGGTCTGGAGAGAACGCTTAACTCCCCAGCCTGTGGGGCCGGCTCCAACGACAGGCTTACGGGAGCCTGTGCCTGTGTTCTGTCCCCGTGGTAGTTCCTTCTTAGGTCAAAGGACACACAAGATACACACACAGGAAAAAAGGAACATCTCTGGGAGGAAAGAATAAAGAAAACCCTCGAGTCTCTAGGTGCAGGAAGTAGCTGCACAGATATTTTTTCTGCGGATCTAAATTCAGAAAGCAGACAAAGGCCTCGCACCCCTGCTGACTTCTGCCCAACTGCTGACAGAGACCAGGAATTGTAATACATGAGCACCTAGAATTCACACACACACACAAATTTCCAAAGACAATGGGGAGAAATCAGGTAAATATGACATTTTAGACAAGGGTGGGAGGGGGCTCTTAGGCTTTAGATGTAAAAATGGGAGATTTACAGGTAATTCAGGAAAAGCTCAACACACGTGGCAGGTAAAGTTTTGTGAAGCTCCTGCATGGAGTCTTCCTGTCTACTGCTAAGGGGATTGTGCTCAGGGTTTTATTTGTGCTTCACAGTCTTTAAGGAGGCAGGAAACGGGGAGCCAGGCTGGAAGAGGGAGGCTTGTATTGTTAAAACTGGCCCTTTTGAAATTTTTATTTTATTTACCTCAGGCCTGGGGCAGTTGTGGGCTGTGTTTCCATTTCATATCTAATCCGCAGAGGGCCCGGGGTGATGGTGAGACTTTCTCACTTCTACCAGACTGAAAAATCAGCTTCCATTTTTCTCAAGTTTCTGACTGGTTATTAAATCCTTTAAAACCTACCAGTTTCAACATACCAGTTCTCATATTCTTAAATATCCAGAAAGATTTTTAAAATTTGCACATCTTTTGATTTTCCCTTCTGCCTTTTTTAAACCTAATGTTGATATTAGCATCTGATAAGACCTAAGAAGCTGAATAACTTATTGAAAAGATTAAGAATATATTTCCTTATATCCATTTGTATTAAAAATGTGGTGTTTCTTTAGGTTCCAATAAAACACCTGTTTGTCACAAGAGTTCTCTGACACACTTTCCAATTTAGAAGTTTTTCGAATTCAAAGGATTCATATTCTGGCCACTGATGGTAGGATTTTAATAGTTACTCAAAACAATAAGCCATTTCACAGCTTAACCAAGGAAGCCAAAGGCTTTCTGTCCCTGAGGTATTTCCTTGTCGTGACAAATGACACAAGAGACATACACACATATAAAATGACCACCTCTGGGAGAGAAAGTTCAATCAAGAAAACCTGTGAGTCGCTACTCCCGAGAAGCTAGCCTCACAAACATTTTTTCCTGCCAGTCTACATGTAGAGGGGAAAAGGACATGCAGCACTTCTAAATTCTCCCAAACCCTGCAGAAATACACCGGGAAGGATGATAGGGTGAACAAAAACACCGCTTACCTCTGCTGGCAGACGTCCCCAGGTTTTCAGCTGCAGCGGTTTCCAGACACTAGCAGTGTCCCAGCCAGTAATTCTCCTCGCAGCCTCCCCCAATACTATTGGGGCCTCTAAAGAATTAATTCTTCTGCTCGAACCTAGTAAGTGTGTTATTGGAGAGCAGGTCAGAGTCATCACAGGAGGGTATTTCAGGGTGTAGGAACAATGCCTCCTGAAAAAGGTAAGCAGGCGAAGGATTCATTAAAAGAAAGAAAACATATTCCCAAAATGCAGGAATGGACAGGCCCAGAAGGAAAGCGACTGTGCCGGAACAAAGAAAATTTAGGATGATATTTGAATGGGGGTGCGAAACACTCAGGAGTGGAGTCACAGGTGAGCCCAGGGCATTTCTGGGACGTTCCCAGGGTGCATCTCTGCTGACCCCTCCCTCCCATCAGGAAGAGGGATTCCCTTGTGGGAACTGTCCTGAGGACACAGGGGGGAGGTTTTTCCCAGCCTGCAATGCTGACAGTGTTATAACCCAGTACAATGAGCTGTAGCTGCAGCATTTCTTAGGAGTGGTCTCATATCTCTTTTCTTTGTTTCCCCTCACATCTTCCTTCGTTTCCTCCCCCCTCTCCCCGAGGAACTGTTCTCTCTGCCTATAAGAACAACTTCTAGCTGAGGTAATTAATAGAACCAGATTAATAAAATTAAATCCAACTGTAACATATGCGCATGGGGAATTCACATACGTGTAAAAATTCCAAAGGCAGCGAGTTCAGATTGGGTGCTTTGCAGGTAACTTAGGAAGAGGGGCACACTCTCGGGAGGTCAATGGTCGTCAGGCTACCCAGAAAACAATGGGACATGGGGGAAGGGTGGTCAGCAGGTTCCCCTGGGCGTCTTCCCGCCTTGTGATAAGGAGTTTATGCCAAGGTTCCCTCCCTAAACCAGGTCTTTCCACCTGAATCTCTTAGGCAGGAATGAGGGAGGATCAAAGGGTGATTCAGAGTCTTTTGTTCCCTGACAAGGAGCTTAAAGTCAGTGTGCACAAAGGCAAAACTCTTGGTCCTCTTCATTGCCACCTCTGTAGCTTTAATACAAGTTTCACATCCAGAAGTTACATTGGTAGATTGTTCCATATTTCACTGATCTAATCATTCAATCCTGAGAATACGTTAGTTTAGTTAAATTGTTGGATCTTATTTCATGCCACAGTGATGCAGATATATGCCCAAATTTCACCTTTTGAACAGGAGAGTTAGCATGTCCCTGAGTAGACAGGGGGGGGCCTGGTGGAATAAACAAAAGACAGCCATATCCAGGTTTTGAAATCACTCCTTCGTTCCAGGACATAATGTCACAAGGCCTTGAGGTTAATCATAAAATTCCTTTTGGCCTGACAAACGGAACAGATCTGATAGACAAGAGTGGGTTACTTTGCTAATTTCTTTAGGATGGGCAAGCAGAACAAACCTGGTAGAGGAATTTCATTAGAAGGCGCCAGTTCCCTTCTTCAAACAAGTTCCCTTCTCCAAACAGGCAAGGGAGGGTATAAAAGCTTTTGTCTCAGTCAGGGGGCACCCCCCCATTCGGGACCCCCTCCCGCTTAGGAGCTTTGACTCTTTGCTTTCAGTAAACCTATCCTCTTTTTAAAACTCTTTGCCTCTCCCCAGGGATATGGGAGAACTAGCTCCCTCACTACTGAAGTTTTAGGCCTCCCTCACTATAGAAATTTTAAGTCTCCTTTTCCCCAGTTTCTTAGCTCCTTAGCCCCTGGCTTTGATTACTCTTCTAATCAGTTTCTGAATTCAGAATCTGATTAGAAAAGTAATCTGAATCTTAGTTTCTGAATCTAAAGATTTCTCCTAGCCTGCATCACAGAATGTCTCTCACCCCTGCTTTAGAAAACTACTTACAAGCCTGTGACTTCCAAATAGCCCCCAAGCCATTCCGGACCCCCCCCCCCTCCGAACAGTATACTTGCTGATGTTCTTTCCAACCCATTCTGGGCCCACCTCCTGCACAATTGAGGCCACCTAAATGACTGCTTGAATGGCCCCAGGCTCTATAGAGCTAACCGATTTATTAATTAAAATTTATTTTTCCTGGGGCCAGCCTGGTGGCTCAGGCGGTTGGAGCTCCGTGCTCCTAACTCCGAAGGCCGCCGGTCTGATTCCCACATGGGCCAGTGGGCTCTCAACCACAAGTTTGCCAGTTCAATTCCTCGACTCCCACAAGGGACGGTGGGCTCCGCCCCCTGCAACTAGCAAAGGCAACTGGACCTGGAGCTGACCTGTGTCCTCCACAACTAAGACTGAAAGGAGAACAACTTGACTTGGAAAAAAGTCCTGGAAGTACACACTGTTCCCCAATGAAGTCCTGTTCCCCTTCCCCAATAAAATTTAAAAAAAAAATCTATTTTTCCTTATTCAGGGCCCTTGGGGATACAAATACCCCAACAAGATTGGCAGTACAACGCGTCTTCCAGGAGGATCTCGAGACCCCTTCCTCTCATCTAAGATCAGACAGGACAAGAGTTCCATGAATCCCCCAATAGGTAGGGACAGCTCTACGTCCTGTTCAGCAGGAAGCAGATACAGAAGGAAAGACCTTCTGTCCCTCAATGTCCCATAGAGATTTTACGGGGATCACGTCTCTCAAGGGGAAAACAAGGCAGGCAGTTAGAGACAGGCATCGGGTCTCTGCATTCCTGCACCACCCACAGGATGTGACCTCCCAAAAGACCTCCCCTCTCCACCCAAGACGTCCCCTTTTGATTGTAATTATCTACCCCTCTGAGGAACCAATGGGTACAAAATACCCACCTAGATTAAACCGGCCACTCACACCTGCGCTGTAAAGGCCACAACGACCTTCGTTTCACCAGGGCCTCATTATACCCTCATTATAATATCATGCATATGCCCGAAGTTCATTTGAATATATTATAACAGACTGAATTCTGGGAAGGAACATGCACAGTCTAAATGGATGAGGTAATAGCCCCTTGTCAATCACAGGTGTCAGTCAAGTGGTCCCACCCCCCGAAAAGAAGCTGCCCCTTTGGGAGAAAAAGGATAAAACTCCAAGTGCTCACCAGTGAGGCCCCTTTTTTGAGCTCTGGCCTTTGGCCCTTGGGCCTTTGAGCCTGTTCAGCCTCTTCCTTTCCTTGGGGCCTGTGATGCAGGGTCTCTGGTCCCGCTCCCCGCACAAGAACGCAGTAGAAACTGAGGCCAAAAAGGAACACCCACAGAGCCATAGATAGGGATTCACACCGCTATATTCTGGCTGGCGGCTGGGTTGGAGACACAGGAAGCAGGAGCCACACGATCCACAACCTGCCGTCCACTTCTCTCTGCCAACCAACCCCCAGCCTAGCTGCAACAGTTATAGCAGTGGCTAATGGCTCACTGGTTACAGCTGGTGGCCAACTAGTCACAGCTGATGGCCATCTACTACCCAAGCCAGCACCTTTCTATGTGAGGCCGAGAGCCTGGAAACTGCTCCCCGGGACTCTGTCCGCACAGGGCCCGCTTCAAACTCTTTGGAGTGGGTTATCCCTTCTAATAATGGCCCTTGAGCCACTGCTTTCTGCCTGGGCCCATTCCTACTTCTTTGGAGTGTACTATCTCTTCTAATAAACTACTCTTTAACCACTTTGTGTGTCTCGTTCAACTCTTTGCTCAAGACGCCAAGAACCTGCACACGGCGCCAAGAAGAGCCCACCCTCCATTACCACCAGGAGCCTGGTGTTCAGCTCCCCCTGCAAATGCACATGGAGTGGAATCCCCAAAGCCCCTTCCGCCCCAGCGCCCAGAGCCTGGGATCCCACCACAGCCTGCCTCCCCAGCTCTCCCTGGGGGCTACAGTCTTGTCCCTGCAGGCCTCCCTGTGGCCTTTCCTTACCCAGGCTTTCGGGTCTCAGACCTGGGTTCCTTTTGAGTGGTCCTCCTGGGCTGCCTCTATAACATGAAAATAAATCTTTGGTTTGCAGCCCACTGCCCCCAGTTGTGGTGACTTACAGAGGCTCTCTAGCACACTGGGAGTTAAAAAACGGCTCTGGGGAAGGTCAGGAGCCAGAAAGGAGGGTGGCATACGGCCAGGTAAGAGCCAGGTAAGGGAAGGTAGTTAATTCAGGTGTGGCAAACACCCAGTGCCGGGTTTCACCTCCAGGACTCTACATTCCAGCGGGCAGCTGCCAGGGCACAGATGACTGCACCTGGGGCACAGCCCTGGGTCTGACACCTTGGCTCAGAAGCGTTTGGAATGAAGAGCCTTTCCTCACCTCCGCTCAGGTGTGATTCCCATGATGACCACGAGATGGCAGCAGAGAAGAGCTTTTCCTGGTGATAAGCAATCAGGTGTCATTCCCAACACGCACAGCAGATGGCAGCAGAGATGACTGCTTCCACGCCTTAAGGACGGTGTCCACGTATTTGCACGGTTTCTTTTTTCTCATTCTAAACATAAGAAACAAACAAAAAAGTACTACCCATGCCACGTAACATGCATAAACTTATAGAACAAGAACACACGGGCAACCTGGTCCCAAACCAATGCCTGCTTTAGCCTCAGTCCTTTCAGTTGACACTTGAAGTCTATGCTGATGGTAATGGATTTCCCTGCAGCTCAGCCCTCCCTCCTCAGCGACCTCCGCTCCCACCCACACACCCCTGCAGCTCAGCCCTCCCTCCTCAGCGACCTCCGCTCCCACCCACACACCCCTGCAGCTCAGCCCTCCCTCCTCAGCGACCTCCGCTCCCACCCACGCACCCCTGCAGCTCAGCCCTCCCTCCTCAGCGACCTCCGCTCCCACCCACACACCCCTGCAGCTCAGCCCTCCCTCCTCAGCGACCTCCGCTCCCACCCACACACCCCTGCAGCTCAGCCCTCCCTCCTCAGCGACCTCCGCTCCCACCCACACACCCCTGCAGCTCAGCCCTCCCTCCTCAGCGACCTCCGCTCCCACCCACGCACCCCTGCAGCTCAGCCCTCCCTCCTCAGCGACCTCCGCTCCCACCCACGCACCCCTGCAGCTCACCCCATCCTTCCTCCTCAGTGACCTTGCTCAAGTGTCCTCCAGGGTCAGGGCCAGGCTGACGGGCAGGCGGCCAGCAGCCCTGAGGGCTCTTCACTGTCACGGGAACTCTCTGAAGGGGGCAGAAGAACCCTCCGAGGACGGAAGTCATGGACAAAGCACTGGTCCCCTTTTGCCAGCTTGGGAGGGTTTGAAACATCCTGTGCAAAGCAGCCAACAGAGATCCGAGCAAACTCACTGAACTCAAGCACCTCTTGTGAGACTTGTGCTTTTCCACACTGCAGGGCAGTGCCTGGGGATCATGCCAGCGGCCCCTTAGCTGCACCCGATGCACCCCACAAGGGTCAGGCTAACGTCCTGCTGCCCAGGCCACAGGCGAGGGACGGATTAGTCTGCTGGTCACTGGTGGCTCAGGTGATGGGAACCCAAGGCTGGGGCTCCAGGCTGGTGACCTGGGGAGAACGGTGGACAAGGCCCTGACACCCCGATTGCCTTACAGGAACTGAGGCAGGAAGGGCAAGGGTCATGGTCGAGATCAGGAAGCAGGGGTGGGAGCCCCAGGTGAGCTGTTCCTGGATTTGGAAATAACAGCTCAGGAATGACTGAGAGGCAGGTCCGACAGAGGTGAAGGAGGAGTGCAGGTAGGGCTGGGTACTGAGGCTGGGGGAGGGGCTGCCTGGGGGGTGCAGGGTGGGAGGGGATGGCTCAGGGTGGGAGGGCGCCCCCAGTGGGGTGAGGACATAGAGGGGAGGGCGCCCACAAATGTGGTGGCTACAATAACACAGGTTTATTCTCTTACAATCCCAGAGGTCACAAGTCCAAGGTGAGTGTCTCCTGTGGAGAAGACCTTACCTGGGGAAGGTGAGTGAAGGACAGCTGTCAGAAAGCCCTCCCAGACAGGGGCGGGGGGGGGGGGGGGGGGGGGTCTGTTCTGCAGGCACTGGGACCTCAGCGGTTGTCAAGGTTGGAGGTCCCATTTGACCTGGGGCCCTGGCATGGAGGGCACAGAGAGGAAGGCAGGAGGCCAGTGAGGGGCTTTATCTGGGAGGTGTCAGAGGGGGAGGGCACAGGGGAGATGGGGGGAGCGGGGAGGAGGCAGATGGGGCCGGAGTTGCACAGAGGGAGGAAAGAGTGGTACCCGGTAAAACAAGGGCTGGCCCCCAGGCCACCTGCAGCTCAGACAGGTCGGCAACAGGGGTAGGCAGATCCGCAGGAGTGGACACGCCACGGAAATCCACTTCCACCCCCTGAGGTGACCGCCTGGGTGGGTCCGGGACAAGGGCAGTCAGGGCTGCAGAGGACCGGACACTTCAGTAAAGGGCTCAGCTCAGCGGCTCAGGGTGCTGACCGATGGCTCCAAGGTCACAGGCCTGGGGGCAGCAGAGACGGCACAACCTGAGGTCTGGGGTGAAAGTCCAGTTTGCTCCGGCCTGGGCCCCGAGTGACCACAAGAATGGACAGCGGTCAGAGGGTCAGGCATGCCACTGACCCCTGGTCACACTCAGGGCGTCCTCTGGTCCCCGTCCACTGACCACTGACCCCATGTCGGTGGACAGGCACCTTGACATTCCCCCTGAGGGTCGCTTCCCACAGACTGGAGGTTGTCACGACCGGGAGCCCCGCTTCCCACAGGCTGTGCTGTCCCCGCAGTGGCGTCCTGCTCTGGAGTTGGGGTTGCAGCCTGACGCTGTCCCTGGCTGGGGACAGGCCTGTCCTGGGAGGCGGCTCCCTGACGCAGGTGTGGGTGTCCTGGAGGCGGCCAATCGCGGGGCCTGAGTGTTTTGGGAAGCGTCTGAGTCTCGGGAGGGAAGGAGGGAGGGAGGAGAGCGGAGGTGGAGCCGCTGGCGGAAACTGCCGAGACGCTGCCGTGGCGGCCGGAGGTGAGTGCCCGCGTCTGTGGGGACACAGTCCCCGGAGACCCGCAGGACCAGCGCGTTCCCCGCACGGGGCAGGTCCCGCTCGCCTGTCCCTCAGGCTGTCCCCACCCGCAGCCAGCAGCTCACGGGACTGCAGGAGGCGCGGAGGGATTTGCGTCCGTGGCCAGAAGCGGGGAGACTCCTGGGCAGCCCGGCTGGGCTCCGGGGTCTCCGACCGCGGCGCGCTGGGCCGGGGAAGGACCTGGTGGCCAGGGCCTTCGGGCGCCGCTGGCCGGGGGGTGGGTGTTTGGGGCGCTGGGAGGTCCCGGCAGGACCCTCGGCGGGTTCCCGGGCTGCGCGCATCCGTCCGTCCGTCCGTCCGTTTATTCACTTAAGAACTATTTCCCGAGTGTGTGACATGCACCAGTCACCAGCCGCACGTGCCAAGTGGGACGGAAGGAGCCTCCCGGCGGTCACAGGGGAGTCGGCCGTGTCTCACCGGCCAGGGCCGCTGGGAATTCACACTCACCCGCCGTCTGGCTGCCGTTTGTGGGGTGCTCCCGGGCACTGCTCGAGTGCCACCGTCATGACGACAGACAGACGGTCGTTCGTGTCAGATGGACCTGGGGGTGGGGATCGGGTCCCGTCCGCGGCCCCCACGGACCACCGCGGGCACACCGTCTGTCGGCCTCCGGTCCCCAGGCCTGGCCAGCAGCGCGCTCGCCTGGCTTGTTATCGGGGGATGAATGGGTGTCTACCTCCCCGCAGTCAGCTCAGTGCTGACCACGACCTGGGACCTGGCCCCAGCGCTCTGCCCTGACAGCCGGTGCTTCTAAGGGAACGGCCAGCGCCGTAGGGAGCCTTTCGCAGGCAGAGTTCCCGCCACAGAGCAAACAGCAGGACACCGGGCCGAGCTCTGAACTCCGTGGGGGCGATTGGTGGGACTTGGGGTCCCAGGGTGCCACCACCCCCGGATTACACGCCCCATAGGCTCACTCACCTCTGAGCCCCTTCCCACAGCCGGGGGTGGGGTGGGGGGAGTTAGTGCTTGACCCGAGGGTGAGAGGCTGCTGGAGGCTGCACTCCTGCTCCAGCCACCCCGGGGAAGCCGCTTTGGGCTCCTGGGTCTCTGTGTGTGTCTGCCTGTCCCCCGTCTGTCCTTCTCTGTCTTTCTCTCTGTGTCTGCCTTTCCTCTCTCTCTCTCTCTCTCATTCTGCATCTGTCTCTGTCTCTGTCTCAGTGTTTCTGTGTCTCTGTGTCTCTCTCTGTCCCTCCCTCTCTGTCTCTCTCTGTCTCTCTCGCCCCCACTGTCCCCCACACTCCCGACCACCCGTCACCCCTGGGAGGAAGCCTGTTGTTCTCGGTCCTCAAAGCCACGAGCCCTGTGCCACCAGGAGCGCGTGTTCCGTGCACCCCCAGGTTAACTCTCCATGGCCTCATTTCCCTCCTCAGGTCCCATGGCTTCGCCTCTGATGGGCGCACAGCTGAGTGAGGCAGGCAGATACCCACGCCTGTCGGGCAGCACGAACCCGAACGCGGACTGGATGTCGGCGCTGTGCCCCTCGCTCTGGGACGTCCCGCTCCAGCACCTCTCCATCCCAGGTGAGGGCTGTGTGTCCCCGCGGGGTGTGGGCTGCAGGGAGGCTGGAGGGTGGGGAAAGCCAAGAAGCACACGTGTGTGTATCCGTGTGCACGCATACACACACGTGCACACATACGCACGTGCATGTGCTCACACACATACACGTGCTCACACTGCACACACACACGCCCAGTCACACATGCGGACAGACACACATGCACGCACACGCTCACAGTCACACATACTTACACATACACTCCCCCACACTCACACGTGCACGCACGCTCACAGTCACAGGCACATACACGCACGTACACGAGTGTCCTCCCTTCTCTGCTTTACTCGGGTTCGGTCTGGAAGGCACATGGTGAACCCCAGGAGACGGACGTCGGGCAGACATGACAGTGCAGGGGACTTGGGGGGCTGCCTCGGCCAGCCCGTCCCTCCTTTACTGCCCCCTGGAAGTTCAGGCCCCTCACTGCCGTGTTTATCACTCTCGTCCGAGCGGTGCTGAGCGTCTTCTGCCCATGACACCTGGACGGTGCAAAGTCAGGTCGGCCCCAGAAGAAGGACTCACTATGTGTTTCTGGGACTTTCTAATCAAACTGAAGAATCTTGGACTCAAGCCCATTTTTGTTGCAAAAACACGACTGTGGCTGCCCCTGGACAGACGTCTCAGTGTGGATGGGACACACGGTGACCGGAGCGGGAGGGCTGTTCCAGGAAGAGGCGTCCGTGCCTGGGACAGTGGAGAGATGGCCGCCCGGCCACCACGGCACGTGCGGTGGGTCCCCTGCCTGCCAACAGCCACTGCAAACATTCTGGAGGCGAAGGTGCCTCTGGCCGTTGTCACTTCAGCTGCGATGCCAGCATTTCCTCGGCCACCGTGATGCCCTGCGCTGCCACTAGTGGTCGTGGCCCATCTCTCCTTCACGGGCCCTTCACACAAACAGAAAGCACTGCTTCCAGTGGGACGTTTGCTTTCTGCAAAGTTTCTCGTGTTTGGTTGGTTTCCTTGACAACTACCTGGCTTGGTGCCGCCTGCCCCACCCTCCATGAGAGGTGACAGCTGTGGTGCCCGCCTGGCCCTTTGCGTGTGGGACGGAGGCTCCGCACCTGCCCTAGGGGCCCTCACAGGGTCAGCGTCACGTGCCCACGCTCTGTGTCTGCCCGTGCTCCCGCTGTGGAGATGGCTGGGGACACCGCAGCCTGCAGGTCTGCAGGCCCCCCCACAGAGAAGGGCCCAGGATTGCTCCCCACCCAGGACATGGGTCCACGCACCGCAGCTCCAGGCCTGGTGGGGCGTGGGTCTGGGCCCCCCTGGCACAGCCCGCAGGCCGTCCAGTTGGGAGGAAAGCTGGTCCATTGGATGAGGGGACAGGAGGGAGAGAGGGCTGAGGGCACAGGACGCAGCATGGACAGAGGCTCCGGCCCCCTCCCGCCTGGGCGAGTGTCCTGCCTCCGACTCCCGGCCCCCCATCCCGTGCTCGGCACGTCCTGGCGGCCCAGGGTCGGGCCTGCGGGGCTCTGTGCCCTCGATGCTCCAGGACAGGGGGCAGAGACAGCTTTGAGGATGGAGGCAGGGGCCACTTCCAGCTCCTGGAGGCTCCAGGCGTCCCTGGGCTGGTGGCCGCCTCCCTCCCATCTCTGTCTCCGTCTCCACATGGCGTCTCCTCTGTGTCTGTGTCCCTGCTCTTCTGTCTCTGACGAGGACACTGTAATTGGGTTCAGGGCCCCCTGATCCAGGACGACCTCATCTCAGACACCTCACTCGGTCGCGTCTGCACAGACCCTGTTTCCAGATCAGGTCCCATCAGCAGGTTCTGGGTGGACGTGTACTTCGAGGCCACCATCGGTGCCGGTGGTCTGCGTGTCCTCTGCGTGTCCTCCGTGTGTCCCGTGGGCAGCTCCTGGCACACAGCGGCCTGGAGGGCTGACGGGGGGCTGTGCCCTCGTGCTTGCAGGGAGCCATGACACGATGACTTACTGCCTGAGTAAGAAATCCCCGATCTCCCACAAGGAGTCCCGGCTGCTGCAGCTTCTGGCCAAGGCCCTGCCGTGTATCATGCAGCCCATCGTGCTCAAGTGGTCCGTCACCCAGGTAAGGGGCCCTGGGCTCCGGAGGGGCCTCCCATCAGCGTCCCCACCTGGGCCCGTGGCGCCCTGTCCCTTTGGGGAAGTAGAATCGAAAACAAACCTCCTCCCAGCCCGGAGCGCCTCCCTACAGAGGGGGCAGACAAAGAACACGGTGTATTGTCGCATCAGAATGACACCAGGATGGCATGAGTGTCACAGAGGTGGGAAGAGTGTCACCCTCGTACTTGGCGTCAGGGCCTGTGCTCCCGGGAGATGGTGCCAGGTGTTTCCATCCTGTCACGTTTCAGACGCCCAAGACCCACAGGAAGCACCTTGAGCTGTGCGCCTGGCCAGAGGCTTGTTCAGGATTCAGGCACATTTGGAAAAGGCAGAAAGAACCTTCACTGACACGTTTTCTCCAGTAAATGCTCAGCGAGGGGGTGAGGGCAGTGTCTCCTCCGGAATTTTCCGGCCGGCACAATTGTCTCGCCTTTATCCTTTGGGTTTGACCCTCACCCACAGCCCCTCTCCCGTGTGTGCAGCTGACTGTAGAGCCTGGTGAGCAGCCGGGAGGGGTGGCCCTTGGGGGCCACAGACAAGGGGCCCCCCAGAGTCGCTCAGGCTGGGGTGGGGAGGCCCGGCCGGCTGTGGCCTGGCAGCTGGCCTGGGCCCGGAGGTGGCACCCACGCAGGCCCCACCTGGGAGCCGCCGACCCCCTAGCCCTTTCTGCACCCTCCGCTGGGGGCCCCGTCTTCCAGATTTCCTGCTCATCCCAGCTCCGCCCTTTGTAATTGCTCTGCTCTGAGTTTCAGTCACCCAGGTGGGTGGCCCAGTGCCAGGGTGCAAAGCAGGTCTGGAACGTTGGGAAACCACATTCCTGACTCCTGTTAGGAGGGAAGGGGGGTGCTGTGCTGGGTCCCGCAGTGCTGGGGCAACGAGGGGATCTGGGGAGGGGGGGGTGTGTGCAGAACGGCTGGAAGCCGCCGTAGAGTCCGCTGAGGAAATAACCACGGCTTTGTACTTACACGTCCAGCGCAGCCATTGCGGTGCGTCCACCAATTGGCAAGTTATGCGGACGCTGAAAGTGATTTTTCTGTGAAATACCCGCTGTCATCGGAAGCTGCTTACTATGTAATATGCCCAGGCAGATGGCTCAGGGAACAGTGCGGTGTCCTCAATTTTGTAACAAAAACACCTGGGGAAAACGCTGTGGACGCCATCCTGCCTCTTAGGGCCAGCCACTGTGGGTCGTGTCCCCAGATCTAAGCAGGGTCAGCCGTGGGCCACGGCGTCATGTGTAAATTTCACTGTGCTTTGTAGGTCAGAGGCACGTCCGGCCCCGAGGTACACAGACCTGTCCTCACAGGGCGTCTGTGTCTCTGGGACTCAGGTCGCTGGCCAAGGGCTGAGCCTCCCAAGGCCCCTCTGTACACACAGTAGGCTCGCCGTGCACACAGTGGGCCCGCCGTGCACACAGTGGGCCTCTGCTCTCCACTGTCAACAGGGGAGGAGCAGCCTGAGCTCCCTGCAGGGCCCGCAGGGTGGAAAAATTATTTTCACATTCTTGGTTTCCCATCAATAGTTTGTGTAGAGAGCACAGCACCGTTTCTTCAACGTTTTAATGTTGCGATGATTTTTTTACTTTCTGTATTGATATGTCCAGGACATAGTGCCGTGTTCTTTCCCTTCATTTTCATATTATTGTTCATTTTTCCCGTTATTATTTTGTGTATAGGGTGCAGTGTCATGTTCTTTATTTTCTTTTTACATTAATTCTATTTTGATTATTATTTTCCATAGGGAGCTTAGTGCCATATTCTTTTACTTTTTCATGTTAATATTACTTTTTGCTTTCTTAATCATTTGGGAAGAAGGAAAGTACCATTTTCCTTCCCGTTTTCTATCTTTGTATTAATTTTCTCCTTTTACACCACCGCTCTGTGTGAGGGCACACAGCACTTTCTCCTACTTCTCTCTGTTGTATTACTTTTGCTTTGTGCACCATCAGTGGGTGCACAGTAGGGCCTTGTCTTCCCTCCATTCCATCTCGACTTTCCTCGTGCTGCTGAGGCCCAGAGACCCCTCTGGGGGTAGTGGTGATGGCCTGAGGAGGGCGAGGGGGGACCCTGCAGGGACGTCCTGAGTCCAGTGTCAGGGCTCAGGGGCACTGGCTGCAGGGACAGGGCCGCCATGGCTATGTCACAGGACAGGGCCCCCCATGTACGATCTGCGGCTCCCCTGGCCAGTGTCCTCTGACAGCCGGTCCCAAAGGCAAGGCCCGAGTGGCTGCCCGAGCCCCGGCAGGCACCACTCACTGCCGATCTGATATCAGATGACACGGCCCATGGTGGGCGTCTCACGGACCTCCCAGCCCCCGACAGGCGGCGCTGAGACAAGGTGGGAGCTGCCCGCCCGCCTTCCCGGCAGACACGACCGTCCTTCGTCCGCAGGTGCTGAGTGTCACGGAGCAGCTGGACGCCGGGGTGCGGTACCTGGACCTGCGGGTCGCACACATGCTGCAGGGCTCCGAGAAGAACCTGCATTTCGTCCACATGGTGTACACGAGCGTGCTGGTGGAGGTAGGTGGGCGCGGGGGGCAGGGGATGGCCGGCAAGGGCTCGGGCAGCAATGGGCACCCATGGCCGCTCCTGGTGGGACGCGGCGTCTCCTAAGGAGGGAGGACACCCACGGCCGTTCCCGGCGGGTCATGGCTGGCGTCCAGCAGTCAGTCACTTGGCATTCCTGACCATCCTGTGTTCCTGAGCCTGCACCTCACCCCTGGCTCCTACAGGCCACATGCATGTTTGTGAAAGTGGGTCCCTGACTCGTCCTCCTGTCCCTACCCAGGACACGCTCACGGAGATCTCTGAGTGGCTGGAGAAGCACCCCCGGGAGGTGGTCATCCTGGCGTGCAGGAACTTCGAGGGGATGACAGACGACCTTCACGAGTACCTGGCCACTTGCATCAAGAACATCTTTGGGGACATGCTGTGTCCCCGAGGGGTGAGACGGGCATGGCCTCCCCCATCCCGCTCCGTGGTGGGGGCAGGGGTGGGGTGGGATTGTACACAGGCCCCATCTGTTCACTTGGGTCCGCCGTGCGTGATGCTGAGATAATTCTGGTGCCATTAACAGGGTCTTCTAGATGCTTCTCTTAACCTTGGGTCACACCTGACTCCTATTTAGAAGTTGCCACAGCATCTGATTCCCTAAGCACATGCTAAGTGCCCTCTGTGTGAGTCTGTCATATCCTCTCCTTATACGGACACAGTCCTGTTGGGTCAGGGCCCACCCCTATGACCTCATGTCACCTTAGTCCCCTCTTTACAGACCCGTCTCCAAGTACAGTCACATTCTGAGGTTTGGGGGGGTCAGGGCTCCAGCATGTGAATTCTGGGGAGGGGGACACAGTTCAGCCTGTAACCCAACCTGTGGTTTAATCAAGTAGGTACTTTTCTCCGTTTGCTGGTAGTGGCTGGCGCGTGCCCTCCCTTAGTCTGCAGGCAGCATGAGGAGTTAAATCCATGACCATCTAGCTTGAGTTTACATCAAATTATCTCAAGCCTTCTGTTTGGTGTTTCTCCTGTGACCTCCTGGAAGGTCAGGAGAAGACACCTGGTACCTCAGAGACTTGGGCTACAATACAGGTGGTCACAGTGCTGCCTTCAGCCTAGGGACACCCCCTCACTCGGGTCTCCCACAGCGCACATGGGGGAGACGGTGCCTGGGGGGTGCAGCAGCCATTCCGAGTGCCTCTGGAGATGTCACAGAGGAAGGACGAGGGCGGTGGGAAACTTAACTTCAAGCCTGAGACGGACAGCAGTACTGGTCCCTTTACGTGTAGCACAGGACACCAGGGGACTTTCTGTGATCACCAACGGTGTGGGACCCTGTGTTACGGCGTGTCTGTCCTTGTGACAATCCAAACACCGTGACACTGACATGGAGGCTGCCCTGCCCCCATCACTGTCCCCCCACAGACACCCCAATGTCTCCTTCCGTCACTCCCTCACGAGCACCCCAACAACCCCTCCCCTTGCAGGAGGTGCCAACACTGCGTCAGCTGTGGGCGCGGGGCCAGCAGGTGATCCTGTCCTACGATGACGAGTGCACCGTGAACCGACACAGGGAGCTGTGGCCAGCAATACCCTACTGGTGGGGGGACCAGGTGAAGCCGGAGAAGCTGGTCCGCTACCTGGAGCACATGAAGAGCTGCGGCCGCCCAGGTGGGTGCCCGTTCCTGCACGAGACGTGGGTCACACACAGCTCTCGGGCCCCACGCTCGCTTTGGGCGTGAAGCGAGAGATTTAAAAGCAGTGCAACAGTGGTACCTCGGATTTACAACGTGTTCCGTTCTGGAAAACTATTCGAGTTCTGAAACATTTGAAAACAGCCGACAGCTGGGACTCAGGATCTTGCCCTCAGAGGAAACCACGTGACATGTTCGATGTCCGAGGCGTGTTCGAACACCGAAGCATTTACTTCCGGGTTTACGGTGTTCATAAACCGAAATGTTTGTCAACAGAGATGTTCGAACACCAAGATACCACTGTATATAGCTGTGTGCACATGCACGTATTAATGTGTGCAAATGTACACATGTACGAACATGTGCACATGTGTGTACAGGTGTGTGTATACATGTGTATGCATGTGGACATGTGCACACACATATTAATGTGTGTGTGCACATACACATGTACCAACATGTGTGCCTGCACACGTGTGTACAGGTGTGTATACACGTGTATGCACGTAGACATGTGTGTGCGTGCAGCCTCCCAGCCGATGGTGCCCACAGCCTGTGTTTCCCATTCGGTTCTCCTCCCGAGTCTTCCCGGTTTGGTAGTTTCCTTAAGGAAATCAGCCCTTTCCTGGCAAACATGCCAGGTAAGTCCCTCCTCGTTTATTGCTGTGATGGCAGGTGGTGTTACTGCTCTAATGTGAGTGTTGGCTTGAAGACAGGAAACGTCTGGATTATGGAGCCGCTCACCTACCAGTGAGAGGACTTTCAGAGTGACAGGTCACAAGCATTTATCTGAGATCCATGAGAGTAGCCATTCGGGAAGCACTGACTCGGGCAGAAGCCCAGACAGTGTTCCGATGGGGACACAAAGGCCAGGGGTGTTTATGACAAAGGGAGGGGACCATGACATCACAGAAGGAAGGCGTTGCTATTGGTGCAGATAACGTGACACCGTGACGCTGATGCTGAACAGTGTTTTTAATTCTCAGCCCAGAGTCATCCGTCCTGGAGTCACGACACCTGCTGTCTTGTTGTCTTTGCAAACAGCTCTTTGGGACACCAGGTTGCTAAGGCCCCGTCCTGAGGTGACTTTGTCCTGCTTCAGCATCCACACGTTTGAGGTGTCAGACATGCCAGGCCGTCCTCTGGGAGGGCAGCTCAGCTCCATGTCAAAGGGGCTCCGTGTCTATTATTTTTCAGAGTCCGTGGTTTCAGTATTTTATTTCCATGGTCAAAGGCAGGTGGCTTTGGGCCGACAGGTGGACACTGGGCCTCCCAGGCCTGCCCCTCATTTCGTCAGCAGGTATTCTCATGACTCTGGGGACTCCACCTGAAAACCACTGGCTGACAAAGTCTGTGCATGAGTCTCCTTTCGTGACAAATAGCACAAACCTGGTGGCTAAAGCAAGAGCTATCTTCTCCCATAGTTCCGACGGCAGAGTCAGAAATGCGTTGTCCCACGGAGCTAAAGGGAAGGGTCCCCAGGGCTGGTTCCTTCGGGATGCTCCTGGGGACACCCTGCCTGCTCGCCTTTGCCAGCTCCAGAGGCTCCCGCGTTCCTGGACGCGTGGCCCACGTCACAGTCCATCACCATCCAGCTTCCCCACCCCCCCATTCCATCACCGCTTCACCTTCCAGTTCTGTCTTCAGGTCTCCCTCCTGCCCCCCTCTTATAAGGACCCCTGTCATTCCATTTAGGGTTTACCCACGGAATCCAGGATGATCCCCCATCTCAGGAGGGGTCCCCATGTTAATTTAATCGCATGTCAAAGTCCATTTGCCGTGGAAGGTCACACAGTCACAGGTGGACACAGACATCTTTGGGGACCTCCATTCTGTCCACCACAGGGGGACTGGGACGTGGGCCTCTTCGGGGACACGCTCGCCCGCCGTCCTCTGTAAGGGGAAGCATGACGAATGTGACCCCGTGCGGAGCCCGTGCTGTCAGAAGGCGGCAGGGGGTGACGTGGCGCAGGCGGGCAGCGGACACACCGCGCATCCCTCCCCTTCCTGTTTCAGGCGGGCTGTTTGTGGCGGGCATCAACCTGACGGAGAACCTGGAGTACATCCTGGCGCACCCGGCCCAGTCCCTCAGGAAGCTGACGCTGCCCCACCTGCCGTACCTGAGCGCGTGGGTCCGGGAGCAGAGCCCGGGGCCCGGCACGCGCTGCACCAACATCATCGCGGGGGACTTCATCGGTGCCGACACGTTCGTCCACGACGTCATAAGACTGAACGAGAAGCTGCTTCGCTGACCGTGTCCTTCTCAGGCTCAGCATGCGGGCCGCGCCCAGGCCCCTGCTTCAGCTCTCGGCCACACAGGGCGAGCACGGGGCCGGCAGCCCCAGGCAGGGTCCCCGAGCGTCCTCCCTGACAGAAGTGCCCCATTGGCGGCCCCCGGCCTCACCGTTCTCGGTGTCTCTGGGGTTCGATTCCATGACTCATGATGATTAAAGACGGTTAAGCGATCGCGTCTTCTAGGGAAGCATCACCTGGAATTGCGGGGCTCTGGCCGTGCTCTGGTGGCCCACGGCAGGCTCAGAGGCGTCCCCTCACCTGGGGCTTCTGAAAGCAGCGCAGTGACACCCTGTCAGCTGCTTGAAGCCCTTGATAATGCCACGTTGTTCGATAGGACTGAATGGGTAGAAATCTACTTGTTTAAATAATAGAACCACCCTTTCTAACTCTGGTGAAGTGAAGCTTGTTCCCTTCCCACGACCAGCAGGCTTCCCGGGGCCTCGCTGGCTGTCCTGTGTCTTCTGACATTTGGGAGCTGGTTACAAAGATGAGCAGGAATGGGGCTCAGCACACACGCTCCCCCTTCCCACAGGCCTCCTGGGACACAGGTTTAGGGCACGCAGGTGTAGGGCACGGGTGTTGTGTCCATGCCGGTCCTGCTGCCGTTCACACCTGTCCTCACAGCCTCCCAGCTGTGCAGAATCTGCTCTGTCATTCGGCCACCGTGACTGAGGTCCCCAGGCCCTCCCTTCCTCCACCAGAAGAGGGGCCACCTGCTACTCAGGTGGTGACATCAGGCTGCCATGGGCGTGGTCCTACCTGCGGCCCCTCGACCACCCCACAAGTCTTCCCTTTGTCCCCAGACCACAGGGGGTGTCACTGGCCTCGGCTCCCCTCCCCTCATCACGGGCTTTCTTAGACGCCGTCCTTCTCTATTATGCATCCACGCTTCATCAGTGCCGATGACACTGAGCATACGTTCCTACTTCCTGTGCGTCTGGGGGCTGCCACACCCGGAGAGACGCCCCTCCCAGGCCAGGCTGGCTGCTAAGATGAAAGCCATTTCCTTGGGAACACCTGTCACGTGCATGCCAACCACTGTGTCACCCAACACACACCAGGCCAGCATTCCCCCCACGCCGTCCCCCGGGGCAGCGACCAGGTGACAGGAGGCCAGCTGTGTCACTCAGAGCCTGCTGGATTCTTCAGATTAGCCAATCCTACCCTGTTCGTCCTGTCCCCAGGGACACGCTGTGGCCTCACGTTTCTGCAAACGTGGCCCTGTGGGCTTCTCTTGGGAAACGGAAGTAATCTATACTTTTTTCAGTGGCTTGGCCCCTTGGTCTTGGCTCAGGCACCTCCACCGGATAAAACCCCACGGGTACAAGTGACACCCACCCCTGCTGCCCCCAGGGGTCCAAACCACAGCTCCTGTGGTGTCCGTACTGCTCTGGGAGGCTCAGCATCTTCCTCGAGGCCCTGGCTCTCTTCCCACGCCCAGCAGTGCAAAGGTCACAGAAATGCCTCCCTTTGTACACACGGCTTTCTAGAGCGGGTGGCTCAAGGTCTCAGACACAGGACAGGTCCCACCCACTTTTTATCTCACATCCCTTAGGATGGTTCCTAGGAATTTCTGTGTAGCTCGGTTTCTGGAATATTCCTCGTAAATGGAAGGGCATCAGACGTTAGGTTTTCTTGGGTCAGTCATGAAAAAGACAATGTGTGCTGCAATGTGTTCTCTTTGGGATCATTTTCTGAAAGAAAATCTGCGTCTGCTGCCAGGATGCTGTTGTTTAACGATGGCCCCTGAAATCCAGGGGACCAGCCTGCTGGCTGCGTCAGTCCCCGGCTCTGCTCCGTGCGCTCTCCCCACGGAGCTCGGAGCTCAGGATGTCCATTTGAGACGAAGGACCACGTCTCATAGCAAGTGTCTAACATAACGACCGTGCTCTCGCTCTGATCCTACGAGGACCCCGGATTTGTGTCAGGAACAGCTCAACAGGAATTGTCTAATTCAGGAGTTTTTTTTTAAAAAAACCCTCAAATCCTGCCTCCTTCCTCCCATTTTTATTTGCTGTATGAACGCAAGGACTAGATCAGTGTTTTGAGTTTCATATTATCTTTAGCTTCTCCGCGGGGACAGTAAGCCAAGATTCTGGATTTAATTTCAACGATGACTTTCAGAGCCTTGTACCAGAGGGGTGTGGACCTGCTGGGCGACTTCCGGGGTGGACACGTGGGGACAGGCTGCCGTGGACCAGGGCCGGTCTTGCTCACGTCATATGCTCACAACACCCAGCGTGGCCACGTGACCGCTGAACAGTTTGTGGATGAGCCACTACTCACACAGCGGTCTCAGCTCTGTGCAAACCATCCCTGGACCATTCCTCCTCAGAGACGTGGTGGGGCCCCCAGGGGCTCTGCTCAGCCCAGACCCCTTCCTGTGACGGCCTCCCTCCCACCCACACGGGAGGGGCCGTTTTCAGGGCCTGGGCTCCTTTGGGCACAGTGGACCCCGGAACTGTGAGGGGAGAAGCCTGTCTACTGAAAGGGGGTCTCAGGAGACTTTGCATGCTGGGGGGAAGAGGGGTGGGAGGGTTTTGTACCTGCCCCCCCATGGGAAGCCCGACACTTGCTCTCTGGGGCCCTGAGATCCCAGCCCTTCCTCTTGGGCCCCGAGACCCCAGCCCTTTTTATGGGCCCCCTGAGACCCCAGGCCTCTCTCCGGGCTCCCCAAGACCCCCAAACCTCTCTCCGGGCCCCCCAAGACCTACAGGCCTCTCTCCGGGTCCCCTGAGACCCCAGCCCTTTCTATGGGCCCTCTGAGGCCCCTGCCTCATCCTCCTGGAGACCCCCTTGCTCTGCTTCCACAGTGGGGTCTGGACCCTGCAGTGAGCAGGCTGAGTCTGAGGCAACTCCGGGACTGAGCTCTCTGTTCCCCTCTGAGTCCTTGGGGTGGGGACTCGGGTGTGGAGGGGACAGACGTCAGGGGCGGGACCAGGAGAGCAGGGACCAGAGACCACAACCCCCCACAGCCTTGGCTTGCATGTCCCAGACGGGGAGGCCGTGGGGTGGGGTGGTCCATAGCTGGAGGCTGGACCTGGACGGAAATGGGCATCCCCCGTGACAGATGGGTGAGGTGCCTGCCAGGGGACAGTGGGGATGGTCACCCCGGGGCGACAAAAGGCTGGCGAGCAGGCTGGGCCGGGAGCCTGGGGGCACAGCCCAAGCAGGACGCCCCCCACCTGCCAGGGTCTCCTCGGAGCCCCCGTAGGAGCTGATCCCCAGGGCTGGGCTGAAGCAGGCCGAGAAGCAGGTGCTCTGAGGCCCAGGTTTGCTGGACTGGCCTTGTCACTGTCCTAGAGGCGGCTGTCCTGCGCCACACGGCCTCCCTGGGCAGCTGGCAGCCCCATCCACCGTGTGGACCAGACGTGCAGCTCCGCACGCAGCCGGGGGTCCTGAGAGCCCAGGTCCTGGGCCCTGTGATGCGGATGCAACTCTAAGGGACATAATTAAACAACGAGCTTCCTGGGTGCCAGGGGGCGACAGAGAGAGAGAACCCCGTCTCTGCAGCACTTCCGGATGGCACCTGCAGTCGCTTGGCTCTCGGTGCCCCTGAGGGCTCATCAGCCTGAGTGCCCAGGCCCTCCAGCCACTTGGCACCAGGAAGGTCGTCCTGGAGGCTGTTTGCATTCGGAGTGTCAGCAACGGGGTCCTGCCAGTTCTGCTCCAGGATGGAGCCTCCTGGTCACTGAGAAGATGCCCCGTTTCATGTTTCCTGTGGGTGACAAGTAACGTGTGTGATGGACGCATGTGCCCCGTCTGTGAGAGGCGAGTGTTCCTGTCGTGTGGTCTCTTAGTGGCTCCGGGGACACTCATCGCACTCCTGGCCTGCTGCTTCCGTGACGACACGTGTTCTTTGTCCTCTGCCTTTGTGGGGAGACCCACTGGTGATGAGTCCGCTGACGTCAGGCTGGGGAAGAGCAAGGCCGGGCAGCTGTGACTGCGAAACACGCAGGGGACGAAGAAACTGCATCTGCGTCCTTCAGTGGCCGCTGCGGCAGACCGTCCTGCAGGCAGCCCGCACGGGAGGAGCCACAGAGGCTGGTGTACAGACGCAGGGACTAGGCTTTCATGTCTCGTAGCGGAAAGATCTGGAAGGGAAGTGGGCCCACACAGCGTGCTGACCATCACGCAGGGACTGCCGAGTGCGGTCCCTCAGACTGACCGCCCGCACCGCCTGCACCGCCGACCTGGGGGGGGGGCCACCAGGCGACACCCGCCTGCCTACCTCTGCGGCTGAAACGCCGGTCCCCAGGCCACAGGCCACCTGTCATTCTGGAAAGAGCTTCCGGAACTTGCCATAAGCGGAGCTGCTGATGATAACGGTGACGTGGGCCACGCCGGCCTCGGGGACCACTTCCACATGCTGCACCGTCGCTGCCTTGTGCAGCCAGCTGAGAAAACAGGCGAGGACCCTGTTCGTGGGACGGCTGACCCCGGGGTGCAGCCCTAGGCCACAGTGGGACCCGCGTCACTGGTGGGAGGTACCGCCAATGGCCCCGTGGTGTCAGTTACCCGGGGACACCGGGCTACAGGTGAGTGGGTAACTCAGAGACACAGCTCTGTGGGCAGCCTGTCCCCACCGAGGGCCCGACAGCCACTCAGGGCCACCGCCCCGCCCACCGGACAGCCCGACGCACCTCAGCTGGGGCCCTGCCAGCCGGACACGGAGGGTGAGGACCTGCCTCCCTGTTGCCCTCATGATGGCGTCTTCCACCTCAGCTTTCAGCTCCTCCAGCCCGAGTCCCAGGAGGGCAGACACAGCGAGGACACGTGGTCCCTCCGGGCTGTACCTGTGTGGGGGAGGCCCGCAGACCCGCTCAGCCACAGGACGAGCAGGTGATAGTCCCCACAGGTCCCCCTACCCATGGGGCCCCCACTGTGACTGCTGCGGCCCATCCCAGGGGAGGACAGGGCTCCGTGGGACAGTCAGATGACGGGAACAGTGACGGGGTGACATACACGGCACACGGAGGTGCAGGTGTTCAGAGCATGCACCCCAAGCCCACGCTCTGAGGAAAAGGTGCCTGACAGCCGTGGAAAATGGGCACTCTGACCCATCCTCCCTGAGCACAGGGGGGCTGTGTGGGGGACACCGTGGTGGCCTGTCCTCCTCCCTGAGCACAGGGGGGCTGTGTGGGGGACATGTGGTGGCCCCCGGGGTTGCGGGGGGACAGCTCACCCGGGCAGCAGGTCTGCCTTGTTGTGCACTTCCAGCATGGAGTCCAGCAGCGCGGCGGGCAACTGCAGGCCGCGTAGGGCTGACAGGACGCTGGCCTTCTGCAGCTCGCTCTCGGGGTGGCTCACGTCCCTCACGTGGACGATCAGGTCCTAGGGACCAGGCAGGACATGTGATGGGACATGCGGGCCACCAGCCCCGCCAGTCCACACGGGAGACCGCCCAGGAGCAGGACGACTGAGGGTGGGTGCTGACCCCACGCGGTCCCCGTGCCCGGTGGGGGTGGCTGGCCCCTGGGGGGGCCACAGAGTAGGGGCACAGTGACGAGGCCCCTCCTAGTCCAGCCGGACGAAGGGGACGCTCGGCGTCCACACCACATCCCACCGTGCAGGCACTGACCACCCACCCACCCAGCGGGTGTTCATTCAGAGCGGTGGGCAGGTCCCCCTCCTGTGAATCCTAGAAGTTCTGCTATTTCACATTTTAAACATCGCTTTTTCACCTAATTTGAAACATTTTACAGGTAGGTTCCTTATGCAAAATTTGGAAAATTCAGAAAAGGAAACAAAAGCTACATGTAATTCGGCCACTGGAAAAAGGCGCCCTTTGTGTTTTCGGGTGTTCACTTCTAGACTCTTTCGGAAAAACTTAAGTTTTTTCAAAAAGGTTTCATTCCAGAAGTTTTAGATTTTCAGAGAACTTACATAATGCGAGAGTTGGCACGTGGCCATCACCCCCCTTCTGCTGTGCTGTCACCTCAAACATTAAGGGGTGCTTGTCACCACCAAGGGGCTGACATGGGTACAATCTCCTCACTAAACCCCAGGCCTTGTTCAGGTGTCACCAGTCCTCCTGAGCCTGCTGTCCTGGGACGCCATCCAGGACACGCCATGTCATATGTGAGGGGACCTGGCCTCGGGTTGTATACCATGTGAAGGGACCTGGTCCCTGCTGTATTACATTTGAGGGGACCCATCCCTCAGTTGTTTTGTGTTTCAGGTTACCCGGGCCCCACCTGTGTCATGTTCAGGGGACCCGGCCCCCTGCTGTGCCGTGTGTCAGGGGACCCGGCCCCGTGACGCGTGCCCCGACAGCCCCCACTCACCGAGTGCACCACGTCCTGCAGGGTGGCGGAGAAGGACTCGATCAGGCTGTGGGGCAGCTGGGACAGAAAGCCGATGGTGTCCATGTAGATGACAGTCATCCGGGAGGGCAGGGACCCCGCGTGGGCCGTGATGTCCAGCGTCGCAAACAGCTGATCCCGCGGCTGGGCGGCAGCGTCTCCTGTGAGCGCCTTGATCAGCGTGGTCTTTCCTGGAAGTGGGTACAAGAGCTCACGCTGCATGGAAGCCCCTCCCGTGTCCTACGTGTGCCGCTGGGCCAGGGGCCGCTCCACGTCACGTCTGACCCTCACACGTCGGGTAGAGGCGGCCTGAGTGCCTGTGAGTTTTCCGCGGGGCCCTGGGGACACGTGGGGAGACCCAGCAGTGGCTGTCCAGGCTCCTGAGCCAGGAGGAGCGAATCAGGGCAAATCACGGTGGTGTAGCCAGCGCTGGGGTGGGTGACGGTGTAGACGGGGTGATGACGGAGTCCGGCTGTACGCTGTGTGTGTCAGATGGGCGGGGTGTGTGTACAGTAGGGTGGTGGTGTAGGAAAACGAGGGTGTAATGGGGGTCTAGGTATAAATGAGAGGGGTGGTGTAGACAGGCAGGGGACAGTGTAGACGGAGTGGGAGCCAGTATAGATGGTGTAGACGAGGTTTACGGTGTAGACGGGGGTGATGGTACACACAGGCAGGGCAGTGTATCTGAGGTGGCCCCCAGAGGACGTCCTCTCCAGTCAGCCTTTCCTGACAAAAGGGACCTACCTCTCTGTGACCCTGAGTCGTGTTTGGAGCCACCCTAGGAACTGGCTAGCGGGCCGAGACCTCCTGGTGGCCACTGGGTTCACTCTGCCTCAGAGGTCAGTGGGAGGGGACCTGTGCCGTGGAGGGGGCGGGTAGGACAGCGCCGTCTGGATGCACAGCGGAGTGTCCACCCCCGTCCACTCACAGCACACATGCTCTTAGAAGGCAGGAGGGCACCGGGTCCCCGGGGCTGGCTGAGCTTCCGGGGACAGCCGGACACCGAGCTGCCACCTCCGAAAGGGAGTGTCGGTGACGAGGCCCCGGCTGTCTGGCCGACGGGCACACACAGGCATCCACACTTCCCGGCAGCTGCGACTACACGTGTGCATGTACTCAGCACTTCTGTAAGCTACACGTGGTCCGGGTTTTGTGGGACCCCCTCGCTGGACACAGACCACAAGGTGCTGATGATGGGTTGCCGGCGGTGTCACATCCGTATGTAGCGAGCTCACAGAGTGCTGGACCTCTCGGAGCTCGGCGAATGCTTACTGAGTGAATAATGGCAGCAAACACGTGAATGTGGTGCCTCTTTGGTTACCTAAGGTGCCTGTGACATCGAGCTTTGTGCCTCCAGAAGAAACCCAGACTTCTGTCTCATACACGAGATTTCCCTTAACGCGAGCGTCACGGACAAACCTCACAAACCTGAACCGGTCTTATCTTCTAAGACCAGGTCTACTGTGAACGGACTTCAAAACGTCAAGTTTTTTCTACGGCTGAGAGTTTAGCAGCTTTCCGTCATTGAGGGCGTCCGGTGCACAGTCGGGCACTGAGTAAACACACCAGTGACATGACTGGGAGGGGTGCCGTGACCCCAAGAAGCCCCGGGCAGATGGTCACCCGTTCCAGTCTGTTCTCACTGTCTGCCAGCCCTTGGTGAGTCCTGCAGCCCTGCCGTGTTTGCAAGTAGATTCGCCTAAAATACACCAGCAGCACCAGGGCAGGCGGCCCCCACTTCTCACTCCTCCCCACTCACCACAGTCTGTGTGTCTCCCCATTTCTTGCTCCTCCCCACTCACCACAGTTTGTGTACCCCACGACAGACACCACCGGGAACTCCCGCCTCCTCCGCTGCCTTCCCAGGAGCTGCCTTTTCCTCCTGAGTCTGTCCAGGGCCTTCCGGATCTTCATTTCCTTCTCCTTCAAGAGACGCTGCTTTACTTGCATGAAAGACTCCCCTGGAAACAGCCAAGGGGGTGAGTCAGTGCGCACCCCTGGGGACCGAGGCAAGAGCCAACTGTGGGGTGCAGGCCCCTGTGGGGGACAGACAGGAGTGCTCAAGTACCCAGGCAGCTGCCCCCAACTTCTGCCCTCTGAGGTCATCCAGGCTCCCCTTTACTCGGCAGGAAGTAAGAGCCTCTGAAGCACAGCCCCCAATATCCACAGTGGGCTGAGTGGTGACCCAAAGATGTGTCCATGTCCTGACCCCCAGAACCTAGGGACGGGAAAGTATGTGAAAACAGGGTCTGTGCAGATGGGACTAAGTGAGTGAAGGATCTGAGATGAGGTCGTCCTGGATCAGGGGGCCCTGAACCCAATGACAGTGTCCTCATCAGAGACAGAAGAGCAGGGACACAGACACAGAGGAGACGCCACATGGAGACGGAGGCAGAGATGGGAAGGACGCGGCCACCAGCCCAGGGACGCCTGGAGCCCCCAGGAGCTGGAAGGGGCAGGAGGGACCGTCCCCTGGGGCCTGCAGAGGGAGCATGGCCCTGGGACACCTTGGGGGCAGACTCCTGGTCTCCAGAGCTGGCGGAAAACGCATTTCTGGTGTTTTAAGCCCTCAGTTTGTGGTCCTGTTACAACGGCCCCAGGAGACCATTTGGACCCCTATCTTGTTGGACTGACTGCAGACAAGCCCCACGTGTAGCCCTGGCCCCACCAGGACTTTCAGGGATGCTGTCCCCTTCCAAGAGGTGGCCGTTGTGACACCCCCCATTCCCAGCATCTGGTGACAAAAACTTGGACATGTTACCTGACCCCATGATGTAGCGAGAGCCCCCTCCTCGTCCGTCCAAGCGGGCAATGTCGTGTTTCAGGTTGGACCTGGTGCGGCAACAGGGCAGTTCAGTAGCCGGGAGAAGACACGCAAGCCCATGCAGTGAGAACGGAGCAGGCACAACATGTCCCATGCGAAGACGAGGATAGAACTTTGGGTGGGGACTCTGCATGGAGCACGAGTGCACTGGGCCCCCCCCCCACACATGGGCCTGCACCGCTGGGGACACAGGGCCCCACTGTGGGTGACGTCCTCACAGGCAGAAGGTTCTGTCCTTACTACACTTGAACACAGTCAAACGGGTGGAAACAGGAAGGGGTCCTGCTGTGGGCCGCGAGCCCGTGTCGTGCCACTACCTCAGAAGGGGGAGCTCCGCCAGTGCCACCTGCAGCCGCGCCTCCCTGGTCCGTGCGTTGCAGCGGAAAATGTGCAGCACAACGGTGAACCGATCGAACACCCGCACGCCCCAGATGGCCTCCAGCTCTTTCTAGGGAAGGAGAGCGCGTGACGGGGTGCATGCACACTGCAGGACCTCAAGTGAGGGGCACGTGACACTCCCGAAACCCTGGGTCCTCTGTCCCTTGTGGGAGAGGCTGAGCAAGGCCTCGGCAGAGGGTGGACAACACAGCATGACCTCCAGTACCTTGGTGGACGGGGACACCCTCTCCACATTCAGGAAGACAGCTGAGATTCCCGTCAGGCCTCTAATTCTCTCTAAGGGAGAGAGGGTCCCATTAGGACGACTGTCACAGGATGACCCTGCACTATGGTTGGCTGTGTCACCGGACTCTCTGAGCACGGTGTTGGGGACGTCTGGGGTGTGGGTCGGGGTCGAGGTGGAGCCCGGGGTCCATGTTCAGGGGTGTGGGACTCACACAAACACACACATGGAGGTCACATGACCCCATGGGGACTGAATGCATCTAAGACCCGGGGAGAGACACAGGCAGTGAGCAACTCCCCTCCGGCACGGCTGCCGTGCTCGCTGCTCTGAACCGTGAGCCAGACGACAGTATGGGGTGGGGGCTCTCGGGGGTCCCAGGAGAGCAGGGTCCACAGGCAGGAACCACATTCGGGCGCTGAGAATGGGTGTCAGGCAGCTGGGAGGCTGAGCTGGGCTTGGGGGCTGGGGGCCGGCTTGCACCCTACTCTAAACTGCCCGCCCTTGGGGCCTCGTAGGAGTTCCCGTGGGGATATCAGGCTTTTTCCATATCTGATCCAATTTCCCCCGAGGCCACCTCGGTCCTGCAGAGTGACAGCGTCTAATTGTTCTGTTCCTCTCCAGAACATGAGAGAAAGGACAGGGATAGGAACGCTGGACCCACCCGTCAGGTGCTCCAAGGTGCCTTTGCCGAAGATGAGCTTCCTGTCCGGCGTTTTCGTTGGCACCACCATCGTCTCCACCACCGACCAGTTGTCCAGCGTGTGGACCAGTGCTTCCGCCTCTGCCACTTGCCACTCGGCTAAGGGGAAAAATGCGTCCTTGGTGAGGGCTGCTTCAAGCAGGCTCCCCGGCGGGTCGGGAGGGAGGCTCAGTTCTGCCCCGGACCCTAGCACCCCCCAGCAAGCCCCACTTTCAGAGTCAAGCCCCCCAGAGTGTCCGCCCCACCACGTCCGACACTCAGAAACCCCATCTCTGAGTGCCAGCCCTGGAGCCCCGCCCCGTGAGGTCCAGCCCTGAGTCACTCCCCTCGGCTTTTCCGCCGAGTTCAAGCCTCCGAAGTACCGCCCCCTCAGCTCCCCGCCCTATCAGGTCCAGCCCTCGAAGTCCCGCCCCATGAGGTCCAGCCCTGAGCCACGCCCCTGGACTTTCCCGCCCTGAGTTCAAGCCTGCGAAGTACCGCACCCTCAGCTCCCTGCCCTATGAAGTACAGCGCTCGACGCCCCGCCCCTCAGCTCCTCGCCCTATCAGGTCCAGCCCTCGGAGTCCCGCCCCCGAGACCCCGCCCGTGGCTCAGCCCCGGACTACCTCGCGTCAGCTGCGGCTTTCCCGGTCCCCACTTGACTTCAGGGTGAACCAAGCACACGCGCTGCGTCCCCGCCGGCAGCAAAGGGTCCCTCCTCAGCAGCTCCTCTTCCTCTTCCTCCTCCTCCGCATCTTCTGGCTCCTCCTCGTCCTCCTCTCCCGCTCGGCTTCTCCAGCCATCCGCCCGTGGGCCCCGGCCTCCGCCCCCTCTACCCCGCAGGTCCCCTGGACCCCCGGGGCCGAAGGCGGCGAGCGCGCGTACGGGGCAGGCTGGCAGCGGCGGTGCGGCCCTTACAACCATGCGAAACAGCCATGCTCTCGGGCGGACGGCGGCCCGGAGGGCCCACATCCTGCGTCCCCCGGAACGCGATGGGGCGGGGCCTCGGGGTCGTGCTAAGGCGCAGGCTTCCCATTGGTCGCTCGGCGTCATGTGCTCGCCGACGCCTGATTGGTGTGCGGTCGCTGCGGGGGCGGGGTGAGCGCCTCTAGTCTGCGCAGGGGACTCGCGGCGCGTCCCGGTTCGGGCAGCGCCGTGTGTGGGGCCAGGAGCCGGTCCCCGACGGCCGGTGGGCGCTGCCGCCGACCCAGCGCCTTCCCGCGCCCCGCTCCGGCCTCCGCGCGGGGTCTGGGGTCCGGTCCTGGGGTCTTTAACTGTCCCCAGGGGTCCCGCACTCTGCTTGCGGGACCGAGTGCGGTCTCGGGTCCGAGATTTGCCTTGGAGGGTCCGAGCCTGTCCCCCAGGGTCCCGGACTCTGGCTTGGGGTCTCGAGTCCGGCTTGGGAGGGTTCCAAAAGCTGCTTGGGGATTTCACACCCAGCCGCGGGTTGGTAGCCCGCGTGCGGCCCCAGGGTCCCTTCCCATCCCTGGGCGTCTCGAGCCCTGCCTTCGGGGTCCCACCCATCCTCCGGGATCCCAGACCCTGCCTTGGGGGCGCTCAGTACTCCCCAGGTGTCCCGCGCTCTGCCTTGGGGGTCCCATCCCATGCCCAGGGGCCTCAGAGCTTGTCTTGGGCGTCCGATGCCATCTGCAGGGGTCCTGACCGTGCTTGCAGCCTCTGAAGTCTGCGCTGGCTGGTAGTCCCGGGACTTGGGCTCCAGATTCAGCGGGTCCACGTGTCTTGGGAAATGATAGCAGAGCCCCGTGGCCTGGACTGGTCCGCCTTCCTCTCCCCGCCCGCCCCTGGGGACAGGGTGTCCAGAGCGACGTTTCCGTGGTGACTTAGCGCCCCCTACTGCTCGCTCAGCGCTGGCGCCGCTGGGCCGTCCCCTGGGGGAGGGGCTTCAGGCGGACAGAGGGACCGCGGACCAACTGGGTGTCATCCCGAGGAAGCGGGAACCGCAGGGCACACGGGCTCGGGGCCTGACAGGCGCGTGGAGCCCGCATCACCGACTTGGACGGCCCATTCAGGAGGGCGTGGGGTGGCCCTGGAACCCAGAGGCCCGGAGACACTCACTGGTCGGCCAGGGTCTTTCCCGTGGCTTCCTGCGCAGGCTCCCTCCCCTGCTGTGTGATGCCACCCGCCTGGCCCGCGTGGGGTCCTTTACTGCCTGGTGACGGCCACTGCGGCGGGAATGGGCTGCAGGCGGCCGGGCTGAGCTCTGAGGTGACTCGCTGTGCATGTGCAGGGGGTCGTCAGGGTGCCGGGTGTGGGGGGCAGAGGCAGAGGGACGAGGGAGTCACTTGAGGGAAGACCCTGCTAACAGCCCACAGCTCGTCCTTTAAGGCTTCCGGGAGGGAGGGGAGCACCAGTGACTCGTGGGACGCGTGGGCGTGAGATGGAGGGTGAGGGAGTGGGGCTCTCCTGACCCCTGGGATGCTCACCGGGGCGTGTCCTGTCCCCAGCACAGGTCACTGGCTGGCTCACCTGGGTGTGAGCAGGAAGGCAGCTGTGAAATTGGGTGCGTTGCAGCTTTTCAGCCGCCGTCCCCTCCAGGGCTCCGTGTGGCCTCAGTGTTGGGTACAGCGTCTGGGGGATTTGTACACATCGGGCTGGGTCGGCCATCTGCCAGGCGGCCTGTCCCTTCTGGTCACCCTGCACTGCACAGCCGACAGGGCTGCGTGCGTCCAGGGGTCAGGCCTGAGTGGGTTCAGTCCGGTGCTGGCATTTCATTCGTGGATGTGGGACCTGGGAGGGGGTTGGTATCCGCTGGGACGACGGAGGCCCGCTTCCCCCAGGGAGGGCAGGGTCGGTCAGTGGACACCACACACCTTGTCACCTGGCTTCCTCTCGGCCCCATGGACACATCCCTGCTTCAGCCTGGGGTGAGGGGGTCACCACGAGGAAACCCAGCGTTTCACAGACCGACCCCCAACACTGCCGCCACCCTCTGTACCCACGGTCTGTGAGGTCCCAGGGTGGGGATAGGTATGCAATGTGGGTGCCCGGGCATCTTTAATTGGTGGGTTCCACCAGAAGGGCCCTGGACGTTAACAGTGGGACTGCCCTGCACTTGGTGCAGGGCTTCCTGTCACACTGTCATTGACATGCAGGCGAGTTCCCAGAGTGCCCCCAAGCTGATCCCGTCCCGCGTTCCAGGACCCAGAGCTGACGTGGCAGGACCCTTCCTCTCTCTGGTGACAGGCAGGCTCATTTATTGCCCAGGTTGCATGGACAGATGCATTGTCTCATCCAGCTGTTGACAATGGACAACAGGGTGGACAGACAGTGGACGGCCTCGTATGCCCAGGTGTGGAGAGAGGGTCGGTCAGGCTCGTGTGACCGGGTAGGGATGGACAGAGGGAAGGATGGAGGGCGGCCTCTGCCTGTGACCCAGGGCCCGGCCCTCTGGGGCTTTCTCCGCGTCCCCACACAGACACGTCCATTTGTCTCTGGTCATTTAAACTGCACACCGTGGGGAAGAACAGGAACAAGAAGAGGGTGACCAGCTGCTTGCCTCCCAGCCAGCCCCACCCACCGTTTCCTCATCTTGGGTCTGTCCTTTCCCTTTTGCCTTTCAGCTCAGTTTCCAGAAATGCTGCAGTCGGGGCACATGAGCTTCCCATCCTGGTGGGAGGGCTGGAATTAATTATTAATAGCACCGCTGGCCCAGGCAATCACCACTGGTCACGGGTTGTCTGGGACCCTCTGCAGCCTGAAGCCCGTGTTTTCCTCCATCCGTCCGGGAGGCCGTGTGGCTGCTCCTTCCAGAGGCAGACGTGGTCCCGAGAGGGCCGTCACTGACGAGCACAAACCTGGGGCTTAAAACCACAGGCACCCATCCTCCCCCAGCCTGGAGACCAGGAGTCTGCCCTCAAGGTGTCCCAGGGCCACGCTCTCTCCGGAGGCCCCAGGGGACGGTCCCTCCTGCCTCTTCCAGCTCCTGGGGGCTCCAGGCCACACATGCTCCACCCTCAGGCTGCCAGGGAGGTGGATGGGCCCGGCGGCTGGGCGATCCCGACACTTTCAGGTGCCACCCCGGCTGCTGTCCAAGGTGCTGAGGGGCGAGGGGCTGCAGGGTGGAGTTGGGGTGCGGTCCCCTGGAGGCTGAGGGAGCCCCCAGAAAGGCTTGCAGTATCCGTGTCTGGAACTGCCTGGGGGGCGAGGGGGAGGCTTCAGTGTTCAGTGTCCTCCTCCATTGCTGGTGGTGGGGACGCGTTGGGCGGGACAAGGGGGGGTGTAGGGATCCAGGAGGACGGGCAGCCTGGGTGGCTACACTGGAGCCTTCTGTCCACACCTTGGCCCAGGGCCACCTCCATCGATGGCCTTGTCCCCTGGCAGTGCGTCCGGCCCCTACCCCCTCCCCCTGACCCCCCCACTGTGTCCGTCCCAACTCGTCCCTGTCCCACCCACCCCAGACCTTGTCCCATCCCCGACCTCCCCTGGTCTGAGACACCCCACGCCCTGCCCATGTAACACCCCTCACCTAAGGCCCTGCCCCCAATGTCTGAGCCAACCACCTGTCTGATAGCCCACTCCTGATGCCCCTCCCCCCTCAGACCTCTGCCCCCCACACGTCCCCCTCCCCCCACACCTTTCCTCCTTCCCCCCACACCCCATCCCCTGCCTCAGCCTCCATCTGTCCACCGACTGGACTGTCCCCTCCAGGGCTCCTGCTCCTGCCCGGTCTCCCTCAGGCTCCCAGCTGGGATGGAGGCGGAGGTGAGCGGCCGGTGGCCAAGGGTGGAGGCCTGACTGTCCATGCCTCTCCCTGCAGGGACATCTTTGATGTCAAGTTCCTGACCTCCAAGGGCTCCGAGAGCTCTCCAGAGGACATGTACACAGTGCACCCCGCCTCCGGGGTGTGTTCTGGGCTGGGCCTGGGTGGCCGCGGAGCAGGGCGTGGACGGGGCTGGAGAGGACGCTGACCAGGCTGTGCTGTGCTGACAGGGGCTCACGTGGGGCTGCCTCTTCCTGCTGCTGGCCCCGGGCCCCGGGCTGGGGAGGTGGGACACCCCGTCTGCTGGGGTCTACCAGGGACTCGAGGCCTGTGCCCAGGGAGGGACTGTGGGGACGGGAGCAGGGGCCTTTGCGCTCAGCGCTAGGGCCCTGGTCAGAGGGACCTGGGCTGCCCGGGGGCCTGATTACATGGGGCTCGCTGTGTGCACAGAACCCCTAGGGGCTGGCCGTGTACATGCTCACTCGTGTTTGCCCTGTGGGTGGATCCCCCAGGGGCTGGCCCGACTGGGGGACCCGGGCCCCCTGACCATCTGGGTGCTCCGACCATGGTGTGGGGACCTCGGGTGCCCGAGGTAGGGGGTGTGGTCCCCGTGCTCAGGACACTGGGTTTCAGGGTGCCCCGGGGTCAGCAGTATCTCTCCTGGTTCCCACCTGGCTGACCCCCAGGCGGGCCTGAGCGAGAGGTGCGGGTCTGGGGCGGCCCTTGCAGATGTGCAGACACCCCGGTGGGTCCCCACAACCTGGGCGCTGTGCCAGGAGGGGACATCGGCCTGTGGGAAGGCTCCACTTGTGGTGGCCTCAGGGTTGCTTCCCGCTTGTGCTGCACCCTGTGTGTCCTCATGGGAGAGGGGGTGGGGGCAGCACCTGTGCAGAATCCCCAGTGTGGCTGCTCAGGACTCACTGCTCACCTCACAGACCCCGAATTCACAGAAAACTACCCGGGGGGGGTGGCACCTGGGCCATCCTGTGTCCATCGTCTATGTCCATCTGTCCCTGTGTCTGTCCGTGTCCATCCGTCTGTCCTTGTGTCCATCCGAGTCTATCCGTCCCTGTGTCTGTCCATCTGTGTCCATCTGTCCGTGGGTCCATGTGTCCTGAGGGCCTGCGCGCCCTATCCCCAAGGGTGTGTGACTGAAGGTGACCACACCAGGTGGGACTCAGGTTGGGACCTCCCTTTCCATCACCATGCTGTGTCCACAGCCGGCCATTCCCAGGGTGGGGGAGTCAGCGGCCTCTGTGCAGATGACCTGGGGCCTCCAGGCTGCTGGGTGAACGATAATGACCCCGGCCCTGCTGTCTGCACCACACAGCAGGTCCCCTATACACGGTACAGGGCCACGTGATTGTCAACAGGGACTCCCGGCATGCTGGCTTCCGCCCACCCAGGTGTCTACCACCCTCAGCTTCCTGGCTGGGCTCTGGCTGACCACTGTGCTCAGCTCAGCTGGGAAGGAAGTTTCCAGACTCAGCTGTGCTCCCCTCTGGGGAGCTTGGTGCCAGCACCCTCGTTCTGTATGCTCCCCGGTGTGGTCTGTGTGTAGTCCAACTCAGTGTGATCCGGCTCCGTGTTTTCTAGTTCCGTGTTTACCGGCTCCGTGTGGTGCGGTTCCGTGTTTTCTGGCTCCGTGTTTTCTGGCTCCGTGTTTACCGGCTCAGTGTTTACCGGCTCAGAGTGGTCCGGTTCCGTGTTTTCTGGCTCCGTGTTTACCGGCTCCGTGTTTTCTGGCTCCGTGTTTACCGGCTCAGTGTGGTCCGGCTCCGTGTTTACCGGCTCAGTGAGGTCTGGCTCCGTGGTCCCACGTGCTCAGGCTATTTTGTCTGTGGACTCTTGGCGGCCTGGCCCTGCTGTGTGAACACTGTCATGCCTGCTGCCATAGGCCAGCTCCAGGGCAAGGACCTGTAGCCCCTGCACGGGGACCCGTTATCCAGGGGGAACACCTGTTATCCGCCCTCCCTCTGGATAAGCGCTGCTCCTGCCTCGTCATTCTCACGTCGGGGCCAAAGCAGAGCCCTCCTGGACCAGAGCGCGCTGGCCTGTATAGCCAGCCTCGTGGGACCCTGGGGAGCAATGTTGGGGGGGGGTCTCCCATTTCATGTTTGTAGGCGAGGACCCCAACCCCCGTTGTGCAGATGACAGCTGACCCGGGAGACAAGTCTGCATGTCTCTGTGGGACCTTGACCTGGAGGCCTGGGGTCCTGCGACAGCCCCGTCCCCACATGAGGGTGAGTTCAGTGGGGCCCCTCCCACCCGCCCGGGCTCGGGGGTCGCCATCTGAGGAGCAGTGTTTGTGTCACGGTGTCTCCCCACTCCTCCCCACAACTGCGTGGGAAGAATTTTCTGGGGCGGGGGCGTCAGGACCACTGGCTGCAGTGCCAGCTGCACCCCGGTGAGGGTCCCACTGCTGGGAACTCTTGGGCCTCAGGGCCCATGACCTGCACCCAGTGGGCTCCCTGCCCCACCCCAGTGACACTGCCATCTGGTGCCAGCGTCCCCTCTGTGAACTGGGTCACGTCTGTGTCACAGGCTGTGGGGTGCTGGCTGAGTGACCAGAGTCTGCGGCTGAAAATCCTTAAATTATTTATTTGAAAATACAAACGTGATCTCGTAAAACATTTTAAAACTGCCCTACACAGCACATAAAAGCTAACTTTACATACTTTGTACATCCAGGTGGAGACGCTCGGTAGTTGGGGTCGCGCCGTCCCCCCGCGTGGGGCTGTGGCAGCAGCAGGCCTGGGCCCGGGACGTGTGCAGGTGGACACGCCGGCTCCGGAAGCTTCTGACTCGCGGCCGGACAAGAACACAGCCGCCGACGCCCCGAAGGCCGTGCAGGTCCCTCACCTGAGGCGGATCCTCTCGGAGCAGAAACCAGTTCCCCTCCGATGTGGACGGCGCCCAAGACGCGGAACGTCTCCAAACGCCTCGGCTGGACGGCCGGACAGCAGGGCCGCAGGTGCCCTTGCCCGCCTGGCCCAGCTTCCAGGCTCTGCAGGACGGGTGGGGACATGCGCCCTCGACCATCTCTGACCAGCTTCCGTGCTGAATAAATACAGGGTATCATTCCAGACAAACGCACTTCATTTTCCGTAAAAGAGCTCAACCATCACACAGTTGCTTGTTTTTTAGAAGCCGCTGCACCCAGCTGGCTGCCACAGACAGTCCCTGGAGGTCGCGGGTCACGAAGGATGCAGGTCGTCACCCCCACTGTCATACTCGTACAGGTCCACGGGGCCCAGCGCGGATGGCGCCTCGAAAAAGGGCCTCTGGGCCAGTGGGGACCGCAGCGCGTTCAGCTTCTGGTCCACGGGGCTCAGCTCGGCCTCGTACCTGCAGGGAGGGGGCGGTGGGGACACAGGAGGGAATGTAGGGAGGACACACTGGTGGCCCGGGGGGGACACACGTCGGGGGCCTGCAGGGGACCCTGAGGGGTCGGGACACAGCAGCCCAGAGCAGGGGACCCCTCCGGCAGCCAGACCAGCAGATGACGTTTCCCCTGTGACCTGACAGCTGTGCCTAGAGTGGCCGTCAACTCTGCGCCCATCAGTGGTAAGCCCCACCATGGGGGGACGCCTGCGTCCTCCACACAGAACGGGGGGAGGGGGACACTCCCGGCATGCCAGGAGGCCGGCGTCCCAACCCCCAGCCACACTGTCACAAGGTAAAGGGCACCGTCTGCAAATGGAAGGTGTGAGTGGGAGACACACGTGTGCTGTAAGAAAGACACGGCACGGCCAAGTGGGGGTGTCTGGGGAGCGCGAGGTGGGCAGCCATCAAACGCCACTAAGTCACCGCACCGACAGCCGCAAAGAGAAACCGTTTGGCCCAAAGCGCCTGCAAACTTTCCCAAGTCTCCGCAAGCTGGGGGAGCAGGTTCCTGAAGCTGATAAAGACGTTCTCAGAAATCTCCGCGCCTGCCACGCGTCACGGTGGGTGGTGCGTCCGGCGCCTGGGACGGCAGCAGGCAGGGTCCCTGCCCCTGGGCACGGCACCCACCGTGTGCTGGCGCTCCACGCGCAACAGCAGGAAGGACTGAGCATGTGCAGAGTGCTAGGACGCGGCCACGCTGCCCCAGCCACAGACAGCTGAGTGCAAGGACAGAACCCAGAGGCCCCGGGACACAGCGAGCGGGACCGACAGGTGCGGCCCAGGGAGGCCACTGGCAGGCCAATGACTGTGTTTGCACCTCCCAGCGACGACACCGGGACACACGGAAACACAAAGGGCCCACGTTCTGAACTCCACATCCCACAAGGGCACCCGGAAGGGCCACGTCCTGGCGGGAGAATCGGGGACCGAGTGCAGGCAACCGTGGGGACCAGGAAAGCCAGCACGCCAGGGCGCCACGTGTCCCCACACTGACCATCGTTGCCAGTGTGTCACCCCACGGTCAGCAGCGTGTCCTGCAGAAACAGCGTGTTCTCAGGAATGAGAACAGGACACGTGCAGCGGCTCTCACCGCGGGACGGCCGGGTCACCACATGGCTCCAGGGAGAAGACAGTGCTCAGTGCAGGGACAGTGACAGGCGCTGGGACAGACCGTCCCCAAATCGGCCCCCACTGATGAGCAGCGTGGGCATGGAGTCCCGTGTCTCCAGGCAAAGACTGCACAGCCCGACAGACGTACCCACGGGACGTTTCCCGGCCACGGCGGACCCACCGGCCGCTCACGGACAGGCAGGCGGCAGGAGACAGGCGTGGCCTGGCCGGGCCCACCGGGCGCCCCACGGGAAGCCCCGCGGCCAGCTGAGCGGCCCTGGAAGCCCCCGCGCTCTGCTCCGGCCAGGCGTTCTGACAGGACAGCAGCTCGGCCAGGAAAGTCAGCGGCCTGAGCAGTAGCGCTTCATTCACACGGAGACACGGCATGGTAGGAGAGTGACACACAGGCTACCACGTCATGCATCTGACAAAGGACTGTGCCCAGAGGACGTGGGCCCCTTAGGATTCACTATCGGGAAACGGCCCAAAATGGAGAGAGAGGACCGGGTGGCACTTCACCCAGACACGTGGGGGGCCGACAAGGTGCCTTCACAGGACAGCGACCCCAAACGCCAGCAGGGCTGGACAGGGCGCGGAGAAAGGGACCGTCACCCGGGTGCTGGGGACGCAGCGTGGGCAACACCGTGTGGCCCAGGTGTCCCCTACGTGTGGGGCCCACACATGTGCGGACGTCCTCACGGAAAGCAGCGTGCACGTGGCCTTACTCTGGGAAACGTGCCCCAAACCGGCAGCCAAGCCGCCCACGCACTAGCCTGGTGTGTAAGGCACGTGCCCCCAGCAGGGGACGCTGCTCAGCAGGGAACTGGAAGGAGCGCCTGCGTCCCCGTCCCCGGTGCCCCACTCACCCGTCCTCCCAGGGCTCGCCCGCAGCCTCCTCGGCCACCAGGATGTCGTACTCCTCCGCGGCGTATTTCTCCCAGTCCGACAGCTCGGGCCCCTCACTCTCAGTCTCCTACGGCACACGCGTGTCACAGGGCACTGCCCACGCTCCCCGGCCCCTCCCCGCATCCCCCAGGCCCCACCCCCCCTCACCCGCAGCAGCGACGCCTGCTCCTTCTGCTCGTGCTCCAAGTACTTCTCGATGTTGAAGAAGGTGTCGTAGAAGACGTCGGCCAGCTTGCACCTCTTGAGGTCGTGCAGCGTGATCTTCCCTGAGGAGCGGGGGCGGTGCACACGTGACCCCTGGGCACGCCCACCACTGGGCGGGCCTTGCGCTAGTGGGAAACGCACACGGGGCTTCCGGCGGGGGGGCACCTGGGACAGTGGGGACGGCAGCGGAGCAGGGTCCTGCGGTCACGGTGCCCGCGAGGGACACAGAGCCCAGGGAGGGTCCGGCTTGGGCCGCAGGGGCTGCCCCCCCCAACACGGGGACACGGAGGAGGGGACCCTTGGGAGGGACAGTGGGCCCCGGGCCCAGACCAAAGCTCCAAGCTCACAAACGCTACTGACGGAGGCTCCCAGCTCAGAGACCGTGTCCCTCTGTGTCCGACCTCTGGGTCCCCGGGTCCCTCTGTGGGCCACTGTCGCCCCCTGGAGGGAGCCTTGTCAGGTGAGGGCCTTGAGGACACCCCCGGCTGGCCCGGGGTCCCGGCCCTGGGAGGGGCGCCGCACAGGGCTGGGACGCAAGCCAGCTGGGGACCACGGGACAGCCCAGTGGCACATGACACAGCACCACTCATGCCAGGGGTCCTGGGCCACGTGTCCTGAGATGGGGAATCGAGGAGCAGAGGCAGATGGGCGTAGACGTGGGTGGGGGACGCCCACCTTCCTGACCCTGGGGACGTATGTGTGCTCACCGTGCAGTACGGGACCCCGTCATAGGAGGGCTGAGGGGGCCGGGAAGGACCAGGACACCCCCCCCCCCCCCGGGGCTGTGTAACAACTGAGTGGCTGCCCCCCCAAGAGTGGCTGATGTCCCAGGGGCCAGGCTGTGCACTTGCTGTGCCCCTCCCCCCACCCCCACCGAGCAGGCGCCCCACCTCACGGGGGCCCCTCATGGCCGTACCCTCATTCTGGGGCTTCACCAGGTCCAGCATCTGGCACAGGCAGTCCTCGAAGGGCAGCGCCTCGATGGCCATGCTGTCCAGCCGGCGGCACTGCTCCTCGTAGAAATACTCCAGCTCGAACATGGACAGCGCGCCGTCCCCGTCCAGGTCCATGCAGCGGAACCAGTACTCGATGCTGTGCGCGCAGGATGGGGGCCGGTCAGCACGCAGGCCAGACGGCACGCAGGTCCCACGCAGGCCAGGGCACACCCCACCACCCGCCTGCCACGACCAAAACCACCCATCAAGGGACCCGCCTGGGAAGGACCCTGCCTGGGACAGACGTCCCCAGGATGGACTCTAGGGACCCTTGCCGGGTGACAGTGAGCGGGTGGCTTCCCGCTGCCCCTCCAGGCGCAGCCCAGCTCAGCTGCCACACAGCTACCTGGTCGGGGTTTTCTTGTCTTCCTCGGAGATGAGGAACCAGACGAAGTCGGCGTAGCTGATCTTTCCCTCCTTCTGGACTTTCCTGCCTCTGGACCCAGGGCCGGAAGCGAGGGAGAGACCGTCAGGGACGCAGTGTGAGGCCCGAGGCCCTGCTGGCCCCCTGCATCTGGCCCAGGGCCACACTCGGTCCCTGCCGGGGACGCCCCCAGAGCCTGCCGGTGACTGTGGAGGTGGCTCTGGGACCAGGTGAGGCAAACGTGGTGGCTGTGGCTGCCGTGTGCTCGGTCACAGTTGCCTGTGGCCCTCAGCGCCCCAAGCCCAGGGATCACTCGGATGCCCAGGGCCTGTGTCCCCCTCATGAGTGACCTCATGTGACAGAAGTGTGTCCCCTTATTTATGACATCGCGTGAGAACAGCATGTGTGCGCCCCTCACTGTGACCTCACATGGCGACGACACACTCTCAGAACACGCCAAGGTGTGAATGACACGGAACTAGACTCACGCACAGCACACCCACCACAGTCACCAGGAGACCGAAGCCCGAGGACACGTACCGCGTCACGGCTCCTGAGAAGATCCTGTCGATCATCTTGGTGGAGATGGCTGTGACACAACAACAGGCCGTGAGCCACCGGGGCCACCGCCCTAGTGGCGCCCTCAGAGAGCCGGCGGGCCGTGTCTGAGCGCTGAGCCCCAGGCCTGGTGGGGCGCAAGCCCGGGGCCCCCGATCTCCCGCACATGCCCTCCCCTGGGCACTGAGCCCAAATCGGAGCCCCCGGACTGGGCAGCTGAGCCAGGGGCCCCGAGACAGCGGCCGAGAGCGCGCGCATGGTCCCCCTCCGAGGGCCCCCTTCCAACACCCCCTCTCGGGGGGGACGGGTGTGCAAGTACATCAACTACAGCCTGACTGTAAGGGTGAAAGTGAAAAGCACTGTGTCACTTTGCTGGGGCCACCATGACCAAGGACCCCAGCCTGGGCCTGTCCTTAAACACGTTTCTCTCTCCTGGTTCTGGGGATGGAGGCTGAGATCCAGGTGTCTCAGGGCTGGTTCCCCGAGGCCTCTCTCCTGGGTGTGTGGACGGCCGTCTGCTCCCCATGTCCTCACCTGGCCGTCCCTCTGTGTGTGTCTGTGTGTCCTCATCTCCTCTCCTTATAAGGACACAGTCCTATTGGATCAGGGCCCGCCCTAGTGACCTCATTTTTCCTAAACCTGTAGAGACCGTTTCCAAATCCAGTCACATTCTGAGGTCCTGGGTGTTAGGATGTAGACATGAATTTTGAGGGACACAGTTCAGTCCGCAGCAAGTGCCGTGCCCACAGGACAGGGCGGCTCTGACCCCCCCATCCACCTGGTCCCTTCCAGGATACGAGGACGGTCACTGCTCCTGCTCATTCAGGGACCCATCAGGCCTGGGAAGTGGCACACAGGGAAAGGCTCATCGTGGCCCCAGCGCCCTGACCGGTTAGGGCTCCTGTACAGACAGACCTGGTGTGACTGCGGTGGGCAGGGCGGTCCCCAACACCAGGGACAAACCAGGAGCACCCCAAACCAGTGTGAGAGGTGCACAGGTGAGGGCAGACATGGCCATTGGGCAGCGGTGACAACGGGCGGCACACCTGCTTAGCCAGGACCTCCCGCTACCAGACATGTGTGACCACGTGTCCTGTGTCCCCATGTGTCCTGCTGCAGGGACCTGTGCCCCATGTCCCATCTCCTGCGTGTCCCACAAGCACAGGCCACTCCTGGAAGCCGCAGTGCAGGACTCATGGAGGAGGGTGACGCGTCAGGCCTTAGGGTGATGAGAGACGGTAACATCTGCCCTCGCCTGTGTCCCCAGCACCCAGGATGCATCCTCACGGTGTCCCCAGGGCCCAGGGCCTGTCCTCATGGTGTCCCCAGGTCCCAGGGCCTGTCCTCACTGTGTCCCCAGCACCTAGGGCCTGTCCTGTGTCCCCAGCGCCCAGGGCCTGTCCTCATGGTGTCCGCAGCACCCAGGGCCCGTCCTCACGGTGTCCCCAGCACCCAGGGCCTGTCCTCACGGTGTCCCCAGCGCCCAGGGCCCGTCCTCACGGTGTCCCCAGGGCCCAGGGCCTGTCCTCACTGTGTCCCCGTCCTCACTATGTCCCCAGGGCCCAGGGCCCGTCCTCACGGTGTCCCCAGCGCCCAGGGCCTGTCCTCACTGTGTCCCCAGCGCCCAGGGCCCGTCCTCACGGTGTCCCCAGGGCCCAGGGCCTGTCCTCACGGTGTCCCCAGGGCCCAGGGCCTGTCCTCACTGTGTCCCCAGCACCCAGGGCCTGTCCTCACGGTGTCCCCAGCACCCAGGGCCTGTCCTCACGGTGTCCCCAGCGCCCAGGGCCCATCCTCATGGTGTCCCCAGGGCCCAGGGCCTGTCCTCACTGTGTCCCCAGCGCCCAGGGCCTGTCCTCACGGTGTCCCCAGAGCCCAGGGCCCATCCTCACCATGGTCGTTGTGCCGGGCCAGGTCCTGCGGGTCAATGAGGAGGTCGTGGTCCGTGTCCAGCTCCCAGAACTTGCAGTAGATGACGTAGAAGTGCTCGTAGGAGAAGAACTCCGTCAGCTGATTGATGTCGGCCTCCTCCTCCAGCAGCGCCACGTTCTGACACACAAACGCGAGAGAGCTGCTGCCGTTACGGGGGACACGGGCTTCCTGGGGAACCCCGGGGGTCCCACACATGAGGGCGGAAGGCACCGAGCTGGGAGCACGACCCCGGGTCATGGCCACTCGCGATGACGGGGACAGCACGTCCGGCGTGGTCACTCACAGCAGAGGCAGCTCGGCTTCCCATGCCCATGACACCCTTACTGCACAGCTCAGTGTGGGAGGCCCCGCTGCCCAGCTCTCCTCCGCCATGCCTCCCGGATGGTGGGAGGGTGGGCGGACACAGACAGATGGGAGGATGGATGGCGTGGACAGAAGGGTGGACAGACAAAAGGACAGATGGACGGGTGGGTGGACACAGACGGGTGGAAGGATGGATGGTGGGTGGGTGGATGGAAGCACGGACAGACGCATGGATGGGTGCACGGATGCCAGGGTCCTTGCGCCCTCTGCCGGCCGCCCACCTGCAGGAAGGTGCTCCTGCGGAGCTCGGCACAGGTGATCCTCCCAGACCAGGACCGGTTCACCGTGTAGAATATCCTCTGGATGACCTGCAGGAGAGAGGGCTGTCAGCCAGGCGCGGGACACGGGGGTGGCAGAACCCCCACGTCGCCAGCAGAGGGCGCCCGCCCCACACGTGGGAGACAGCTGGGCCAGGGCTGAGGTCCCGCCTCGGAGCAGCTGCCGGGTGGACTCAGGAAGCAGGAGCGGCTGCAGGTCAGCTGCTCTGGGGCCTGAGCATGACAGGGACACACCTGAGCAGGTCTGGGGCCGTGGGCAGCAGGCCTGAGGCCTGGAGTCCCCCTCACAGTGGGATGGGTTAAAACACACAAACACTAACACTTAAGTCACCACTGGATGAAAAGCATGAATTTCAGGGTACAGTGAGACCTCCCCATTACACATACTCCGTGCACACGGGGGTTCAGCACTGGTCTCAGACGGGGTCCCCTCACCTCTCCTCACCCACGACGTCCCCTCACCTGTCCTCACCCGGGACGTCCCCTCAGCTGTCCTCAGCCAGGACGTCCCCTCACCTGTCCTCACCCGGGACGTCCCCTCACCTGTCCCTGTGCAGGGACGACCCAATGTGCCTATGGAGCACCCACATGTTGATAGAAAGGCTTGGTTAGGCTCTGCCCTGGATATTCTCGTAGTGACGGTTTCAGTGGCGCACGCCCAGTCTGTGGATGCACGGCACATAGGGCCACTCATGCCCAGTGCAGGGCTGGGGTGGACATGACACCCACTGGAGAGGACAGACTTGTATCCCCAGGCTTTGCTCGGGCTGGTGCAGGGTCCCAGGGGGCAGGGCTAGGCTGTTCGTGGTGTCCCTGGGGCAGGCCAGCACCCGGCACACGGCGCTCCAAGGAGCAGGTGAGCGCTCCCTGAGGCCAAGGAGTCCCTCCGGCCAAGGAGCCCAGGCTGACCTTTCCTGCCAGGGAGGGACAATGGGGCAGCCCCACGTCCACCTGACTGCTCCTCTGACTGCTGCACACGCGGCCAGGAGCGCTGGGCTCTGGAGAGCTCCTGCCCATGTCTGAGACGGCCGCCCCTCGTTTACCCCTCACACGAGCCCCACAGAGCAGGAAACACCGACATCTTATTCCCGGGCAAGGAAACGGGGTTCACATTTAGTCAGTACGGGATTGGTCCCAAGGCGCCTAGGAAGCCTCGCGGGCAGTGGCCGCCGTACTCACCGTGGTGATGTAGCGGGAATGGAACTCAGATGCCTCCTTCAGGAAAGCCAGGCCGGGGTGGGTGTTCACCACGTCCTGCACACGGGGACAAGACACATGTGTGGGCGGCCCCGGCATCCGCGCTCACGCCTCGGATCCACGCAGCTTCTGCACTGACACGTGTGGCACACAGCTGCTCCGTGAAACCACACCGGACATGTGATTGCGTGAAAGCAGCTCGTGCGTGAGCTAGGACAGCGCACAACAGTTTACGTGGCGCTGTCACCCTCACCTCTTAGCAAATTCCCACCGACACACGTGAACACACAAGGACGGCTGTACACGTGTAATTTTGAAACACCCTCATTTGACAAAGAAGCACAATCCCAGCAGCCCTTCGTCCCTTCTCCTCGAACTGCTTGGGAAGTTTCAGTTACTCATGATAGTTAAGTGAACAGCCAATAACGCTCAACAGGGACCGTCTGTAATGATCTCCACCCATGTGTAAAATAACGCACTGAACTGCTTCCAAAGGAATCAGCCCGGCCTGGATAGGACCAGCTCCATGACCTGTTTCAGGGACAAGGATGCACCCTGTGGTGCTTTGCCCTCCCTGCATCTCAGGGACTCCACTTCCTACAGGTTCAAAGAACAGGAAACATCTGTGCTGTCTTGCCAGTAGGACCTGAACAGCAAGGAGGCAGTACCCGAGGGAGGGAGCCAGACTGCCAGCCCGCATGTGGTGTAAGTGCTGCAAAGGGGTGCAGTGTGTGCAATGCAGACCAGGGCCTGCCTGCAGGATGGGGGAGGTGTGTGCAGTGTAGACGTGGAGTGAGCTGCGTGGGTGGTAGATGAGGGGAGTTCAGTGTGTACAGTATAAATGAAGATGAACCTACAGGAAGGGGTGAGGTACGTGCAGTATAGAACAGGGCTTACCTGCAGGAAGGGGATGAAGTCCTCCTGTACCAGGTAGTTGCAGCCGGGGTTCATGAGTAGATGGACGAACCTGGCTGCATCGTCGTGACAGTTCTGAAGGACCCTGGAGAAGAGGGGGTGTCGAGTGTCTGCACACACGTGTCCACACCGCCCGCCGCAGCCCAGGACGGGGCGTGAGCAAGAGCAGGCCCCAGAAGGTACAGCATGGTGTGCCCCAGTCCTGGAGGTCACTTTCCTTCTCTTGCTGCCCTAGATGGACCAGCCGTGATGGAGGGCGGGGGCCGTGCCCTGTCCCCTCCCCTGACCCCCTGGCCCAGAACTCACTTTCTCCACATGGCCACGAACTTGTGCACCGACACCGAGCCCGTGCGCTCTCCCCCAGCCCCGCAGAACAGAGGTGCCTTCCAGTACAGCGGGCAGCCGCAGGCCTACAGGGGAAAAGACAGTGAGCAAGACCCCGCCCACTGCGCGCTCCCCCATGACGACGCGGCCCCGCCCACCGCACGCTACCCCAAGATGTGACCCCGCCCACCAAGCTCTTTCCCAGGAGGACGTGGCCCCACCCACCACGAGCTTCCCCGAGATGTGGTCCCGCCAACTGCGCGCTCCCACACGAGGATGCGGCCCCGCCCACCGCGTGCTTCCCCAAGGTGTGGCCCCGCCCACCATGCGCTCCCCCACGAGGACGCAGCCCCGCCCACCGCGCGCTCCCGCAGGGACCACGAGGCCGGAGGCCCCAGACCCCTGCTGCGAAAAAAGCAAAGAGCACGGACCCTCACCACCAGCAGAGGTGAGGTGAGCACCCGTGTTCATTCCTGCGTACTGGGGACAATGACACGGGCGGGGGCTGCAAACAGGGCTCACCGCTGCTGGGACAGACCAGCTCCCTAAGCAGGGCACACAGCCGGCAACAAGCAGGGCCCAGCTGTGGAAATGAAGCAGCTTCTGACGACCCACGTGTGGGTGGATGACCGTGTAAACCGGGGGTGGGGGTGGGGAGGTGGGTACCGTGAATATGACCAAAGTGACATCACATGCAGCCTTGACCAGGGCGTACGGTGAAGGCCGAAGCCTCTATCTCAAAAAAGCAACAGAAGATGGAAAACGTAAAAAGCAGACATGAAAGAAAAAGAGAGTAAATATTAAACAGAAAATCAACAAAAACAAAAATCAATTATTTGAAAAGGCTCTAAACAGTGTGTGAGCCCTTACGTAGCAAACCTTCAAGAACAGAAAGGAAACATAGGTCCCCAGCGTCCCCGGTGACCAGAGGCCCCAGGGCGCATCGCAGACAGGACGCGGGGACTGGGTGTCACTTTGTGCCCATGAATGTGCGACAGGAGTGAAAGGGACAGCCTGCTTGGGTTCACGCGTCTAACCTTCTTCAGGTAATTGAATCTGTAATTTTAAACTTTCCCACAAGGACAATTTCAGCCCAGGGGCTTCACCAGCAAAATCTTCCCAGTACTTAGGGGGCAGCCAGTGGACCGCAAAGAGTCCCCTGAGAACCAGCACGAGGGACGCCGCCGGGTCCTGTTTATTAACTCAGTCATTCATGTATGTGTACATGTATGTACGAGTATGTATGTTTCTTTGCCCGGGTCATGTTTTGAGGCTGCACGTCCTAGACTCTGACACGGGTCAAGGACACAAGGAAAATTACGGCTACTCATCACTCATGAACACGGACACAAAAATCTACCCAAAATCCGCGTCAGCAAACTGAATTCAGTAAGAAAAAAGAAATCACAATGAAAACAAGAGACCAGGAGACTAAGGCGAGTAGAAGGGACACAGGTGTGCACAGAAGACGGAGGCTCACGTCACACAACGCGGAGCTGTGAGCCGTCCCCCCGCCCCCACTGAAGCTGCCACAGGAAAGGCCAGCGGGGAATCCCAGGCCGGGAGCCGAGGGACACACGCACGGGTCCCAGAGCGAGAGGCAAAGGTCTCGCGTTAAAATGCACCACGCGGTGGCGCGCGCCAGTCCCAGAGGTACAAGGTGTGGAGTCAGCCATCATCTCAGCCTAGGATGGTCCACAGGACGCACTTACGTGTCCGCACGCTGGCAACCAACCACTAGAAAGGGACATTGCTAACAGCGCCACCTGTGAGACGCATAAAGAAAATCAGCTACAGATAAATCTCACCCTCAACGCCTGAGATATCTCTGCGTTGGGAGCAAACCGCCCAGCGTCAGAAGGTGAAGACCCCACAGGGAGGGCCTTCCCGGGCTCCTGGGCGGGGACTCAGCGCTGCGGAAGTGTCAATCACTCCCCAAACGACCGCCCCGACATTCCGCGGAGCCAATCGGCAAGCAGCAATGGGTTTTCTTTGTAGAAATGGACAAGCTCCCTGCAAAACTGCTATGGATACGCAGAGGGCGTTCAGGACCTGCTGCAGTGAGGTCGGTGAGGGCTGTGTCGGGCCAGGAGGGACCAGCAGGTGGGAGGGAGCCGCGGTCAGGAACAGACCTCACAGGGCCAGCAGATGGACGAGGCCTGCCCTCCATCACTGGGTGCGAAACAACGGTCCCTGCAATGACAGATCCTGCCCAGCACACCCAGCACAGGGCTTGGCGCCTGACGGGTCAGCGCCCAGACGTCAGCCTCTGGGAGGAAACCTAAGGGGAGGCCGACCCTGCAGGCTGTGGAGCAGCAAAGCTTCCTCACACAGGACACAAAGCACTGTCCGCCCGAGGCAGAGATGGGGGAATGACGTCACTCGGACACCGTCATCGGAAGTCGTCCTAAAGAGAATGAAAACACACCAGGCAGACTTCGAAAAACAGTTTCAGGGCCAGCCCAGTGGCTCAGGTGGTTGGAGCGCGGTGCTCCTAACACTAAGGTCGCTCGTTGGATTCCCACATGGGCCAGTGAGCTGCGCCCTCTACAGCTAAGATTGTGAACAACAGCTCTCCCTGGGGCTGGGATGCTGCTCTGGAGGTCCCCGTGAGCTGTGTGCTGCCAGGAGCGGCCAGTGGCCAGAGTGAGTGGCCAGCAGCCGGCGAGAGCTGCTGTGAGCGGCCGACCGATGACTGGCGACCGACTGTCTTAGCCGGGGGGAGCGCAAGGCTCGTAATACCTGCATGGGCGTCAGGGAGCTGTGTCCTACACAACTAGACTGAGAAACAACGGCTTGAACTGGAGTGGGGGGCGGGCGGAAGAAGGGGGAGAAAAAAGAAAAACAGCTGCAAAGCCGTTTCTGACAAAGGACTCTGGGGCAGTTTTTAAAATCTGCAAATTGACAGAAAAAGGCAGACAGCAGAGAGCAGCCGTTGAGCACAGGCCCCCACACGTGCCCCCGGGCTGTGAAACGGGCTCCACATCAGCACTGTTAGGGGCCAGTGAAGCGGATGGATCAGGAGACGGCCACAGACACGCCCACGGGGCTCACGCTCAGAGGACACGCAGGCGCCGGCAAGGGAACACGGGGGTGGGGGGAGTGTCGGCGCTGGGGGGGGGAGTGTCGGCGCTGCGGGGGGCAGGGGAGCATATCCCGGGGGATGGGCTGGGAGGGGACACACCATGGGGGACGGGGGTGGGGCACGGTGGGGGAGGGGCAGCCGCCGCCCGGGACGCGGTCCTGGCAGCATGTGTGTACTGACTGCCCACGCACAGACCCCACAGCCACAAGCTGTCCTCTGAGGCATAAGCCCACACAGCTGGGGCTCACACCCCCACAGGGCCCAGGACGGTCCGGGGGCTTCCTGTGTCAGCCCCATGGGACGTCCCATGGCTACAGCGGTGAACAGGGGAACATTCACGCAGTTCGGGGTGTCACCTCGTGCGTGAAGGTGGCACGAGGGAGAATTGGGGTCAGAGCTCTAGCCAGGGGCATAGCAGGACCGGTGCTCAGGACAGCTGTCCCCCCACAGCAGGCGTGCGTGGCTGTCACAGGTGACAGTGAGAGGGGAAGGGATGTTTGTGCTGCTTCCGTGGGAGGGGATCATCCGTGAGGCCAGCAGACGCTGCTGGCACCTGGAGGGGAGGAGCGGGCAGCGTGCACAGGGGGGCGAGCAGGGGTTGAGCAGCACAGCCGGCGTGTCACACGGCTGGTGGTCCCATAGCTGAGTGGGGACCTGCTGGACTAAGGACAGGGTTGACGGCACTGGCATCTTGTAGCTCTGTGCACTTCCCCGCAGGGTGACAGCTGCAGTCACCAGGCCCCACAAGGACCGGGGACCTGGCGCCCCAAACCTATGCAGGCCCACAGGCCAGCAGGAAGGGTCCCTGCAGACCTACCTTGCAAGAATCTGCAACAATGTTCCCAACTGAGTGGGAGAAACATTACCTCAAAGATGCAAAGGGTACACAGAAACACTACAACATTATGAAACTGTCACCCCACAGGAAAAAAGTGACAAGACTGTCCTCTATAAACGGCACCGACGACTCCCTCTGCAGGCCACCTACCGATGTCCACCCCCCCCATCAGGACACGCAGTGCTGCCCTCACCAGCCCCTCCCAGCCTGACAGCCACCCGCCCAGGCCCACACCCATGGCTCTCTTCCCAGTCCCTGCGGCGTGGCCTGTCCCAGCACGTCACGTCCACGGGCTGACTCGTGCCACCTGCGGCCTCCAGGTCTGGCTCCTCTCAGCACCATACACCTGAGAGCCGGGTACGCGTCCTGTGTGTGGCACAATGACGCCTGTGCACCTACTCTCTACCTGTGTCCTGATACGGGCCTCCTGAAGCCTGTGCAGTCCCCAGACTCAGGGTTGCTAGGGGCACCTCTTGTCCCAGCTGCTGGTCTCTGACCCGGCTCCTGACACGGGGCTCCTCAGGTCCCTGGACTTTCCTGGGCGACAGGAGAGTCTGTGGTCCCTCTGTGTGGGGCGGTCCCCAGGAGCCAAGGGCTGTGGGCTAAGCTGATGGCTGTCGTGCCCTCGTGCTGAAGCCGCCAGCAACACCCCTGAGGTGACAGGTTCAGAGCTGCTGGGTTTGCACACGCCCTCGGCCACGAGGGTGACACACCCAGCCTCCCGGGGACAGAGCTCCTGCACTGGGACCCTGCCACCTTGCCCTGTGTCGCCTCCTCACCGGACTGTCCCTCTGTCCTTTGTGTGTCCCTCAGGAAATCCCATCTGTCCTTTGCATGTGCCATAGGAAATTGGTAAGTGTAGGTGCTTCTGTGAGTTCTGTGAACTGTCCTAGCCAATTAGGGACCCTGGCGGGGGTCGTGGGAACCCCCTGAACTTATAGCTGGTGGGTCAGCAGCACAAGTGACAACCTGGGGTCTCAGACCGGCACCTGAAATGGGGCACCTTCGTGGGGCTGAGCCTTTAATGTGGGGGATCTGACGCACTCTGCAGGTAGAAGGTTCGAGAACTGAGCGGTGGTGCAGGACCCAGCTGGTGTCTGGCAACCCGTCTGCTCACAGGAGGATCCACTGTGCAGACAAAGGAAACAGTTTTCCTTCTGCCCATCAACACTGTTTCTTTTCACCGCCCACCTGTGGGCCTCAGACAGACAGCTTTGCAGCAAGTGGCCTCTGGCAGAGGTAGGGAGGCCCTGACGGACACTTCAGCACAGACCCTGAAGCGTGGAATCCGACAAACATTACGCCAGTGAATCCCCAGCTTAGAAGAACCGGGCAGACCCTCTGAGAGACGCAACGTGTCACAGTCAGTCAGCAGCGTGGAAACAGCGTGTCTGTTAGAAGACACTGAAACTGCACTTAAGAACCTTCCCGGAGAGAAAACTTCCAGCTTGATGGCTGACTGGTGAGTTCCAAACATTTCGGTAAAACGACACGGATTCTACACGAATGTGCAGGAAAGAATAAGGAACATCTCCCCTCGACTGTGTGGGGCCAGGTGACCGTGATACCAAACCACCACCAAAGAAACGACAGCCACACTACATCATGTCTCGTGGACCTGAACCCCTGACAAGATATGAGCGCGAGTCTGAAGGCAGACACAGGAGGAAGCGGGACTCCTGCAGAACCCACGTGATCACACAGCAAACGAGACAACCGCACGGCCATCTCCGTTCCTGCACACAACCCGGGACGATTTGTCACACACAGGTGGGATTTTCAAAGTAAGAGAGCACTTGGCAAACCCGAAATAGAAGGGCTCTTACAAGGGCATCTACGCAAACCCCACGGCTGCCATGCGATGTGGCCTGGCGCCCCCGAGACGGGGAGGGGGTGGGGCTGAGGGCGTGCGAGCTGTGCCACCCCGGGCACCGCAGCAGCCAGTGCAGAGAGGCGGGCACGAGGCGGCCAGCGGAGCGGTTCCGCGGTCTGCACCAAAGACAGTGGGGCGCCTACCAGACTCCATCCTCTGCAGAAAGGGAGCGGACAGCCAGTCGGTGAGGTCACAAGCCACACGGCCAACGTGAAAACTCAACGGTCAGAAACTGAAGTGAAAGCGCTACTTACAACGTCAGCAAAAACACGCAACAGTTGGTTACGTCCCAGGACTCGTACGTGAGCAGATGAAGATGCTGTTTCCTTAGAAAACGGCCCATTCAAACAGCAATGAGGAACCGCGCCACACTCGTGGAATTCGGGTGTTGGCTCCCCATATTCTCATGTGGAAGCCTAACCCCCACGAGATGCTGTCAGAACGTGGACCTTTGGGAGCCAAGCAGGTTGGGAGGGTGGAGCCCCCACGACGGGATGACTGTCCTTGGAGCAGCCGCACAGAGCCCGTCCCCAGGCCTCCTGCCACGTGAGGCCACAGTGAGAAGGCGCCGTCTGCCGGCAGGGGGAGGCCCTCCCCGACTGCAGCCCCTGATCTATGTGCAGCCTCCAGGCTGTGAGCATCAGGAGTCTGGGGTCCACAGGCCCCATGTGTGCAGCGTTGTGACAGCCTGGAGCTCAGACACACGGCAGAAGGTGAGGAGTGAGCAGAGCAGGGTGCCGAGGGCGTGGGGCAGCTGGACCCCGCGGGGGGACGCAGGGCTGCAGTGCGTGAGCTCAGCTGGCGGCTCCTCACCCCCTCCAACTGCCGTCAGCACGCGACCCGGCGGTTACACGCACACAGCCTGACACACACCCTCACACTCACAGACACAGACACTCTCACTCTCACATTCACACACTGATACACACACTCTCATTCACACACACAGACACACTCACACTGTCACACACTGACACACACACGGAAAAGACCTGAGAAGGGGCTCACACAAACCCTTGTACTCAAGTGTTCACGGCAGCACTAGTCACAGCTGCCAAAAGGCGGGAACAGCCCCAACATCCGTCTACGGACGAGCAGAAAAGCAGAGCGGGGTCCGTCTGTCCACTCAGGGGAACATGACACAGCCAGGAAAAGGAGGGAGGCGCTGACACTCGCCACCACGTGCAGGGACCCTGAGGACACTGCTCAGGGAGTGACAGACACCAAGGCCACCCAGCGTGTGAATCCATTTATGTGAAACGTGCAGAACAGGCTCCTCCACAGACAGGAAGTGGGTTAGGGGGAGCACATGGGGGTGGGGGAGTGACTGCTCATGGGGACGGGTCTCCTTGGGGGTGATGGAATGTTCTGGAAGTAGTGTAATGTTTGTGTAACACTGTATAAGTAATACATGCTTCTAAATTGTACATTTTTAAATGGTTAACATGCTGATGGAATTTTATGTGAATTTTACCACAATAAAAAAGAGGACCTACTGTGTGGCTGTTCATGTGAAATTCTACAATGGTCCTACTAAGCCACAGTGACAGAAAGCCGAGCAGGCAGCTTGGGGGTGGGGGTGGGGGTGTGAGGGCTTGGAAAGGAGCGCTGTTCAGGGAACGCTGGAAATGCTGGTCCCCCCCCAGTGTGTCGGTGGTTTCATGGGGTCCATGTGTGTCAGAGCTCAGTAAACTGCACACATTAAACACGTGCTGTTTATCGCACATCCATCAACCCTCAAAGAAGAGACCAGGAAGGGAGAAAGGACACCGATGAGAAATGAACATGTGGGCTGGTGTTCACACACTGTCCGGGACGTGGACAACAAAGCCACCACCAGTCCCCATGCCCACAGGGCTGAGGTAAAGGGCCGACATGGTCTGGCTCACGGTTCCACACTACGCAGCAACGTGAGGACCCGCTGCTGACATGCAGTGATCTCCAAGACACCACGTGTAGTGGAAACACAAGTTTGTGTGTACACACACACATACTCACGTGTATGCACCCACATTAAAAAATGAAACAACAACAAAACCAAACCTATGAAAACAACCACTGAAAGGGGAGGAAGAGAACAGAGTTGAACAGACAGGGAAAGAATCTGGACTTATCTGAATATATCTGGTTTTTCAGTTTTGACCTTGGAACCAGGTATGTTTTTACAAACTGCAAAACAAACATGTAAAATTCCTTAAAAAGGCCATCCCTAATAGAAGGAACACTTCCCACCCCAAACTCGAAGAGCAGTACTGTATCACCTAACACCAAAACCAGACGGAGTCACAAGGAAAGTACAAGCCAGCCTCCCTCAGGAATGTGGATGCAAACATCCTCCACAAAATACCAGCTAACAGAATGCAGCAACACATGAAAAGGATGACACGCCCTGACCAAGGGTGATTCATTCCAGGAATGCAAGGTTGGTTTAACACTGGAAAATCAATGTATGACATCACAACATATCAACAAAGTAACACACCAAAACCACACGAGATCGTTTCAATAGATGCAGAAAAAGCATCTGACAAATACAATTTTCTTTCTTGACAAAAACACTCAATAAAGTAGGACTAGAAAGGAACGTACTAAAGCCGAAAAGGGGCATCTCTGAAAACCCTGCAGGGGACCTCACGCTCGGTGCTGACTGACTGGATCCCTGCCCCATGAGACCGGGAACAAAACAAGACTGCCCACGCCTGCCCTCTGCCCACCACTGGACTGGGGGTTCCCAGGGAGCCGTGACGCAAGACACAGACACACACACAGGCACCCGCTCTGGGGAGGAGGCAGCAAAACGACTGCTGCTCACACACGACGTGTCACGGACAGACGGAATGCGGACGGACACACTACAAAGTAACGGAACTAATAAACGAGTGCAGAAGGGCGGCAGGATGCCAGACCAACACACGGAAAACAACTGTAGTTGTAAACACCTGTGGCGAACAACCTGAAAATAAAATTCAGAAAACAATTCCACTTATAACAGCATTGGAAGAAAAATACTTTGCAACAAATTTAACAAAAGATGTGCAAAACTCCTATGTGACAAGTACAAAACCTTTTTTGAAAGCAGCTAAAGATATAAACGAGTGGGAAGGTATCCAGGTCTGTGTCCCAGCGGACGAAGGACGGGAGGGTGGCAACACCCCCAAGTGATGTTGGGAGTGAATGCAGTCCCCCCTCAGAATTCCGGCCGCCATCTCTGTAGAAAGTGACAAGCGGATCCTAAAACCCCACAGAACTGCAGGGACCCCAATGGCCCAAACAACTGGCAGAACACGGTCGGGGCACTGGCCCTTCCCGATTTCAGAAGACAGCCTGGAGCAGCAGTGATGGAGCCAGGTGCTGCAGGAGGGACACAGAAACACGGCCTGGATCAGAGCCCTGTGACAAGCCGCCCTGCAGGGGCATCCAATGTTCAACAAGGGACAAGACACTCCCTGGGGAATGGGCAGTGTCTTCCACAAATGGTGCCGGGAGGGTGGGATTTCCATGTGCAAAGAGTGACGCTGGACCCCTAGGTATAAAAATGGCCTCAACGTGGATCAAAGACCGAGACACAGGAGCTAAGCCTGTAACTCAGAAAAAACCAAAGTGTTCATGACCTGGGATATGGCAATGATTCGTGGGCTACGATCCCAAAAGCACTGGCAACAGATAAAAAAATGATATAAAGTGAAGTTCACCAAGTTAAAAACTTTTTTGCATTAAACAACACTGTCAAAAAAGTGAAAAACCATAGAGAATAGGAAGAAATAGCTGTACACCACATATACGATAAAGGGCTTACATCTGGAATTCAACAACATTGGGGACAAATGACCCCCCCTTAACATGGGCTACATATCTACACGGACGTGTCCCAGAGAAGACGCACGAATGGCCAATCAGACGTGAAAAGATGGCCCAGTCGCTAGTCCTTACAGAGATGCCAATGAAAGCGCAGTGACACGCCACCTGACACTAGGATGGGACGTCTGCAACGGGAAAGACGGCGTGGGCAGGGAGTGCGTGCAGGACGGTCCCGCCAGGCCCTGCTGGCGGGGCTGCCCGGCGGTGCACGGCGGTGCAGAGCAGCCGGGGGCCTCGGTAGGCTCGGCAGTGTGACACTGGGCCCAGCAACTGCACTGCTGGGTGTACATGGCCCCCAGAAACGCAAACGTGTCCACGACACCTCACATGGGTGTTCACGGCAGCCCAAGGGTGAAACAAGCAAACACCCTTCAGTGGATGAGACACAGAAAGAACAGTGAGAGCAGTGAGGTCCTGACCCTCTGAGTGGGACCACGAGACACAAACAGCACTTAGCGTGAGACCCCACGTGTGTGAGATGTCCACAGACGGCAGGGCTAGCAGTTTCCTGAGAGGGATACGAGCATCGTCGGGTGACAGCCACAGGGTGCAGGGCTGCTTCTCCAGGTGACCACATGGGCTGCAGTGATGGCTGCACAACTCCTCCGAAAACACTAAGGCCACTGAGCTGTGCCCTTTAAAGGGGAGAGCTGTGCGGCTGGGCATTTTGTCCCAATAAAGCTGATACAGAAAGAAAAAGGGCTACCCCTAAACATAGAAAGCAGGAGGACGCACGTGCGGTTAGTTAGCACACACGGCAGGAGAGCCTTCTCAGGATGGACATGGGGTCAGCATCAGACCAGAGAGAAGGTGCACAGGACGCGGGGAGGACGGGGGGGAAGGGAAAAGGGGAGGGGAGGGGGAAAGGAAGGGGCTGGGGAGGGGAGGGAGGGGGAAGGGAGAAAGGTAGGGAGGAGAGGGAAGGGGAGGAGAGAGACAGGGCAGAGCAAGCCCAGTGGCACTGCAGGCAAAGGGCAGGCAGAAGCAATCCACGCAGGAAGCCCGAAAGGCAAACTCAGAATCGCTTTCTGAAGCAGGTCGCCCACAGGCAGGGTGGGCAGAGCGGGGGGTGGGACGTGCCCAGCAAACAGCCAGGAGGGGCCCGGGCACTGGAGGGGAGGTGGGCAGGACCCCTCACGTGCTGCTGTGGGCTCTTCCTAGCAAATCCAACTGTTCCAGGCCAGGTTACAACGGCCTGGGCCCCAGGGCTGCACCTCTAGGGTGACCGTAGACAAAGGCAGGGGACACAGGTCCCTGGCGGCACAAACAGCACGGGGACGTGGTGTGTTCCGCCCGGACAGAGCAGACGGCGCTGCGTCCGCACACACCACCAACGTGGGTTATCAGGAAACGCTGTCGGGAGCAGAAGCCACACTGCCTGACGACGTGCGCGGTGTGGCAGTATTTCGGGGCAGCTTAGTCACAGGGGGCGCTGAGGGGCCAAGCGCGAACGCCCAGAACGCCAGGCCTGGCCAGCGAGGCACGGTGCGCTGACGTCACACTCCCAGCCCCTGGGCTTCCACAGGCGGCTGCGACCCCTAACACTGAGGTGAAAGCACACCAGGTCCTGTCTGTGGAGAACAGGAGCCAGGCTGCCGGCCGGGAGCACGCCGGCTCGCTCAGGGGACACGCACGCACCTTGGCCACGCGGCCCATGTCCTCCATGGTGGCCCTCTCGTGCGGGAACTGGGCGAAGGTCCCCTCGATCCTGGCGATGACGGCGTCTGTGCTCACAGCGCCCTGCGGCCGGCCTCGGGGGAAGTAGAACGCCGGGATGCTGTGGCTGGCGGCAGGCGGCAGCGGCTCCTCCTTCTTCGTCCCAACCTGAGAAGGAAGGCAGGGGACAGCTCCGTGAGCTCTCGGGGGGTGCTGGGGACGGCCTCTGCACTCGTGCGGGATGAGGGTCCTGCACCCATCTAGCGGGAACGCACCTAGCCCGCCCGACCTGAACCTGGACGTGGAACTCTGGACCGTCCCTGTAGGCTGACGTGTCACGAGCCACCCACACCCGGGGTCCCACACCATGGTGTGCCATGCCTCTGGCGACTGCTGGCACGCACTGCCAGGCCCCCTGCCCGGGCGGGACCCCAGCACAGCTGTCGGGGGGCAGGGTCCCCTCGGGCCTGGCAGAGTCAGCACAGGGGCGGGGACGGGCAGGTGCTCGTGGCTGGATGGGGATCCTCTCGTGGAGCTCACACCTGTACCTGCAGGTTCCCACCCCCGCATGTCTGACGCCTGCACACGTGCCCACCCACCCCATCCTGCGCACGGCCCTCCCAGAAAGGGTCTGGGCCTGCGTCTCACTCTCACCAGCGCGTGGCACATCCTGTGCAATGAACGGAGAGGGACAGGGCATGGTGTGGCCAGAGCCACCGAGACCCAGAGCAGACCCCGTTCCAGGGTCTAACTCCGAGCTGGGAGACCTGCCGCACCTCAGAGACAAGTGGAGTCAGGAGGCCCGCCCGGTGCAGTGACGCCTGCGCTGACTTACAGGTCAGAGGGTACTTTGTAGACAAAACAGGGTTGCGCTTTAAAACTGCAGAGTAGAAGTACCGTTACGCAACACCTGCTGAAAGCTCGCCACCAGCGGGGCACCAGCGGGTCTGGGGGCACCGATAGGGGTGGGCGGTGGAGGGGGACGCACCAAGGCTCCTTTGTGGCCACGCTCAATGAGCCGCTGTCCCAGCACTGTGGGCCCTGGCTCCCAGGGGACACAAGTGTCTCTGTACTGACCCAGCAGGCCTCTGGGTGCCAGAAACAGCTGCCCTGAGCCGCGGCTCACAGATGGCCACCAAGAACCGTGCATCCAGTCGTTCCCCGACTGGCAGTGACGGGGAAGCACCACCCAGCCTGTGGACACAACTGAGTCCACACCCTGCATTCTGTACACTTGGGGACACGAAGGCATGACCTGACGCAGCATACACAGCCCAGGGTCCTCGCAGTAACAGCTGGAGGAAGGGGTGAAAAAGGATGCCGGAGGCCAGGGAGGACCAACGGGGGCTGGAGGGTCAACAGACGATCAGAGGATGTGGCCTGAGAGGGACACGGCCCCCCACAAGGTCTGGGTACCTCGGTGCACAGGGCCCGACAGGCCCATGGGGAACCAGCAGACCGATGGGTGTGCAGGGGACACACCCTGGACACACAGGCGTTCACAGGCCTGCATGGTGGAGAGCACGCTATGGCTCACACCTGCAGGGACACACAGCACAGGAGGGCCCAAGAACACAGCTGCCCCAGCGGGGTCCCCGCGACGAATCCCGGTGCTCACACATCCCAGCCGCCCTTCCTGACGCAGGGACGCCCAGCCTCACACGCACAGGTGCCGCAGCGCAGGGCCAACCAGCACTTTCCACCCGGTCTCGCTGTTCGGCGCCCTCTGCTACGTGCACGGAGCTGCGGGAACCTGCGCGGGGCTTCACGATCCCGTCCCGCCCCCGGGGCCCCGATATAGAGTCTGGGGCAGCCCTCAGCCTCCTCGCGCCATTTCAGGGACGGGCCTGTATCCTAGGACATCAGGACGCGCACCTGGCCGGCCCATCAGGCCCTTTCCCCGCCGGATGACGGCATGCTGCTGGGTCCCCCACGCCAACCCCAAAAGGAGGGGCTGTCCTGGGGACGCCCCACACGCAGCATGCTACGACCCACGCTGCCCCATTCTGTGCAGACGTGTGGACATTTCCTGCTCATCGGCCACCGAACAACGGCTCCAGAAATTCAGTGCCACTCGCGAGGAAAACCCCGCGTGCCTGCGCACACGTTCCGGGCTCGCGGCGTCTTGACCACCAACAACACAAGTTAGAACGCGTGGCGAGGGTGGCAGGCGGGGTCCTGCGCCCCCGGAGCTCGGCCCCGGCGACAACGAGCACTTTGCGCCTCGGTGACCTCGCAGGGAAACAGGCCAGCAGCTCCCACGTGCATCCCGGGCTGCGCAGCGCCACGTGAGCATGCCGTCCGGTCGCCGTGACCACGCGCGCGCACCTCCCGGGTGAGCCGTCCCCGCCACCGGCTGCGAGCCTGCTGGGCGTCACTGCAAGGCGAGCGGAGGGCGAGAAGCCCCACTCACCCCAACCGGGAACCGGAGCATGAGGAAGCCGGTCTCTGGTGACCTGCGTGCGAGCCCCTGCGCGGCCATGGGCTTGCGTGGGGCGTGTCCGCGCATCCCGCCGGCCAGCAGTTCTCGCGGGAATTCCCGCCCACAGCCTGCGAGAGGTGCTCCCCTGCGGCCAGCAGCCCCGCGCGTGCCACCCGCAGGGGGCAGACATGACGTTCCCTCATTTGGCAGCACCTTTCGGGGACTGGGCGTGGGCACCTACCACTGGTTGCAAAGGCGGTCACGCTTTCCTGTGCGTTCTCCGCTCAGGTGCTTTGCCCAGCACTTGGCGTCTTTTTCTTCCCAATTTCCAAGGCACCATAAATGGTCAGCGTGGGGAGCTTGGTGCTCTGCCCCGGGCACCACTGGCCTTTGTGCGTGGTTTGTGGTGTTTGTTAGCAGCTGGCGGTTCAGTTCTGAGCCCCCTTTTCTGTGTCCTTTCTCTGACGATGACCACACGATGCTGGGAGCTACGCGAAATGGAACCTGAGCAGAGCTCCGTGCTCGCAAATCTGTGGCAGTGGGCACTGCTGGGGACGAGGTCGGAACTTGGTTTGGCGACCAGCGGACCCTCCCAGGACCCTGCTGGGCTGAGAGGTGGCTGAGACCAGGAGAGGCGCCCACCTGGTGAGGGAGACTCGCAGGGACTGAGAGACAGGGAGGGCCAGCTCCAGGAGGACGGATGCCGGCCATCTCGGGCTCAGCCCTGTTTCAGGGAGGAGAGATGCTGGACAGGCCACCCGGGAAGAGGGTTCAGCCTGGACACCAGGGCACGGGAACTCCGAATCCTGGGCACAGACGCACTACAGAGGAAACCCAGACCCCTGGATGAGATGGGGAGGAGGAAGGGAGAAGACCGCCTACCCCCACGGGGGACGTGACAGAGGAGGACATCTGCACAGGGGGGGGAAGTGGCCACGGGTGACGGCCCGGGAGTGTGAGCAGCACACACACAAGTGCAGGAGGCCTTTGTGGTGGTCTCCACAGGCCCCTGCAGAGATCCCCTTAGCCCCCACGCCCCCAGCAGGAGGCTGCCCCCCACGGGTGCCACGTGTCCCTTCCCACCCCACCGTGGTGACCCACATCCTCACCTCCACCCTGCTGCCCCTTCACAGAAACTGTCGCCCAGAATACCAGACAGCACCACACATTGCCCACCAGACAGCACCCCGACCTGTATCTATACCCCCACTCCCGCCCAGTGCAGACTGGTAGTGTCTGGGAGCAGCAAGGTCGTGCAAGGAGAAACCCATCCTCATCTCAGGGCTCAAAACTCTCCCCAAAGTCCTAAGGAAAGGAGCGGTTCACGGCCAGCAATCAGCAGACACACGTGGGAACGAGGCAGAGAGAGAGGGCAGGATGGAGCCCCAAAGGCTGCAGGTCTGGACGGGCAGAGCACAGAACCCACACGCAGGACGACCGCGAGACCGCGCCCGACACACGGCAGTGAGACTGGAGAACACCAGACAGATTTTCAGAAACAGCCAGAAAAAAACGGGGGGAGCATAATCTTCAAAGCAGGAAACAGACCTGCCGCCAGCTTCTCCACAGAAACAACAGATACCAGAGGCCGGAGGAACACAGCTGCCGACCTACACCTCTACCACCGGCCCCTGAAGGTCAAGGGAGAGGGACACTGAGAGCCTTGTAGATCAGGAAAAACCAAGAGACCCAAACGACCCCATGAGTGAGCCTGCCAGCAGCAGAGCATGTGCTGAGGAACGCGTGTCAGGCGGGGCCAGGTGCCGCGGGGCGGAGGGAAGGGCCGGGCGGCTGGTGGGGCTGTGGGTCCCCGGGGGGAACACTGAGCGTGCCAGGCAGTCCGCACGCGTGACTGCAGCTCTGCATAACACGCCTCTCAGACCACACGACAGCGTACAAATGAACGGGGACGAGATGGGCGTGGGGAGGGTTTGGGGCTGCTGGTATTTTTAGAAAACTAAGGGGCTGACATTTCTGGGAGAAGCAGCGAGCTAGGAGAAAGGTAAGCTGCAGGCTCGGAGTTGAGGAAAAGATAAACAGGAGGCCAGAAAGGACCGGGCAAAAAGCAACACAACAGTGGAAATAAACCAAAATGGGTCAAGAGGCGTAATAAATATCAATGGACTGAATGTTCTGGTTAAAAGACCAGCCCTGACTGGAAAGATAATATTTATTTATAGGAGACGCACGCAAGGACACACAGGACAGAAGGGACACAGCAGGCGACGGTGACGGGGGGAAACGCCTGGCCCCGACACAGCCCCCACCGCTGCTGGTTGCCCAGGTCTCCACGGTGCTGTGGCGCAAAGCGGGACGTGTTCCGTGGCAGCGGCCACGCTGGGCCAGGACGCTGGGGGACGGCGTGTTAGGGGCACTGTGCCCTGGGACATTTCAGCTCACGGTGGCCGGTCAGCACGCAGCCAGTCCGTGTGCTGACGAGGCACACAGAGGCGGCGGAAGGCGGGGCGTCGCTGGGAAGGGACAGTCAGCACATCCTGCTGGGGGTCGGTGGTGGAAACTGGGGACCTGAGCGGATGGGCTGCAGCGCAGAGAAAGTGCAGGCTGCGGGACCCGAGAGGCAGCGCAGGGAGGCCGCGCTCCGCTCCCCGGCACCCACGACTGCTGGACGACAACAAAACAGGCCGGTGTGGACACGGGGGCTTTGCAGCCTTAATCTCCAGGACGTAAATAGCCCGCGGCCCAGCACAGCTGCAGGACACATTCCTTCCCTGCGCACGGGGCACAGTTGGGAGCTGGCCACCTCCCGGCCGCGCCGCGGCTCAGCAGATGGCACAGGAAGCCGCCCGCGCTCCCTGAGCGCCACGTGATGGGACTGGACATCAGCGACACAGCAAGAGGACCAGGAATGTGCGCGTGTGTCGGGATTCTGCCGCGGGGCTCAGCCGCTTACGAAGGGAAGACACACGAGGCGCTTGGTGTCGGACGCGCGGCCCCTGGGGCTCACGCACGGCCGCCCCGTGAGGCGCGTCACCGGGGCAATGACGAAGACGCCTGCCTGGCACACGGCCAGCTCCTTGTGGCGGGCGCGGCCACACCAACCCGTCCCGGAAACCCAGCTGTGCCCTGGGCCTGCCGGCACAACGCGGGCTGCACCCCAGCTCCACCAGCAACAAAGCCTTCGTGTGGAACCCACGTGGCGTCTTCATGACGAGTCCGGGCCCAGGGTGCACACAAGCTCCGTGTGGAATCAGTACAGGGGGTGCCCCTAGGGTGCAGCCAACAGGGAGTGGCGTGAGAGGGCACCTGTGCCCGCAGACTCCTGGAGGGACATCCTGGGGTCCCGGGGCTCGCACCAGGGGGTGTTCAGGGCCCCCATTGCGTGGCATGGAGACCCGGCTGGGCCTGGACCTCGCTGGATGTCCTGAAGGCCAGAAGCAGGAGGGTGGGCGGTCACCACACGGAGGAGAGGCCAGCTGCATGTCCACGGCAGTCACGGGGGATGGCCCCTGAGTACCCCCCAGGAGGCTGCAGCAGAGCAAGGTGACAAAGTGGAGCCGGGAAGCGGAGGCTGTGTCCAGTGTGCGCAGCGAGGCCTTGCTCCCGGGGGCGGGGTGGTCAGCGTCCTGCTCGGGCAGGGGCAGCAGCGCAGCCAGCTGGGCCAGACGAGGTCTGAGGGACACTGCAGAGCCGGGCGTGACAGTCTCAGGGCTCAGCGTGTGCAGGCCCCAGGCTCCGCAGGCCCCAGGGTCCCCAGGCAGGATGGGTGGGCAGCAGACACGGCAGTGGGGCAGAGCCCGGAGCCAGCCCTGCACAGACACACCTGGCTGCGGGCGCCTGTCACACCTGAAGCACCGTCCCCACCATCTCCCGCTTCGCCCACTGTCCCCACTCTGCCCGCACTCTACCACCTGCATTTGCGACCCACGCAAGGCCACGTCCCGAGTCCACACTCAGACGTCCTGGGGGTAAAGGAAAGAGGCCAGGCAAGTTTCCTCCTGCCCTAACTGCCCCATGGAAAGGGCTCTCTCTGATTCACCCCTGCACCTCAGGGGACAGTCTACAGTACATACATTGTCTCTCCTGAGAAACACTGTTGAAACACATTTTTCTGTAACGAGAAATGACTTCCTGTTAAAGGAATCCATAGAATTTGTTTCCCAAACAGTGAACTTTGTGTAAGACACACAAAAGGCTTCCGAAAGCAATCCAGACTTTCACGAATCAGTTCTTGGGTTGCCGGGAACCCCTGGACGTGAAGTGACAGGACTGAGGTGACAGCAGAAGGCTTCACAAACTGACGGGACACCCTAGCGGCCGTTTACAGGGAATTAACCACCCAGCATCCGCTTTCCTGAAGTCTAACCCAGCACCGTCCTGCTGCTGAGGCCACTTTCCAGGTCTCCAAATTAAGATGGGTTTACACAGACTTGCCTTAAAAACAAGGACTAAACAGGCAGCCGCAACCCACTTGCACACAACACGTGGGAGACTGGAACCCAGAACAGAAGACAGATAGAAAGAACTCAGAAGTCATGCAAAAACTGAAATGTGATCCTAGAAAACATTCTGATTAAAATATGGGTGCAAAGCAGGTCTCTTCCCCCCAAACAGGACGGTCTGAATCGATGGATCTTTTTTTAGGCCACGAGATTACATTAATTCCTTGCAGAGAAAACTGGCAAGCGTTACATGTGCCACAGTCTGTGAAGCAAGACAGGCGACACTGGGAGGTGAGCGTGAAGCCTGCTGCGCGCCCGCACCCCTGCACGGGACCCACCCAAGGGGCAGGGCAGGGAGGGGGACATTCCGTGGGCACGGAAACCTCCACTTCCAAAGGACTGCAGAGAGGTCATGGGAAGTCCCCTACTTTCCAATGACACGCTCAGCTCAAAGGAGTTCTAAACGCAGACACGAGGGGCAGGTTTCACTGAGCGCACATGACAATCAACAGGAAGCTCAAAGCCAGTTCGTCACTGACAACGCTGAACTGTGCGCTCCAGCTCCAGCAGCGGCAAAGCCCTGCAGGAAGCACAGCCGCTCCTCGCAGAGTGCCACCCATTCAGGCCGTCCCAGCGAGGCGCCAGTCCCACACAGAATGGGGCCGGCTGGGGCATCACCCGACAGAATCACCGCGGCCCAGGCAGGCCGCAGAATCCCACAGAAGTCTCTGCACTCAGCCTGTGCGCGTGCTCGCGGGGAAAGCCCAGTGTTTCCACAGGTCCAGCTCCCCTGCCGCGTCCCGGCTCTGCAGACCCCGGGCCCACCCCACTGTCAGTGTGCTGTGCACTCGGGGGCAGCAGTTGCGGACACGCCAGGAAAGCAGACTGAAGGCAGTGCTCCTCTAAAGAACTTTCCGGAGCAAACTCCCCAGGCCGCAGGGCACACCTGGCTCCCCACAGGGACAAAGACGCACCCCCAGTGTGCGCCCCCCTCCCCCGCGCTCCCACCTCACAGGGACCCGGCCGGGCCAGGAGGGAGCCCCCACCACACACACACACACACACACACACACACACACACAACCGCCGCCTGCCCGGCACCTGCTGGAAGGCCTTCAGCCTCTTCTTGAACCTGGAGGGCAGCACGAAGTCACAGCCGCGGGCCAGCGCGGCCAGCTCCTGCCTCAGGTCCGGGTCCTGGCGCAGGGACAGCTCCCGGAGCCGCATGTCGGCTCGCATGGGCCGCGGGCCCCCGGGCTCGGCGCTTGCTCACGGGGTGGGCCTGTGGGGCCGCGGGCTGGGGCGGCAGCGGTGCCCCGGACGGTCAGGGTGCAGGGCTGAGCCGGCTCAGCGAGCTCCGTGCCGGGCGGGCCAGGCGCTCTGGGGGCCGGCCCTGGGCCACTCACATTCCACAGGCTGAGGAGGACACATGGCCGAGGGTGGGGGAAGGCAGCAGGAGCGGAGCAGAGCTGAGCGGGCAGCCGGCGGGGCAGGCGGGCAGGCGGCAGCCCCACGGCCACAAGTCCCAGAGCTGCTCTCGCAATGCGGGCAGTGCAGACGTAGCTCGGACGGCTCAGACCCGCGGGCAGAGCGAGGAAGCAGGAGAGATGACCTGGGGACACTGCCGCCGGCCGTTCTGTGGAGGGAGGGGACAAAGGCAGGCTGCAGAGAAGTGAAGTGTGTCCAGCACAAAACGGAACCTGTCACAGAGTTGGCTGTCCTGGGCCCAGGGCCCGGATGAGTCCAGCGCAGCTGCTCCCTCCCTAAAAACACAGCCCACAGGGGGGTCTGCGGCCCCGCCCCTCTCCCGCCACTTTCAGAGTTGGGAAAATATATTGAAACTGCCACAGCACGCGAACGTTTTCCTTTAAAAAATCGGGGAGGGACTTAGTCAGGACTTTAGAGCACGCCAGCCACTCGATCCAGCGAGCGGTGTTTGAGAAGGTGGAATGTGACCTGGTGAGTGCGAAGCTGCCCAGAGGGGGTGGAGGGAAGCAGGTGGGCCAGGCCTGAAATGCGGATGAGCTCACCCCCCAGTCGCCCCCTCCCTGCCCACCAGGAAGGAAAGAGGGCTGTGGGAGCCGCGGCACTCGGCCCACATCGGGCACTGCTGGCCCAAAGCCCCCAGAGGTCTGGCCTCAAGAGTCTGAGTCCGTTTCCGGAAGGAAGAATCTCTCAGCAGTAACAGAGGCGAGTTCACACACACGCAGCTGCACAGCAGGACCTCGGGGCTCAGCCTGCACCCACTGAAGTGGCACAAAAATCCTGGGGGATACGAGACGGGAAGAGTCCCCACGCCCACCCAAAAAGCAGCCTCCGGTGGGACAAGTGCTCTGTGCGTGGGGCTCGGCTCTGCACGCCAAGGACAGCCGCGCTGCCCTGAGTTGGGGCAGAAACACAAGGATTAAGTGGGGATTACAGTCGGGGCGACGGGCCAGCTCACAGGACACTCTCCCAGGCTGTCCTGCCTCCCGAGGGGAGAGGCGGCCCTGGGGGGGTCTGATTCTGTGAGGAAGCTGGCCTGGGAGCCCTCTGGGCAGCGCCTCACGGGGCCCCTGACGGCACGAGCCCCAAGACCCCATCTGGGGTCCACCACCCTGAAGCTCTATGGGGTCTGCTCAGCCCACTGCCCCCAGGAAGCCTCTTCCCATCTGAACCATCACGTGTCTAAGTAACACCCCCTCAGAGGACGGGCCTCTCTGTCTCCGTGTCCTCCTCCTGTCACCCCCCACCCCCAGGTTTATCATCGAGTGTATACGTGTCAGGCGTAGCAGCCACATGCACAGAAAAGGTCCAGGCCCTGCGTCATGCCGAGTTCAGCTCAACGCACAGCGCGTACTCAGTGCTTGCTTAAGAAAGCAAACGGAGAAACACAGGAGTCCTGAGAACACACAGGGGAAGACCCTGAGCGGCCCCAACGAGACTGAGGGCCTGCACTCCACACGCAGCCTGTCCTGAACCAGGCCTCACAAGGAGCCAGACGGGTCTTTCCCTCCCAGTGTAGAGCTGCGTCCCCACCCATCCCCTAAGTCACAGGACCCCAGGGGCCATTCGTCAGCCCCCCGAAATCACAGGACCCCAGGGGCCATTCGTCAGCCCCCCGAAATCACAGGACCCCAGGGGCCATTCGTCAGCCCCCCGAAATCACAGGACCCCAGGGGCCATTCGTCAGCCCCCCAAAAATCACGGGACCCCAGGGGCCACTCGTCAGTCCCCTGCAATCACAGGACCCCAGGGGCCACTCGTCAGCCCCCCGAAATCACAGGACCCCAGGGGTCATTCGTCAGACGCCCAAAAATCACAGGACCCTAGGGCCACTCGTCAGCCCCCCGAAATCACAGGACCCCAGGGGCCACTCGTCAGCCCCCCAAAATCACAGGACCCCAGGTCCCAACCACACTGTCCCACAGTCTCCGACAGGTGGATACTCCCTAACTTTCCCTGTCCTGGGAACAGAGACATCCAGGAAACGACCCCTGCTTACCCATCCAAAGCCCAGACTCCACCCACCTTCCCCTCGCTCTCCCTTCCTAACACTTTCCCGGCAGCTTCAGGCTCTCAGAGCAGAAAGCGCAGAAAGGGGGGGGGGCGTTCCCACAGCACAGCACAGGCCCCGCAGCCCCTCCCACCGCCTCCCTCCTCACACCCCAGGAGACACGCCTGCACCGTTACTAACCCGTCAGTGTTCCCTGGCTGGCGCTCTCTCTTGGCTCTTGGCTTGCGCTCCCTGGGTCTGGACAAACGAACCCTGACGTGACATCACCCACCGTTAACCGTCATGTACAGAGCGTTTTCAGGGCCCTAAACATCCCGTGGCCCCCCTGCACCCCCACGCCCCCAGCAGCCACCGGTCTTTGTCCAGCTCCCCACTTTGGCCTCTCCCTGCACCTCGCCTAGGTGGCTCACACAGGACGCAGCCTCAGACTGCCTGTCTCTCTCTTCCCTCAACCTCCCCACCATCCAAGCACCCCCTACCCCCCAAACTCTCCTGGGGGCCGCCGCGTCCTGTGTTCTCTCTGCCACGTCCCCTCGGTCGGCCCTAAGCCACCGTCCTTCCCTCCCACTTCTGACTGTCCTCTGGGATTCCAAGGTCTGACCCCCATGGACTTCGCCCGACAGACGGGCCAGGGGCAGACTGTGAAGTGACCAGAGCCCGGGGCAGAGGGAGCCAAACCCCACGCGCCCGTCCGTGCACCTGCGTGTGCTGCCAGCAGGTGAGACCACACTCCCCCACTGCAACGCACTTTCTCTAGGTTTAGTGTTTGTTTCCAATTCATACGCACGCACACGTGTACCCACTGTAGTGCTGAGGGGTGTCTACAAGTGAAGCAAAGCTCGGGACGGACCTAAAACTGACCGAGCTGTTCCATTAAAATCTGGCCAGAAACCAGAAATTTTAATGCAAACAGAACGAAGCCTGCCGTTCATGTGTCCCCTTCTAGGCGAACTTTGGGGAAAGGTTACTAGTTCTGCAAACTCGTAACGGTAATTTAAGAGCGGGAGGCAGAGGGAAGGCAGGCAGGCACCCTGACTCCCCGCTTTCTGAGTGAGTTTTAAAAATGTTTTCCCACGAGCCACTGGAAACCCTCAGGACAACGCAGGAGGCACGTACATTACCGCTGACAAAGGAGGACACTGAGGCACACACGTCAAGTCCCCTAGTCACAGGGCTACTAAGGGACAGAATGGGCCTGGGGCGGGCAGGTGGCAACCCTGGACCCAGACTTCCCAGGTGCAGAACACTGTACCTGCTGCAGTGGCGACTCTGAAAGCTACACACGTGGAAGCTCCCAGAAAGGAGGCATCACTAGCCCCCAAATCAGTCAGATACCCGCGTAAAGAGGGTGGTATTTAGTCAACTGCCGGGGCGGGGGCGGGGCGAGGCCCCCAGAACAGGCCCTGGCTCTAGCCACATCTCCACGCCCAGCTCAGGGAAAGTTCAGCATCGCAGGCCCCACACTGCACGACTGGAAGGACACGTCACAGCAGCACGGAGACACACGCGGGTCCCAGCAGCCCGACAACCCCCGCCGCTTTCTGGGACCCACGAGTGTTCCACATGTTAAGTTCCCGAGTGCCCCCTTCAGCACCAATGGGCAGTGATGGTTGTGTCGAGAACGTGGTCTGAGGGCAGGAACTCAGGGACATTTGTTCACACTGCTCTGTGTCTGCGACTGGACTTCCAGGAAAGTATTTTCACAAGTGAATGGGAAGCTCCCACTTGCAGACAAAATGGGGGAAACAACTAATTAAAGTTACCATCCTACCTGATTTTTATAAAGCTTTTCAAGAAAGAACAGTCACCAAGCTGGCACACGCCCCTCAGAAAGCAGAGAAAGAGGAAAGTCCCAACTCAGTTTCCGAGGCCAGGGCGGGCCTGACACCCACGCAGAAGGCGTTACAGTAGAGAGCCCCAACGGCCGCCCTGACCACGACACACGGATGTCACACACACCTCAGTACACACACACGGATGTCACACACACACCGATGTCACACGTCAGTACACACACACGGATGTCACACGTCAGTACACACACCGATGTCACACATGTCAGCACACTCACCGATGTCACACCTCAGTACACACACACGGATGTCACACACACAGATGTCACACATCAGTACACACACACGGATGTCACACACGTCAGTACACACACACGGATGTCACACACACGTCAGTACACACACCGATGTCACACATGTCAGCACACACACCGATGTCACACCTCAGTACACACACACGGATGTCACACACACAGATGTCACACATCAGTACACACACACGGATGTCACACACGTCAGTACACACACACGGATGTCACACACACGTCAGTACACACACCGATGTCACACGTCAGTACACACACACGGATGTCACCAGCACACGGGCATATGGATGTCACACATGTGAGCACGGAGACACATAGATGTCACACACATGGATGTCACACACGTATCTTACACACAGCACACAGAGATGTCACACACATGCCGGCACACAGACAGACACGGATGTCACACACACCAGCACACGGGCATATGGATGTCACACACGTCAGGAGACACACAGACGTCACACACAGGATGTCACACACGGACCTCGCACGTGTCAGCATGCAGAGCCCAGCCACAGCTAACAGAGATTATTGGCTGTGTTATAAAGCTGTGTATAAAGCTAACGGGGTTTATCCCGGTAAACAGACTTGGTAACATCCAACGTGAACCGACAAAACACCGTATGATTAACCACGATCATAAAGAATTGGACAAGATTCAAAACTTACTCTCATGAAACATTCCCGACAAACTAGGCACATAAGGAGAGAAACACTTCGCCGACCTCGTAAAGGGCATCTGTGACACAACCTGTAACTACGACGGCCATTGACGAGACCGGAAGCGTCCCTCCTGCGAGACGACAAAGTGAGGATGTCGCTTCGTGTGCCCTGCAGGTCCCCGCCCAGCGATTGGGCGGAAAAACAAATCACAGCCATGCAGAGTGGGGGGGGGCGAGGGGGGGAAGAGGGGACCGCTTCGTCACGCCGTGCACCGCCAGCGGACAGGCGGGGCGGTGGCCGAGGTCAGCCACTCACAGCAGCAGGGTCTCGGTGCCACGTCCAGCGTTCCTGTGACGAGCAACTGAGACGTCAGCGAGCAGAGGGAGACGACGCCACGGCACCAGCAGCACCAGAGTGAACTGGGCCAGGAGCCCGTTTGCCCGAGGCCTCGTGCCATCTGCACGCCCAGCAGGAGGCACGCGGAGGACAACTGAGGGCCTCAGTGAGTGACACACACACACGCACGCTCACGGCCAGGTGACTCGGAATGCTGACTAGGCCGTTCTCCCCACGGACGCACAGATCCAGACAGTCGTTACCAAAGCTCAGCAGACTTACCGTGCACAAACCGACACGAAGGCCCTGAGAAGTCTGTGCAATCAGAGGACCCGAAAAGCGACTGCAGCCTTGAACAAAACAGGGGCCTCACTTCCAGCTCGCGGGCAAGTGGCAGAGCCCAGACGGTGACACGCCGGGGTAAGCACCGACGTCTGCTCGGCGGCTCAGAAGAGCGTCCAGAAACAAACTCAGACATCTGTGGCCAACTGATTTCAACAAAGGTGCCAACACAGCCAATGGGAAAAGAACAGTCATTTCAGAAAATGGTGCTGGAACAACTGGGCACGTGTATAGGAAAAAATGAAGCCAGACACTTACCTCAGACCACACGTAACAGTTAACTTGAAATGGACCATAACTCTAAGTGTCAAACCCAAATTCACAGAACTTCCGGAAGACACACAGGAGACCTTGGGACTGCGCGTCTGACAGAGACCGTGTAGGTGATGGCTGACACGTTTGGGCATTCAAAGAAAACACCCAGGAGGCTAGGTTTTGTAACTTCTCTGCTTCAAACGCTTGCAGTAAGAATGAGGTCAGAGACCGTGGGACATGGCAGATCCTGCACGTGATGGAGGAGCCACACAGACACGTAAAGACGCCCAGCAACTCGATAAAACGAACAAGACGATGGGTGAGTGCAGGGCATCACGACTCGCGGGGGACGAGCAGGGCAAAGCCACGGGAGAAGCCACTGCACGCCACCTTGCACACAGGTAAGGGGACAGCAAGGGGCGACATGCGAGGGCAGGAACCGGAACCCTCACGCGGGCTCATGGGCTTGTGACGTGGCACGGCCACCTTGGAGGAATCTGACAGCGTCTTATAAAGTTACATGCACATTTGCCGCAAAACCCAGCAATTCCACTTTCGTTCTCTGTCTCAGAGAAATGGAAACACATGTCCACACACAGGCTTACAAGCGAATGTCGTCAGCGGCCTTATTCACAAGTCGAAACTGGGAACAGGCCCAGGACCCATCAACAGAGACAGAGACACGTGGTGCCTCCCCACACACGATGGAATCGGAAGGAACGAAAACTGCACAGGAAACCCTGGGCTTTCCGGTCTGTAACCTGCCCATAATGCAGCTGTTAGCAGCTGTTAAAATCGGCTGTTGCTACAAACATCTCTGGAATGATGCAGAGTAGCTAGTAACACTGGCTGTGCCAGGCAGCGCCTGGGTGGCTGCAGATGGGAGTGGAGTTGTGAGCTGAACGCTATGGGAGAACAGGAACAACACGCGTGGTTTCCCGGCAGCCAGCACGTCCCCGCTGGGGGCTGTTTCTGTCCCGCTGCACAGGGCACTAGAGTGCGTGGCCCCCAACAGGTCACAGTCGTGCCGCCTCTCAAAGCTGGAGAGGTGACTAACGTCTGAGGGCTGGCACACTCTGGCACATTCCCACAGGGGAAAAAGCCGGGGGCACGTCCAACTAGGGTCTCCGCCCGGGGCCTTGGCTGTGGAAGCACCAGAGTCCTTGGGGACCAGGACTGAATGAGGGCCCCCGTCAGTGAAAGTCCCCCCTGAAAGTGCAGGAACAGCAGTCGCCCCCGACCCCCCTCCGCATGGAGCCCCCTGCTCACCGCCTTTGTCTCCCCACGCAGGTGGGCGTGCTGGACCCCGGCGCCACCTGCCAGGTGTCCCCCCCACCCCGCCCCTCCTCCACCCCTGGGGCTGCCCACAGGGTTCCTCTCTGCCCCTTCAGACTGTCCCTCCCGGGAACCTTACCAAGGCGCCCCCTGCACCGGTCACAGGAAAGGCCCCCACGTCCACGCAGAGCCGGATGCGAGGCAGCAGCCTGAAGCTCGCAGTCCAGGAGGCGAGAGCTAGGACAGGGTGGCCGAGCCCCGGGTGGCGGCTGGGAGCCCGTGAGAGCAGCCCTGGGCCCAAAGCGCTGGCTCGGCAGAAGGAGCCAGCGTAACCCTGCTGGGGACCAGCACAGTGGGGGAGCTGCACTCCTCCCCGTGGGGACACGGCACCCTCAGCCGCGCTGCAAGCTCCGCGCCTGCACGGGACACTAGCACCCGGGACTCCCCAAAGTGTCTTCGCTTTCGTCCCCTACATGTGCGTTTGCTCAAACAGCCGCAGCAGAATAAGAATTCATCTGCAACTGAAGCTCTGGGAAGGTGTTTCCACCGACAAGGCTCAGTGGGGCGACCCACTGTTCCGGAGCACACAGCACCCCGACACCCAGACGGGAAGCACAGGCAGGGACAGGCTGACCCATGGACCATGGGGTGACGCCGGGCGCACCATCACACGGCCGTGACACGGCTCTGCTAAGGCCAGCGGGGTGTGTCCGCGGAGCTCACGCGGAGGCCGTGTCTGGAGGGCGGGGTTGTCCCCTAGTCACAGGGACGACCCGACCGGGGCTGAGGACGTGGGCGCCCTGGGCACTGCAGGCTGGTGAGCAGCGTCCTGGTCTCCAGCCAGCAGATGCCATGAGTGCGTCCCCAGTGGTGACACCCAAAGATGTCCCCAGACGCTGCTGATGCCCCCCACCCCTGAGAACAGCTGCTGTGGACTAGCGTGCACCATCCGTGGGAAGGTCTGTCCCCACAGCGCATGTCTGAGTGACAGGGGCTGAGTTTTTATCCTCTAAACAGATGGGTACCCAGAAGCAGAACTGGCTTACTGACCCAGAGGACGGCTGTGAGGCGGGACGAGACCTCCGTGCGTCCCGGGAGTGCAGAAACGCTCCGGCTGCGGCCTCCTCCCAGACGACTGCTTTAACCCCAGGTGTCGCCCAGCCCGTGCCCTCCCTCACCCCGGGTGGCTTTCAGGAGCCGAGAGCCAACAGGAAGAGGTGTTCTGACACCCAATCCTGGCGTCGCACACGGACGAGTGGTGCTGACACAGCGGGCACAGGAAGGCACCGCCTGGCCCCCTCCGGCCGGCACATCCCACAGGGTTCCCACTTCCGGGGGAAAACAAAGACCCACGCCATGGCAGGGCCCAGGGCTTGTTGCAGCCGGCCACTGCTCACCTGCACGTCCCAAGTCCTCACCAGGGCTTCCTGTCCCCTGAAATGAGGGGCCGGGGTCCTCCCCGTGGGGTCCCCGCCAGCAACAGACCCTGGGAAAGAAAAGACGCAAATGCCATACTCCACCCGAGAGCCTGAAACTGACATTGTGGAAACGGGCGCAGCCAACTGTTTTCACACCTCTCCCACTCACCTGTCCGTCTGTCCTCTGGGCCCTCCCCTCCGTCTGTCCATCCACCCTCAGGGCCCTCCAGGGGATTCTGACACTCGCCCAGGTGGACAGCTGGTGGGCACGTCACAGGGTGGTCACAAGGCCCTCATCATGTGTCCCCAAGTACCGCACATGGTCACAACACTCACACAGGATCCTACAGCTCACTCTGGGGGAACCTTTATAAAAAGGCCCTTCAAGGTCCTGAAGGTCTGTGAGTCCAGCCCCAAATCTGAGCCCTTCTCACAAGACTGCCTTGATTACGGATGAAATTTATGTAAAAACCAATAAAAGAGACTTAAATCTTAGACACTATTAGAAGGAGGGGTGACGGGGAATGTGCAGGTTTTAAGTAAACAGTCGTTAAAATCCTTCCAAAGAACACACTTTCTGAAAGCCGAGGGGACCTGGGTCCCGGCACTGGGACCTGCATATGCAGGAAACCCAGCCCGAAGCGCCCCCTGGGCTCCCTGCGGGCGACTTCCTCTGGGAAGAGAAGAGCACCGGCCGCCTGTCTCTGCTCCCCATTCGGGGGCCTGCCTACCCACCGTGGGGACACATCCTGTGCTCCTTCAGCCTTCGAGGGCCAAGGACGAGAGCAGCAGGGTACGTCCTTGTACTGGGGAGCCCACCCAGCTCTCCCCGACTTGACCTCCAAGCCCTCCTGAAGCAGGACTACACCTGATAAAGCAGAGGTCCTACACCAGGACCCCAACAGGACTTAAGCAGACTCCTAGCCAGGAATCCTACACCAGTGCGACCTCCCCATGGCACTGTCCAGGGGGTGACCCTTGCACTGGGGACAGGGGCTCCAGCCGGCCCTGTGGCCCTGCAGCCTGGAGCAGGGCGGTGGAAGCCAGCCAGGCACAGTGTGGGGACTGAAGAAGAAGGGGGCCTGGCCCTGGACAGCGGCTGGGCTGAGCAGGGCTGTGGGGAGGGAGTGGGGCCCACATATGTGGCCGAAGGGTTTTCGACAATGCAATTCAACGGGAAGGAAGAGGAAAGGTTTTCACCAAGTGCTGCCGGAGTGCCTGCACACCTTACACCACACAGAAAACTTTACTTGTAACACGTCCCAGGTCTCCGTGGAAAAGTGAAAACCTTAAAGCTTTTAGAAGACCAATAGCAGAAAATCTTTAAGTCCACGGGACAGGCAAACATTTTGTAGGCAGAATGTAAAAAGTAAGAACCATAAAAAGAAAAAATTCAAAGAATTAACTTTGGTTCATTGAAAGACACTGTTTAAGAAAATGAAAAAACAAATCCTAGACTGAAAACGAGTGTGTGCAAAACACACATCTTACACAGGACCTGCATGCAGATTATGTGTGTAAAGAGCTCTTACGACTCAGTAATGAGGAGATAATTCCATCTTGAAAGGGGGCCAGGATTTGAACAGACGCTTCCCAAAGGCCGCCAGGCACGTGCAGAGGCCTGACGGCACTAAAACTCAGGGAAGTCCAGTGAGCCCACGAGACACGACACACGGGCCACCACGGCTGAAGTTAAAGTGTGAGGACACGCAGTGCTGCCGAGGGTGTGGGGCGAGGGCCCCCAGGAAGGCTGCTGGGAGGGGAAACGCACCCCAATTCCCAACAGTACGGGGCTGTGAACGGTGTTTCCGCATTTGTGTTGTTTCAGTTAAACGCCCTGTACAACCCAGCCACTGCTCTCCTAGGTGTCTATCCAGGAGCAAGGAAACGTCCGTCCATGCGTGGGCCGACACATGCAGACAGACACGTGTGGACCTGCCTACAAGCACGGTCCTACACGCAAACACCTATACGCATGGACCTACATGCACAGACCTACACGCCTGGGACCTACATGCATGTATCCTGAGCAGCTTGTCACGTAAGCAAGAGCAGAAAGAACCCCAATGCCACCGACTTTCTAGCAACACATGCTGGGGCACATTCATACCAGGGAATCCCACTCGGCAGTGACACACAACCAGGGAGCACGTCACACACGTCAGGAGGCATCTCACACACTCTGCTGAATTACATGCTGCAGCACGAGCTTCTACAGTGATAGACCCATGGTTGCCTGGGGCCCTTCGGAGATGCTAGGTGCCTGCCGGGCATGCAGCTGGCACCCTTCACACACATTCAATCAACAACCGGCACCTGACGAGCGGCCCTGTGTCCCTGCACCAGGCAGCAGCTGGGTACACAGGTAACAGCTGTCCTCACGGAGCTCACATATGGTCGGGGCAGCGGGACAAGAAAATAAACCTGCAGAACACACGTCATGTCACTGACAATAGGCAGAGCACTGATGGGACAAGGTCCCAGGACCCAGTATAGGGGCGGAACAGCACCCCCAAAACACTGCACACCCACCCAGAATCTCAGAACGGGCCTTATGTGGAAACAGGGTCTGTGCAGATGTGACTAAGTGAGGGATCTGAGATGAGGTCGTCCTGGATCAGGGGGGCCGTGAACCCAATGATAGTGTCCTCACTGGAGACAGAAGAGCAGGGACACAGACACAGAGGAGACGCCACGTGGAGACGGAGGCAGAGATGGGAGGGAGGCGGCCACCAGCCCAGGGACGCCTGGAGCCCCCAGGAGCTGAAGGGGCAGGAGGGACCGTCCCCTGGGGCCTGTGGCACCTTGTTCTTGGACTCCTGGTCTCCAGAACCGAGAGCACAAATCCCTGTAGTTTTAACCCCCATCTGTGGCCTTTGTTACAGTGGCCCCAGGAATCACAAGCACATAGGAGGGCCTGGGTAAGAAGGTGACCCTGAGGAGAGGTGTGCAGGAGGTGGGGGTGACCAGGGCTGACCCGGAAGGGCCTGCCAAGGGGAGTCCTGCGCGTCACTTGGCTGCGGGTCACAAGTGATGCATTTTGTACAAACGGAGGGCCAGACCCCAACCAGCACAAAGATTACAGCGGGCTGTATGTGCTGTGGCCGTCTGAAAGGGAAGGTGCTGTTTGGTGGCTGTCCGCGGTGTGCCTGTTTTGTTTCCACGGCATCGATGCAGAGCTGACCTGTCACGAATACCTGCAGACCTCAGGGAGCTCACGCAGTCGCAGGTCAGGAGATACAAGAATTCACCTTCAAGCGGAGCTGGGCTTTGTCACGGAAAAACATTTAAAGACCAAGTGGGCGGCTCCCGAAATGAGACCCGAGCGATCCCAGTGATGCGAATGCCATGTGCGGGAGGGAAAAACTGTCACTGCTGCAGGGAGCTTTCTGAGCCCAGGCCGTTCTCAACCCCCTGCCTCGGCGCAAGAAGGGACTCAGGCCAGGTTTCCTGAGGTGTGAGGGTTGTGCATGCAGGTCAGGGTGAAAGGGCAGCGGGCCAGGGCTCAGGGACGGGTCTCAGACCAGCGTCTGCGGATCCACGGCCGCCTCTGGGGCTTCTCTGGAGGGTGTAAGCCAAGCTGCCTTCCAGGCCCACTGCCGTTCCTCTGGGAGACTCACTTCCTGGAAGATGTTCCAGATCCATTAGGAAGTGTCGGAGAACCCCCAGAAACTTAGCGCCAAACGACTTCTCCTTGGACTGACGTCCACCCCTTGGGGGCCGGCCCATCTCGGTTGGGAAAGGGTTAGACTAAGTGATATTACAAAGTATCATTTCATGGCAGTTAGTACCACGGGCGCACACTGGCTGCCACTGAAACACTTCAAATGTGACAGCCAAGTTGCAGCCAAGTATTCTACGTGTAGGATGTGCACCAACCACACCGTTTTTCCATGACCCCTGGAGGCCACGTTTTATTCCTTTAAAAGGACAGTGCATTAGACGGCAGAAAGCACCTGTCTCTTAATACACTGCCGTTCAGCTCTAGCGATCGCAGACAAATTAGGGCTAAAATCTCTAGCTTCAGGACTGAAGCCGAGTAGAACAAACTGCCCAGAAGCGGCCAAGTGAAACCCACCTACAAAACTCGAAACGAACTCCAGTATCACAAACAGCGTGGGGTTCCGTCAAGGACACAGTTTTTCAGTGTGTAGGGCTTTCCGGGGGAGAAGAAAAAAACACACACACGGAAAGGACCCCGGACTACACGTGAAAGCGTTTGCACGCCCGACACCCCCTCCCCCGGCTCCTGCAGCGCCGCGCCGCACGCCGTCGCCACGCGCCCGAGCTCCGTGTGCAGGCGGTAGCACACGGAAGAGCAACTTACTGCTCTCGTCCCCGCGGATCTACGGGTCCCTCGCACGGGTGGCCCAGTCCTGGCACTAGAGGCAGCTCCCAGGGGCAGCGCGGCGGACGCGGGGGCCGGGCCGGGCGCCCCCAGGCTGTCGCACCCGCCGGGCTTGCGGGCGGGGGCTGCGGCTGCGGCTGCGGCTGCGACCAGGGGCCCGGGCTGCCCCGCGTCGCCAGCGCCCATCTCGGGCCGCCCGGGCGCCGTGATCCTGTGCAAGCAGTCCCGGAGCATGGCCTGCGTGCTCGACTCGCTGAGCCAACACAGGAACAGCTCGTCCACCTTCATCTTCAGCACGGGCTGCAGCACTTTGCCGGGCGGCATCTCCGCGGCTCGTCCCGCCTCCCGAGGGGCCCCCTTCCGCCTGCGCCCCCGCCTCAGGCCAGGGGCGCCGTCCGGCCTCAGTAGTCCTGGGCGGTGCCGGCCACGGCAGCCCGGGGGGCAGCGAGCCCGAGCCGGGCGCGGCCCCGGGGCCCGGGGTCCGGGGACAGGGGGCGGCGCCCGGCCCGGCCCGGCGGGGCCCGGGGAGGAGGCGGCGCCCTCGCTTCAGGGGCTGCGCCGACGCGCAGGGCCCGCGGCAGCGAACGGAGCCGAAAGCCGCTCAACGCAGCTTCAAAACGGGCGCGCCGGCCGCGCTCCCACAGAAAGTCGCCTACGTCGCGTGTCACCGAGGCGCGTGACGTCATCAGGGCGGCGCACGTCGTCCTACGCCGGCACGCACGCACGCACGCCTCCCGCTTTCAGTGGTGGCGCGCCGCCGGACTTCAGTCGGAGGTCCTTGGTGGGGCCGGAGGGTGTTTAGGGACCGGGGCGAAGGCGGGGACGGGGGAATGGCAGCCGCCCCACGCGAGTTTTTCTACTTTTAGGCCACTTAGGGGCGCGGCCCACGCCGGAGAGGCGACCGTAGGGGCCTAGGAGGTGCGAGCATGCGCGCTGCGTGCTCGCCGGGGTGGGCGGGGACTAGGCCCGTGGTGGAGCATGCGCAGTGCGTGCCCACCGAGCACGAGAGCGAGCGTGCGTGCCCGCAGCGGGGGCCGGGAGCGAGCGCGGGGGCCGGGAGCGAGCGCGAGAGCACGGGGGCTGCCGTTTGTAGATAAAAGGGGCAAGTTCTGCCTGCAGGGACCCGGTGTACGCTAATTTTGTTTGTCAACCAATAACGATGGATTGGAGACGCACAACCACTTTAAAAGCTGGCCTTTGAGCACGAGAAGGAGCTGCTTCTGTAATTGCGAAAATCATAAATTATTTTGAAGGAGGTGCAATTACTTAACATAACCTTTTGCCCTATAACTAGCTTATTTCAGGTTCTGCTTGTAACGGTCGGTCAATTACCCGCACGGCACACATGCACCTCATTATGGCTTCATTTTTTTTTTTTTTTTTTTTTTGGCTGAGAGTTCTTTTTTCTTAACATAATTTTATTAAGTTTTCAGTTGGGTTTGCTCCCTTTCAGGGGATAATTGCAAGGTCTTACGAGCTGGGTTCTCCTACTTCTCAGCAGTGTAAATATAGCTAGGCTCACTACATAACTCTTCCAACGGTGGTTTTATTTTGTGTGCATAACGATTTCAAACTTTGCTTGTTTCATGACTGGAGGTTGAAATTTGCATATCCTCGCCCCTGAGAGCGCCATCACGCAGACGTTCTGTGAAGATATTTCTATTAATTGGAAAGCAAACGCTTGTGTGTGTGATGCTGTCATTTGTGGAGCGAAGCAAACACATTCACACACATCTCTGTTTGATTTTATCACATACAGACGTCTTGTCAAACAACAAATGGGCCTTTCACTCTGGGTCTTTAAATGAGCTGCCTGTCACGGTGCCATTCCTCAGTGTGGTTTGGAGGAGAGGGTGGTTTTGAGCCCCTGCACAAGACGGCTTTATACGCTGGCTGCGTGGGCACCGTGGGGAGGCGGGAGGTAGAGCCTGTGGGGCTGCCAACCGGACAGAAATAAACTGCGGGCCAGAAACACAATGCACCTTCAGTCTGCTGGCTCGGGGAGACCCTGCCGCGGAGGACAAAGACGTGCTGTGGGACCTCAGGCCTGCGGGGCCTGGGATGTGTCCAGCCCACCCCGGCCCTAACAGGAGTCTGCTGATTGCAGAAACGGGAGCTCTGCAGGTTCCATCCAGGGTTGGCGGGAGGTCCTCAGGCCAGAAGGGGGTTGGGCAGGGAGCATGCAAGTGGAAACAGGATTCCGGAGGGCTCTGCAGCGCTGGAGGGCTGAGGAACAGCTGAGTTATCCTGGGGAGGTGGGAGGGAGGGCGGCCCCTCCCTTGGCCCACCTGAACCAGAGGACCTTCTGTGGTCCCAGGCCTGCAGCTTCAGCCCCACGTGCAGCTGCTCAGAAACGCCGCTGTGGTACTCCACCCTTTCACTCCGAATCCCAACCTGCCTTTACACTTAAGCCCCAGGTAGTTGGCTGCCCCCCGGGCTTGAGAATTAAAAACGCCACAGAGGAAGTGTCCTAAGGGCCCAGTGTCACCGGGCCTGGAGTGCATCCTAAGCTCGGAATCCACGGGGCCTGTGCAGCTGAAGATGAAAGAGTGACCGAGTTTATATGTGGCCCGTATATTAGCCTAAGTGAGTTTTCTTTCCTAATAAGTGCCTTGCTCCTTGAAACAGAAATGCCACCAAGGTGCCTATGTTTGATGTTTCAAGTGATTTCGTCTCTAAGTAGCTAACGAGGAGTTCGGTGAAGTCTTGCTTCCCTGTCCTTTCCTGATTGGCAGCTGTTGGTTCCACCTATGCGTTCCATCTCCAATGTGTCCCTTCCTCATTTTTATTTGCCTTGTTGGTGACTGGTTTCCTTTTCAACATTTGGTTTCGTTTGTGACTCAGTAAGCCTTCCTTTCTAAAGTGCAGGCTCTCGCTGCTTTCCTGTGCAGGGACTTGTCCATTCCACAGCGCTGAATGGGCACGTGCAGCTGACCGGAACTCACAGTCCATTAATGGAACACTGCATATTCCGTTATTGTCACCCAAACCGTTCCTTCTTCTGATCCAGTCACCCCTGCATCCCCTCCCTTCCGGCACTCAGACAACCTAGGATTAAAAGCTGAGTGATTTTCCCTGATACGTTTCATTTCGAGACAGAACGGATGGATCAAATGGCCTTTGAAGGTTTTCTTCAGCCAAGACAGTTTTATGGCCATTCCTTATGAGCTATCGTTTTGCTGTAACCAGAGCAAAAAAGGTGGTGGTGGTGGGGGGAATCCATTAAAATTTCCTATCTAAGCAGTAGCATTTTAGGTAAAATGTCATATGGACCTGTAAGTTAAAAAAAAATGAATTTTATTTTGTTAGCATCCATTTTGAGAAGCTTTAGAAGAACGAGAGGTTAGAACAAAGCAGGAAAAACAAAACTAACTTACAGCAGTTCTAACAAAACTAAAGAGAACTGAAAAATCCCAAATGCTTAAAAAAAAAAAAATTGGGGAGTACTCAAATTTGTTCTTTTATCCACAGGAGAGAGTTTTATGGAGGTAATGTATACATGTGGTTTTTTTGTGTGTATATAGTCTTTTTTTCCTATTTATAATGAACCCTTTCAGACATTCACTCATGTTCTCGATTCAACATCCCAGCATTAAACACTAAGTGGTGGGGGCTCAGGAGTTCAGAGGTCATGGGGCCTTGTGGGTCCCCTGTCTTCTAAATGACCGGTGACTGCTGCTCCTTTTTTCGTAGTTTCTGTCCAGCTATCAGCCGAACGCTTGTCATTAGCTGTAATTTCTTGCCATCAGCTTGCCAGTCTCTCTCAGTCTTTTCTCTTTTAATTTACCTACAATTTATGTATTATGCTGGAGTGCAGCATAATTAAACAGGTTAGTATTGGGTCTTCTGAGTGTGTGCTGGTGCCTGAGGATATAGATGAATAAAACAGTTCATGATCTCAAAGATTTTGTAGTCTAACGGGGTGGGTGAGGGGAATTATGTAAGAAGCTAATTCAGTGTGCAATTCTACAGGACAACGTGAGGGCATGGTAGTAAAACAAACATGGGAGGGAGGGAAGAGATGCCTCGTAGGGGTGGCACTAAGTGAAGTTTTTAAGGACGATTCATACTGGAAAGCAGAATGCATGTGAGGAACTCACAAGGAACGAAACTAGGAAGATAGACGTTCTGTTGTCAGGGGTTCTGGGCCAGGCAAAGACGCCTGAACTTTCTCATGTATGACATATTAACTTAGGAGCTGGAAAACTAAGCTTGATTTTTGTTATTTGGTGGGGGAAATGCTTGGTAAAAGCATTGCTTGCGATAATCTGGGAGACAGAAGATGCGCCGAGGACACCTGTAGCTTTCGGAAAGGGTCTGAAATCACAACCATACGTGGGTTGTCACTAGATGCCTTTGACAAGTTACCACACGGAGAGACATATTCGTAAAGAAAGGGCTAGTTTGCAAGCAGAATTTAGAGACACTCCAGACAGCCTGGAAATGGCATGGTTGCAAAAGGAATCGCAGGGTTTTTCGTCCCATCAGAAGTGTGTCCATTCTGACACAGTCTTGGGGAAAAGACCCAATGGCGGTTGAACACCCTTTGTGAAGACGTCTGAAAGAATGAAGATGGACAAACAGGCTCCCTGAAAGATAAGCCCAATGTGCCCAGACTCCCTGAAACTGAGTTTAGAGAGAAGGGCCAGCCCACATCAGCCAAGTCCCAGCCGTGCTACAGATGCACGAGTGAGACAGAATGATTCTAACTACTGGCTCTGGGGATGGTTGTCACGCACTGCTAGCTGACTGATACATAAAACGCAGAGCCTTGGAAGATTTTCAAGCTGGGGATTGAAAGGATCAAATCTAAGTGAGGCATTTACCTCTGGCAGCCAGGAAGAAGAGCAATTACAGGCTGGCATGAGAATCTGGATGACGCTGTTGTGATTTGAGAGGGTGTGTTAGTGGCTTCAGGCTGCCTCACCAAATTGCCACAAACTCAGTGGCTTTAAAACAACACGACTCTGTTCCCTCCCAGCTCTTGTGGCCACAAGTCCCAACTCAGTGTCATTGGACTGAAGTCAAATGTCTCCAGGGCTGGTTGCTTCTGGGGGCTCCAGGGGGCAAGTGGTGCCTGGTCCTTTGCACTGTCTAGTGGCCTAATGCATTGGGGTGGGAGTACAGAAAAAGGCCACTGCCACCCTCTGAGATGCTGGAACATTTAAGATGACAGTTGGAGCAGGAGTAGCGATGAGCCCCGCGTGTCTCCTCCAGACACTGCCCAGGACAGGACTGCAGACGTAGGGGGTTCCTTAATGTCTGGGTCCCCAGCGTGCCCAGTCTGGCCTCCCACACAAGCACCCTCTGGGCATTTTGCCTCATCTTCTAACTCATCTTGACGGCTCCCTGACCCCGGGGGAGCAAGTCACACACCTTGACAAACATCCCTTTTGTCCCCTGCAATCCTCGTGGCCACTTGTTTGGGAACATAAAAGGTAAGTTGAAAAATGCCCCTTTTCCATTTTCATCTCTAATTGAATTCTGTCTTGACCCCCTGGTTCCCCACGGCGGTGTTTCAGGTTTTGATGATAAGGAAAAGAATTTCGTATTTGGGTAATAAAATTTCCTTACTCGCCTTCAGCCACCTTCAACTCAATTTCCTGTCCCCAGAGACAGTGTGTATTATCGAATAGAATGAAATTCCTTATTCATAGCGGAAAAGTTCCCATTTAATCTGAATATTCAGCGCGTTGCACTGGTCAGGGTGATGGATGGCATATGGAAATGCTTCAGGATCAGGTAATCACATGGCAGGACGCGTTCCGGCATTGAAGAAATAATGAAGTCTATTGAATATTCTCATAAAGTGCAGAAGTGCACATTACGGCACAGAGACCCCGCGCTCTCTTATTACCTTACCAGTAACAGCTCCACTGCAAGAGAAAAAAAAAAAGGTGGTTGCAAATTAAGAATTCATGTACATTAGAGCATGTAAAATGCAACAGCTGCACAGAGCAAAGGTGGCGGCCTCCTGCTTCTATTCACGTGAACACATGCGGGTCTGCTGGCAAGAAAGGAGGAGAAGCTGTGAAATCTGGGAAATGGCGGTGCGTTTCCTCAGAAGGATTTAGGAACAGGCGGAGAGTAATCCTTTCCAGGCGATAGAGACTTACAGGCACACGGTTGTCAGTAAATCCTCAGCAGCCTGGCGGCTCCCGCTCCCGGCCGGTCCCCACAGAAAAGGGAGGCGTGCGCAGGACGTGGGTGGTTGGGCGTGAAAGTGTGTCGGGGTCCAGAGCTCGTGGCTGGAAAGGAATCTGGAGCCTGGCACCAGCAGACACGGATCCAGCCTGCTGTGCGCTGTTGTTTAATTATCTTAAGAGACGTTAGGGAAGTAAGTAGCAAGAGAAACAGAGACCCTTTGACATGGAGACGGGCCTGCCCTCTCAGAGGACGGCCTGGCACGTCTGACACCTCAAACCTGTTCAGGTGAAAACAGGACAAAGTCACCTCAGGACGGGGCCTTAGCAGCCTGTGTCCCAAAGAGCTGTTTGCAAAGACAACAAGAAAGCAGGTGACTCCAGGATGGGTGACTCTGGGCTGCAAATTAGAAACCCTGTTCAGCATCAACGTCACTGTGTCACATTATCTGCACCAATAGCAACGCCTTCCTTCTGTGATGTCATGGTCCCCTCCCTTTGTCATAAACACCCCTGGCCTTTGTCTCCTCATCAGAACACTGTCTGGGCTTCTGCCTGAATCAATGCTTCCCGAATAGCTATTCTCATGGATCTCAGGTAAATGCCTGTGACCTGTCACTCTGAAAGACCTCTCACTGGTAGGTGAGCAGGGAGAAGACGGACAGGTACACACAGGGGCATTTCCTTGGATCCCCTGCAACTCAATCCTTTTTGGGGTCGTTAGTGATAATAAACAACCGTTGTCCATATTTCTAATGGGCAGGCCCATCAATGAGCTCACAGGGAACCTGTTTTCCGAGATTAAACTTTTATTTGCACTGGGAACTCTGGGTGTGAAGTTTGTCTCTTCCATTCTCACCAAAGGGGAGATATTTCAGAGGAAAAGCAAGAGCACCAATGAGCTGCCCCAGGGAGAGAAGCACAAAGCTGTATTTTAGGAAGAGTCTGGTTTCCTGTCAATGTCCCACTGAGAAGTGTGAGACATACAGGATCCCAGATGTAAAATGGGGTCAGTTCTGTCCTTGTGTGGACTGGATGGGGAAGCACAGCGTGATATGCAGACAGGACGCGGGCGGGAACCCTGGGTGGAGGTGACCATGATGTGAGTGTGTCCACCCACGACCCCCAGACCATGGCCTGGGTGAGCTCTGAGACACCACCCAGCCCTGGTCTGCTGTCAGTGACTGGGACCCGGTGTGGTGACCTCCCTGACCCCACCGCATGCGGCCTGGCTCACCCACTCTGAGGCTCCAGCTCCTCCTCGGTGACATCGCCTTTACCAGAGCTGCTACCTGCAGGACCTTGGGGAGCATTTGCTGAGCTGACACAGGAAGAGCCCAGCACCGTTCTGGGACCTCAGAACAGGACCTTGTTTGTAAACGGGGTCTTTGCAGATGTGACTGAGTGAGGTAGTCCTGGATCAGGGGAGCCCTGAACCCAATGACAGTGTCCTCATCAAAGACAGAAGAGGAGGGACACAGACACAGAGGAGACGCCACGTGGAGATGGAGACAGAGATGGGAGGGAGACGGCCACCAGCCCAGGGACGCCTGGAGCCCCCAGGAGCTAGAAGGGGCAGGAGGGACCGTCCCCTGGGCCTCCAGAGGGAGCGGGCCCTGGGACACACTGATGGCAGACTCCTGGTCTCCAGTATGGGGGAGGATGCGTGTCTGTGGGTTTTAACTGCCCGGTGGGAGCCCTTTGTCACGCCGCCCAGGACGCTCCCACAGCAGAATCTCCATTGTGGCCCCTGGGCCTGCAGAGCCACAAGCCGTCACTCACCATGACAACACCCCTCTTAGTCCCCTTAGAAGGTAACAGACACTCCTCTGTAACCCCCGGGGGTTGTTGGGCAGATTACATTGCGCTGAGTCAAAAAAATGCAATGGAGGCACATAAGCGAATGAGAATGACGCAATTAGTCATTGATTCGGATCTGAGCACAGTGACAAACTGCCGTGCTGTGGACGCGCCTCTCTGTAGAACCCGGGCCACTTGCTCACATGGGGTGCACAGATTCCTGGCCACCGCTATTTTATTGTCTCTCATTTGGGCGTTACATCCTCTTCAGAAGATGCTTTGTAACATGCAAAACTGTCTTAAGAAACTAGCAACTTTGTAATAGGTTTTGAGAGCTTAAGAGGGTTCCTGCTTTTTGGCTGAAAACCCTGAGGCTGCCAAACTTTAGGAAACAGCCCCACTAAAAGGAGCAGAGGTGCTCAGCCCCCGTGTGCCCCATGACGAAGAAATTCAAAAGCGATCAAAATGACCACAAATGGAAGGAGGGTGGTCAGTGATGATTTATTTATCCCCGATCCTGTGCCGTGCTGAGCAGAAGAAGGAGGAAGACCCTGGGAAATATGCTTGTTATAGACACACAAAGAGCTAAACAGCAAAACAAAAGGCAGGGTCTATAAAAACAACCTCAGAAAAAAGACCAGGAAGTAATACAAAAAGCGAAAATCGTTTTTGTGATGGTAGTAGAAGTAATAACTAATTTAAAACATATTTTCTCTGTGTTCCAAATAAGAATGCACTGTGGCGCTAAAAATAAATCTGTGTTACAATTATTTTTGGACAAGCTTAGGCTATAAATAACTAGAGGAAACAAAAAGAACCAATGTGCTCTTACTATCCTCAGGAACGGGTGTTTCTACAAGACAGTGTGCAGATTTTTCCTTAAGGAAAAAAAAGACGTTTCCTAGATAATCCTTCAGTTTAACTAAAGCCTTAGGTACAGGACTTTTGCTCTGACATACATTTTCACCACGATCTTAAATGAGGCAGAAACTCTTAGGATTTCGGACCCGATACTTTCTTCTCTCTCAGTCAGCACAATTTCAGGTATGTTGGCAGAAGCTGTTTTTTTCTGTCGTGCTTGAGACCTACATATTTCCCTTGGAGCCTTGTTGTTGACATGCATATATATTTTTTAAGTGACGTGGGGCTGTATTTTTGATAGCCTAGGGGGTTAGGGATTTAGATCACCATATTACAGAAAACTTTTTTTTTTCTTTTTCTGGTGGCAAAGTTAATAATAGGAACCGATGGGAGAAAATTTGGGAAATGTAAGGAAAACAGAAATGGCGAGTGTGTCCCACCCGGAGAGAACGCAGAGAGTGCCCACGTTTCTCCTTCCAGGTGTGAGTACTTGCCTGATTAAGGACCAGGTAGCACACGCAGGCTGAAGGCGGAATGGTCCCCCTTCCCCGCAGACGTGGGCTGCAGCTCCGATCTACAGAGAGCTGGGCTCTGTGGTGTGTTTCAGGGGGTCTGGGCAGCTCCTCTCAGCTGAGTTGTCCAGAGATGTGAAGCCTTAGGAGTCGGCCCCGAAAATGTGGGCTGGGGGTGGGGTGGGGAGGCAGGAGGGAGGTCCGTGTGTCTGGGCAGAACCAAGGCCGAGTGCGGGAGCCCACGGGCCATGGGAGGTGAGATAAGTCAGTGGCAGGAGGCTGAGCAGGGCCAGTCAGCAAAGCCTCGTAGGAGTGGGACGAGAAGCCATTGGGGGTCCCCACGGAAAGGGGACACCATCTGGCTTGTATTTCTGAGAGGGTATTGGAAACAGTCCGGCAAGTTCTCACCGGGTTAAATATGAAGTTACCATGTGACCCAGCAATTCTGCTCCTAGGTATGTGCCCACTAGAGATGAAATGACACGTCTGTGCAAATCCTTGCACACGCGTGTTCCCAGCAGCTTCCTCCATGATTGCCGAAGACTGGGAACAACACAAAAATCCATCCACAGACTAAGGGATCAATAAAACGGGGATCCATCCAGACAGTGGAATATTAGTCGGCCAGGAAAAGGAGGGAGGCGCTGACACTCGCTGCAACATGGAGAAACCTTGAGGACACGATGCTCAGCGAGTGACAGACGCCAGACACCAAGGCCACCCAGCGTGTGACTCCATTTACGGGAAACGTCCAGCACAGGCTCCTCCACAGACAGGAAGTGGGTGCGTGTTTCCCTGGGGTTGGGGACTTAGCGACACGATCACTGACGACTGTGGCGTTTCTCTTTGGGGTGATGAAATGCTTTGGAATGGATTCTGGTGACGACGGCACAACCCTGTGAACACACTAAAAACCACCGAATTGTACACTTTAAACAGGTGAATAGTGTGGTATGTGAATTCTTTCTCAATAAAGCTGCTAAAGAAAGCCCCTGCAAAGGAACAGACAAGAGCTGCTGTGTGGAGAGGGGGGGTGGAGGACGGGTGAGGAGGCGGCCGTGGGGCCCCGGGAAGGTGGTGGCACGCACAGCTGAGCGGGGGACCGTCGTGCTGGCTCCGAGGTAAACGTCACAGGTGAGGTCACGATAGAAGCAGGGGCAGACGGGACGCTGGGTCACCATGGACTCGGAGTCTGCGCTGTGGGCTAGCGAGCGCTCTGAGCTGCCTGCACGAGTGTTTGCGGATCAGCCAAGCTCACGAACAGTGAGCATGACCTATGTGATGTAGACACTCGAGTCACTGGTGGGGTCACTTGAGTGTGTGTGCACATGCATCTGTGTGCACACGTGTGTGTGTGTGCATGCGTGTGCGTGCACACATGGAAACCTCTAAATGTCTTTCCCGGGTCAGGAGTAATCGATGAAAGGTGAGTGGGGGTACTGGGTCGAATTGTGTCCCCCCAAAATGTGCATGTACTGACTCCCCAGCACCTGGAAAGGGGACCATATCTGGAAACAGGGTCTGTGCAGATGGGACCGAGTGAGGGGTCTGAGGTGAGGTCGTCCTGGATCAGGGGGGCCCTGAACCCAATGACAGTGTCCTCATCAGAGACAGAAGAGCAGGGACACTGACACAGACGAGACGCCACGTGGAGACGGAGGCAGAGATGGGAGGGAGGTGGCCACAGGGATGCCTGGAGCCCCCAGGAGCTGGAAGGGGCAGGAGGGACCGTCCCCTGGGGCCTCCGGAGGGAGCGTGGCCCTGGGACACCTTGACGGCAGACTCCTGGTGTCCAGGCCAGGGGAGGATGAATTTCTGTTGTTTTAAGCCCCAGTGTGTGGTTGTCTGTGACAGGAGCCCTGCACACTCACAGAGTGGGGGACAACAGAAAGTGAATGCAGCATGGCACCCGGCTCCTCTGTCACAGAATTCCTGGGTGACATACAGCCCGGGGGTGGGGTGTCTGGCCACAAACTGGTCAGAGTTGGCTGCCCCAGGCACCCCAGGCCTGCTCTGACCACCACCTCCAACATCCATGAGCAGCCCGACACAGCTGTGAGCTGCATTGTCCCCGGGAGCTGCTGGAAGCCACGCCTGGCAGAGCGCAGCCTAACCCAGGCCTTGTGTTGGCAACACATGAGTCGGGTTATTTTCAGGGCTCCCATTCCTGTCCCCACACTTATGTCCTAGCAAATTTCAGGAAATGACAGCCACACATGGCATTAAAGTTGCATTGCTCTTGGACTCCAGAGTTTCGGGTACGCAGCTAACGGTTGACCCTGAGCGGGCGGCCCCGCCAGGCACTTCCCGACAGAAACGCACTGTTTTGTGAGCCTTTCCCTGACCTCTCCAGTTTGTGAAGTTTTGGTCGAGTTGCCATTTTCTACCGGTGGGGAGGGTGGTGGAGTCAGAAGTGGGTTACTGGGAAGAACTGGGTTATTCACTTCAGGGTCCTTTCTGACCCACTTTAAAGCCAAACCCGATTGCAATGCCCAAACCAATTTAAGTTCTTTCTCTGCAAAGGCACTGAGACGGGTGACAACTAAGTCCTTGAGAAGTGACTCAAACACTGAGCTGGATTTCCTGGCACACACAGTGACATAAGACATATAGATGCCAGATAGATGAGAGGTAGAGGACAGCTGGAGATGATAGATATACACAGATGATACATGACGTACGCATATACGTGACAGGTAGATCGATGAATGACAGAGGACAGACAATAGGTAGATGTGTTTCCTTTAAAATAAAACACAGCACTTGTTTAGAAAGTTGAGTGTGCAGAGTTTCATCAGCGTGGAGATAAGCAAAGTCTTTCTCACACATATATATAAAATAATATGTATTATAATGATATATTCTACTCATGCACATAACATATGTGTAATATACAATGCATAACATATATAATTATATGATATATAATCCCTACATTTTATATGTACACATTTTATATAACGCAATTTTACCTAATACATGTATGCATATAACAGTGCAATATCATATGCTTAATACAATATAGTGCTGCACTGCAAGTATGTATCCTTGCCTACTGTCTATGGAGGTTGCATGTTTAACATTGTAGAGTAAATGATACTACATGACATGGCTATCCCGTGCCCCTGCACATATTATAATATAACACCACAGTACGCTATATTCTACGCAACTCGATTCTGTTTTGGCATCTTTTTTATGATCTCACCAATTATGGAGATGTTTCCACGTTTCACATATGGATTTTGGGCCTGTGCCTGCACCACGGAGCGAGCTCTCAGAGCCTTCCGGCAGCGGAGCGTCCCCAGGATGGCTGTGGGTGCGCACCAGGGTGGGGGGGCGGGGCTGTCCCTCCACTGGGGTGGGAGCTGCGTCTGGCCCCTCAGAGGTTCCGATACCCTGGGTGTGTGGGCCTCACCCCCAGGGAGGCTGAGTGTCCCCGGCTGGGCTTGTCATCTGCTGTCCTGTTCACAGGTGGGGGGGTGGGAGTGAGGAGGCATGTGGGGGGGTGGGGGGCAATCGCCTTGATGCCGAGAGCCCCTTGTCCACTTCAGCGTGACTTCTTTACCCACAGACACCTTGGTTCCCGCAGATTTCCTGGGTGGGGCACACGTTCATCTCCTCCTGCATTCAGGCGGTTGTGTCCGCAACATTGGATGACCCCCGTCTTGTAGGCTCTGCACGTAAATGGAAGACGGTGTCCGTTCACCTGTCCGGGCGTGGGAGCGTGTCCATCTGGATGGTTCCGGTGCCGACCTGTGAGTCCTGACCCCAAAGCCGCTGCAGCTCAGAGCTGGCCTCAGGCGGCTTGTGGGGTCCTGGCCCCATGAAGACACAGTCAAAGCCGGGATCAAAGTCCTGGGACGTCCCAGGAGGGCGACAGGACCCCTGGGCTGCCACTGGCGCTCCTGAAGGAAACATTGTTTCCAGGCCGTGGCTACTGTCAACACTGCTGCAGTGAACTCGAACTATACAACAAAAAAGTAACAGACACACCACTCAGGAGTGGTGGGCACCAGAGGGCAAGGGGGCTGGAAAGAGGGAAATTGGGTGAAGGGGGTCAAATACACAGTGAAGGGAAGACAGGGCCCTTTGGGTGATGGGCACGCAGTCGACGGACGGGTGTGGAATTATAACGCACCCCTGAAACGCAGGCAAAGTTACTAACTAGTTCCTTCAATACATTGAATTCAAAAGGAAGATTGTGGTGCAGACAGATGACACAGGGGAGTGGAAGAGAGGAGACCCGTTTTTTTTTTTGGTTTTAATGGCAATCGCTATATGAATCCTCCCGGCCAACCAGGTGACTTGGAGGCACAGATGGGGGCGTGAGAGGAGAAGTGTGGGTGCTTGGGGGTCCTTGGTGCCCTGCGGCCATCCGTGCGGACAGAGAGGGTCGGCCACACGCTGCCCAGCCCACGTCTCCCGGACGCCTCGCCTCCGAGCGGGAGTTTATTTCTGGCCACAGCACAAGTGGACTGGATTTCAACACTCTAAAAACATCCCGCACACAGCTAGCAGACGGCATTTGTCGGCCACACCTGTGCGCCCGTCACTTGATATTGGCCGTGCTGACCAGCGCTATTCTGGGACGGCAGCTGGAGGAAAGGGGCGTGGGGCGGCCTGGCTATCAGGGGTAGGCAGGCGGAGGGGTCCGACGCCGGGGGACGTTTTTAGTGTTCAGACTTGGTCCACTCAGCTTCTGACAGGGGGCAGGAAACTGCTCTGGGGGTGGAGAGACAGAGAGCAGTACGGCCTGCGTGGCTGTTGGCAACGTCGGTTCTTTTTCTCATGGCAAATCCTGGATGCAGAGGGCTTGTCACGTCCTCCTGCAGAGCATTGTGGTGGCTGGTCCCCCACACTCTTGCTGCTGTGCCAAGTCACCTGGGGGGCCCTTGTGGGCACCCCGCCCATGTCGTGGTGAGCACCCCGATGTTTGTGGTCACACTGCCCCTCTCATTGCTGTCCTGGAAGCCCAGGTCCAGGCCCACATCCCACGGTGACCTCACAGAGCTGTGCCTGACACCAGCGGGGCCCCGAGCGTGCTTCCTGCATCCTGCGTCCTGCAGGGGTGTGTTTTTCTATACAAAGAGGGTACTGGTCCTCCACACTCCCTCCTTCCCCCTGCAGTGAGTCAGTTCCCCACAGGAGCAGGCCTCCAGGGCTCTGTGAGCGGCTGGCCTGTTACAGAAGGGAAGGACGTGTGTGGGGGCTCTCGACACGTGTGCGGGGTCTCTCCCTGGGCTGCTGCTGCCTCCTGCCTGGACCGGCCGTGTAGGCTCTACTTCCCGGACGTCCCCACCTCTCAGCTCTGGGTCCTCAGCTCAGGGCCTCCCTGGGTCTCCCCCATGTGGTGGCAGCTACATCCTGGCTGGGCGTGGAAGTCCTCGTGAAGATTTTACAGGGAATGGAGTCTACGCCGTGACCCAAGATGAGGTGTGTGGGGACAGAGCCCCAAAAAGCAGTTTCCAGGCTCTCGGCCTCACATAGAAAGGTGCTGGCTCAGGTAGTAAATGGCCATCGACTGTGATCAAATGGCCATCAGCTGTGGCTAGTTGGCCGTCAGCTGTAACCAGTGAGCCATTGGGCACTAATATAACTGCCGTGGCTGGGCTAGCAGGAAAATGGGAGCTAGCAAGAAGATGGTGGCTGAGTCTGCAAGCGGCGCAGTGAGGGGTGAGAATTGTGTTGCTCCTGGTCCCTGTGTCTCCAACCCAGCCGCCAGCGAGAGTATAGTGGTGTGACTCCCCTACCTATGGCTCCGTGGGTGTTCCTTTTTGGCCTCACCATGTCCTGCGTTCTTATGTGGGGAGTGGGACCAGTGACCCCACCGGACGCCCTGCATGACAAGGTGTTTGCAGACTCTGGGTGTGACCTGCCCTCTGTAGCAGCCCCCACCCCGCCAGGCCCTATTAGAACGACCCCCCGAGGAGAGGGGCTTCGTCTGTTTGTCCCACTGCTGGGACCCCAGCCCCTACAATGGGCCCGGCACAGGGCAGGTTTCTAGTCAACGTTGGTGTGATCAGTAAAGGAATGAATGAGGTAGATGACAGGGCGTGTTCTGGAGACCGTGATGGCGGCTGGGGCTGACGCAGCTTCTCCTGGACGTGCCAGAGCCCCGGCCTCTGTCCACACACCGGGAACAGCACCACCGAAGCTGTCTGTGCAGGAAACAGGAGTGTGTTTAGCTGCTGAGGCCAACACTGCCATCCTCCCCCCGCCACACACACACACAAAAAACACCATGCATTTAAACAACACTGATTTGGAGGAGAGGTGAGTTGGCATAAAAGAGATGTTGGTTCATAAATGAAGATGTTTTCACCGTCTCCTCGCCCGTGGGAATTATGGGCACTCCTGCCACACGGAGAAGTTATCCGAATTCTGGAACATTCTGATGAGAGGTGGGGCAGCCAGAACGGAGTCCCACCCCTCTCAGAAGCGAGGGAGGTGGGGTGAGTCCAGTGCCGCAGTTCAGAGAGTCAGTGTTGTCCTAGTCGGGAAAATGTCAGCCCTGAACGCCACCGCTCAGCACTGCTGTCTGTCTGCAGCTCTGGTGCAGGCGTGGGGTATTTGTGGAGGTGAGTGTGTGCGTGTGTGAGAGTGAGTGTGAATGTGTGTGTATGTAAGTGTGTGTGCCTCTGTGTGTGAGTGTGTGTGTGTCTGTGTCTGTCTGTCTGTCACTGCATCCTGGAGGTGGTGGTTGCCAAGGGGACCCCATGAGATTGAGGTTACTGTACCCCCCTTTGCTCCCCGTCCTGCCCAGGAGAGGGTGTGAGCTGCCGGCCGAGGACCAGGTGGGAGACGGGCAGCATGGTGGCCTATTCCCGGTGGGCAGCTGACACTTGGATGGACGGCGCCTGGCTGTAGGTGACTGTCATCCCTCTAGAGTCACAGCGGAGGAACTGGGCCTCCGTGAAGTCTGGTGGGGGCGGTGGGGCTGAGACCTGAGGCTGGGCCCGTGACACATGGGCAGAGGTCTGCATGCTCCCTGTTATCACATCTGAGCGTCTGAGGCTTCCGGATGCCTCCACCCCTCTCAGAGGGACAGGTGCCCCCGGCCACCTTACAGAGATGCAAGCTGAGCACCCCCAGTTGGGGAAGCAGGGCCCAGGTCAGACAGCGTGGCTGAGGGGCTCCCAGCTCAGATATCGAGTCCCCGTTATTAAAACTCTTTGTTATGTTCCTGCAGCCTGGACATAGAAATGGTCCTCAATCATAGCCGTGCACTTGCATTCCTGAAGTGACACATTTTGGGTAATGCAGGCTCCTGATTTCTGGCACCTGCATTTCCCTGTGTCATTTCTCCCACTTCCTTCAAGGAAAGTCAATGATAACAGACGTAAGTCACCCCCGAGGTAGACTCACCCGTTGTTTCAGTCTTGAAGTCGGCGTTTGGGGCGGGAATATAGAAACGTGGGCAGGCGGGGGTCGTGTGGGATGCTGCTGACTGTTCTCTGAAGAAAAATGACCTGAGATCCACAGCTGTTTCATTACTTCTCAGAATGATGTGGACTTATTTAATAAATGGAAGAATTTTTTAATCAAATCATAAAACAGGAAGTATAAACTTTCTTATTGATTACATGTTCGTGAAAGCTCCCCAATAAAGCGGTCTTGCCTCCCTCTCTCAGATTTCTATTAGGTAATTTAATCTGTCCAACTCTTACTTTATATTGTTTTTTTCTTTTTTTATTACTTCATATTACAGTACATCTTTGTAGCCGCAAATTGAATACCATAATTGTTTCTTCTTCCTGAGACAAAAAAAAAAAAATGTGCTTTTGGTTCAAGGAGGTAATAATTCCAGACCAAACTTAACAGTTTTAATGGGAAAAAGTTCTACCAAGGAAAAAAAAAACACACAAAAAGCTTTCACCGACCTTTATGTCCCTCTTTTGATCTAAAACATTATGGCCCTGTTTGTAGAATCTGTTTCTCAAAGTAACAAAAAAGTGCCTGGTTGTAAATAGCCTGTTGTAACATTTGCTTTGTTACATATGTTACATAAAACCAAGTTCATTTCCTCCACCGCCATTGCTACTTTGTTCTCGATCATGAAGCTGTGTTTTTCCCTGACCTGCTCACAGCAGATGAATCAAAATCAGTTAAGGGGCATCGACATCTATTTTTCGGGCGGGACGACCATGGTGGCAGCCTGTTCAAGTGTCTGTGCTTTCCGGGTCCCTCCCTCACACATCCTGCATCGGTCTAGACATGTCAGTGTTTCTTTGGTTAACCGCTTCCACACACGTGGCCTCCTTTTGTTCTCACGCAGGCCGTGGGAGAAAGGCATGTGTTGTGGTCACTTTGCATTCAAGGTGTGACGATGGGGCCAGGGAGAGTGGTTCATTCAGGGTCTTGGGGCAGAAACGGGCTCCGGGCCAGGGGTCTGCCTTCTCCCCACTCTCCTTCTCGATCCCAGTCACCTGCTGTCCTCCCTGGGTGCTCGGCTGGCCTGGGAGGGGACTGACCGCTGGTAGCCACGGCCAGGAGGGCTGAGATAGCTAGCAAGGCGGTGCTTCCTTCTATAGCTATTGGTGGTCTCTCACCTCCGACCCCATTCGGACAAGCGAGGTGTCCCCCAACCTCACTGACCAAACACAGTGCGAGCTTGCTCAAGGTCACTGCTTGTGCCATCTCCTCTGTGGGTTTTCTCTCCTGCGGTATGTTTTCTAAAGTCTTTACAGCAAGCATACAATTCAGCAAACATGTATTATAAAAATAATGAACTTGTGGTAAAATATACCTAACGAAATTGGCCACATTAACCATTTTTAAGTGCATGGCTCAAGGGGCGTGAAGCACATTCATTTACACTACGGTGCCACCATCACCACCGTTCCTCCCCAGACATCCTCATCCGCCCAAAGTGACACTCTGTCCTCATGAAAAACAACTCCCCACACCGCTCCGCAGCCCATGGCACCACCATCTGCCTTCTGTCTCTCTGCATCTGACTCCTCTAGGGACCTCCTGTAAGTGGCATCATACAGGAGTTGTCCTTTTGTGACTGGTTTCTTTTGCTGAGTACCGTGTCCCCAAAGTTGTAGCAGGTGTCACAATGTCCTTCCTTTTGAAGGTTGAGTAATATTCCATCGTGTGGATGAGCCACGTTGTTTTGGTCCATCCATCCATCCGTTATCCACTCATCCGTCATCCATCCATCCATCATCCATCCATCCATCCATCCATCCATCCATCCATCCTCCATCCATCCATCCATCCATCCATCCATCCATCCATCCATCCATCCATCCATCCATCCATCCATCCATCCATCCATCCATCCTCCATCCATCCATCCATCCATCCATCCTCCATCCATCCATCCATCCATCCTCCATCCATCCATCCATCCATCCATCCTCCATCCATCCATCCATCCATCCATCCTCCATCCATCCATCCATCCATCCTCCATCCATCCATCCATCCATCCATCCTCCATCCATCCATCCATCCATCCTCCATCCATCCATCCATCCATCCATCCATCCTCCATCCATCCATCCATCCATCCATCCTCCATCCACGGGTGGGCTGCTTGCACCCGTTGGCTGCTGTGAGCACCAGTGTGGAAGCTCATCTCTCTGCCACCGCGCTCGCGCTCCTTTTAAATCCACTCCCAGAAGAGGAAATGCGGCATCGCAGGTCATTCTGTTCACTTTGTTGAGGAGCCGCCTTATGACTTTCCACAGCGAACGCGCCATTATACGTGCCCACCCATCGTATGCGATAAACCTACCGTTGAACAGTTGGGTTACAAATTGTGGCCCTGCAAACTTATCTTTGTGTTGTTAACTACATGTGTGTGTGTGTGCTGTGTTTTCACGCAGTGTTTTGCTCAGACACATGTCCTGCCACGTCGGGGCAGCTTAGGGATGTGGAATGCGCTGGGCGGGAGAGCAGCCCCCCGAACCCCTCCCCTGCGCCAGGAGCAGGGGCGGTCCCGGCCGAGCTACGGGTGCTGGCGATCGGCGCCACCTCGTGGCCCAGGCGGGCATGACAACCGCGGCGGGTCCTCGCGACCTTCCCTCTCCGCGGGCAGCGCCGTCTGTCTCGCGGGTCCCGCGGGAAGCCAAACCCCGTCACGCAGCCTGCCAAGCCAGAGCCTCGCCATGATCTCACAGAAATGACCCCAGTCACACGCTGGTGTCTGCGCCCCACACTCTAACATTCTGCCCGTACCTCCGTTTATGCTGGGACCCTAAGTAACCGGGATGGGGGCCCCCATTCAGGTGTGTGTGTCCCGCCGTCTCACCGCGTCCTTCACCCTGGGTCGTGGCCCCGGGACAGGCGATGGCCGGGGGTTGGGGGCGAGCAGCTGCCGGACAGGACAGCTGGGAAGCGACCTGCTGGGCTGTTGGGCTGGCCTCTCGGCCTCCTTCCTCTCAGCAGGGCAGGCGGGTCTGTTTACCCGTCGTCGTCGTCGTCGTCGTCGTCGCTACGGCTGCCCTGGGCGACATGTCCTGTCTCATCCTCCCTTCTATTCTGCAAGGGTGACTCAGCCGCGCTTCCTCTCTCAGGAAACCTCCCCCAGGAGAGGGGCTCCAGGGGGTGGCACGGTGTCCAGGGACCCTTATGGGGGGCCTCTGGGTGAAAGCTTTGAAAGGGGGGGCTGAGATACCAAGACAATTCTCCCAGGCTGTGGGCTGTCGGGTCAGACATCTGTCCGTCCATCCATCCACCCATCTATCCATCCGTCCGTCTATCGTCCATGCGTTCATCTCTTTTCCAGCTATCTGCTATCCATTCCATATCTATCCATCACCTAGCAACCACCTATCTATAAATCATCCGTGTGTCATCCCTCGTCCTCTCTCCCTCTCCCTCCCTCCGGCCCTCCCCCCTCCCTTTCTTTAATCCCCCTAGCACCCATCCGTACATTGGAGATTCATGCTGTGAACAGAAAGAAAGCAGAAACAGGCACATGAAGATGGTGACACGCGTGTGTGCATGTGCGTGTGTATCCAGGCCTGTGCATGTGCATGCGTGCGTGCGTTCACACGCCTGGTCACGTGACATTTGAGCAGCGTTTTGCAGGACGCGAGGGAGGGTCCCATGTGGAGTGAAAGTGTCACGGGCAGAAAGCTGCACGCACTGGGGCCCTCCAGGCGCGTGGGGACGGCCTGGAGGGGACACGGCCGAGGTGCACAGCTGAGGGGGCGGCCCCGCCGACCGTGCAGGGCTGCTGTGCACGTGGGTGGGCCTTTTCTCTGAGTGACAGGGGCGTCAGAGGGGATTTTTTGCGTGTATGGTATTTCTCACGTTTATTTTAAATGAGTAGAAATTCACGTAACGCAAAATCGATTCTTTTAAAGTGAACAGTTCTGCGCCATTTAGCACAGTCCCCATTTTGTGCGACTGTCACCGCCCTCCAGTTCCAAATCATTCGCGTGGTCCCCACAGAAAACCCATTATCAGTCCTTCCTCCTTACGCCCAAAAGTCCTCTGGCAGCACTGCCTGTCTGCGGAGGAATCTGTTCTGGACGCTTCACGTGAATGGAGCCACACTGTGTGTCCGGCGTCTGTCACTGCCTGAGCAGTGTCCTCAAGGACCCTCCACGTGGTGGCGAGTGTCAGCACCTCCCTCCTTTTCAGGGCCGAGTAATAGCCCATGTGTGGACAGACGGACCCCGTTCTGTCTATCTGCTGGTCCATCAAGGGACACTTGGGTTGGTCCCGTCGTCTGGGGAGCGTGTTGGGACCCTGGGCTGGATCTGCCCTTGGCTCCGAGAACAGACACCTCTCACGCAGGACGACATCCGAAGGACAAGACGTGGGCGCCTTGGAGTGCACGTTGCAAACAAAGTCCCCAGAATTTGCCAGCAGGCTGGTGATGGGCGTGTGGAAAACGATGACCCCAGGGCTGGCCTGTGCCCCGGACACACATTTGAGGAGGAGCCAGCTTCGTGCTCACTCACAGTGAATGTGAGATGCCTTTTTCCGTGAGACTCCAAACAGACGCCCTTGCTCAGTGGGAGGAAGTGGACGTGGGTTGTTGGAACCCAGGTTTGGCGTCTCCAGGGGTCCAAGGAGATAGATTGAGATAAAAATGCAAAACACAGTGGCCAGGGACAGCTGGGGCATTCTGCTTCTGGCCCAGGACCCCGCCCGAAATTCCAAAAGGGTTGCTTTCCTGAGGCTTAAGGGGCTGGCGGGCGCCTCCGGCTGGGGAAAGGTTCTGAAAGCTGGTGGCTATGAATAGCACGGGGCAGGGAGCTGAGACAGCTCACCTGGTGACAGCATCGTACCCACCCACCCGTGTCCACGCGCCAGGACGGCAGCTGTGGAGGGGGTCAGCCTGGTCAGGATTACCAGTGCGCACACGTGTGTCCGCCTTTAGACGCTGCTGCTTTGCTGGGTGGCTCATGTACCTTTTAAAGGTCCACGGAATTGTGCCAGCACGGAAGCACCTGGGCAGCTGTGCGTCCACCCCATGCCTTTCTGGCCACCGCCCCAGCCATGCCACGGCCTTCTGACCCCGGGCCAGGATGCTGACCCTGAGACCGGCCACCCCTCCACTGTGGGCAGGCCAGCTGACCTCAGCCTGGAGGAATGTGGCATGGTCCAAATTAGAAAGGAACTGACCCTCCCACGTGTGGGGGAGGGGGCGGAGAGTGACACAGCCTTTTTCTCTCTGTCCTTCTGCTCGTCCTCTGGTCCTGTGTCTGCCGAGCTCGCAGCAGAGAACGCAGCTGCCCCGACCTGGGGCCTTGGGTCGTCAGCAGTGGGGGACTCGGGATTCTCTGGACCGTGCGTGGTTTTTGGGTCCGTCTAAAGAAACAGGATCTGTGCATCTAAGACCCTCTTCGGCGTCTCAGCTGTCCGTGTCCCGGGAGCTGTGTTTGTGTGGTTGCTAGGAGATGCCCGGGTTATAAATAGAGAGGGGTCAGCTGGGGCGCAGCCGGGAGTGGCCGCCAGGGACGGGGTGTTGTAAACAGGGACATGGCAGGCCTGGCGTCTCTGGGGTCTGCTGGTGACAGGGGACAGTCCTTTGTAAATCGTTTAGGGCTTGGTGACGGGTCCTGTACGAGCTCCCCAGGGCGGCGAGGAGTTTCCAAGAGAGCGTCAGCTCTCCTTTTCGGCAAACCTGGGCGAGGGTGCTTTCTGGCATGATTTTCGGGCAGATGGTTTTGGGGTCAGTCTGCCTGAGGGACAGAGATGGCCCTGGTGTCAGGCATCTACCTGCGCTCCCTGGTTCCGTTTGCAGGACCAGCCCTGGGTTCATCAACGTGGTTTCATACACAGTACTGGGGACCCTGGGACAGCACAGCTTTGACCTGCGTGGGTCGACTTCCCTGTGGAATTTTTCCGATGAATACGCACGGTGCTGTGAACGTGTTTTCCTTCTGATTTTCATAATCACAGTTCCTTTCCTCGAGCTCGCGTGATTGTAAGAAATCAGGATGTAACCCCCACAACGTACAGACGCTATGCTCACTCACTGGTGATGGGCTTGGCCAGGTGTCCGGTCTGCAGGGGGCTCCCAGCCCTTAGGTTTTGGGGGCACCGTCACTAGTCACAGGCGGCTTTCCAACTGTGTGGGGGCCGGCGGCAGCCCCAGTGTCCTTGGAAAAGGGGCCGACACTGCATTTTCCAAAGTCTGGATGCCATGAGATGCAGCCTGTGCATTCGCTGGAGGGTCCGCAGGCGGAAGCGTTTGGACAAAGTGTGAAACTGTAAAGGGGATTTGTCAGAAGTCGGTGTTTGGGCCGTTTGTGCAATGACGGTGGGGGTGGGGGTAGAAAGGGGCAGGCACCCCTGAAAAGTCCGTCCTGGGGGTGTCCCTCGTGTGGGGCAAGCTGGCCCCAAGGGTCCCCCTGCAGAGCTGGCTGGGCCTTGGAGGCAGCAGTGTCCCCAACTGGACTTACCTTTGTCCTCATTTGTGCAAAGCTGGCCTTCCTTGCTGGGACCCTGAGCCCCTCACGGGCGTGACCAGCGTCACCGTCCTCTCTGTCCCCTCAGGGCCACGTGCTCCCGGGAATCGGGCCCAGTTACTCAGGGAAACAGAAGTGACCCCCATGCACTTCACGTGTCACCATGAAGCGTCCAGACCCCACCTGTCACGAAGTCGTTCTGTCAGCAGGTCTTTAGTCGAGGCTGTGACGCGGCTCAGGACGCTGCATAAGCGCCCCAGGCTGGACCCCACGGACAGCTGGCGGGCCCTGGAGCAGACCGTGGGGTGGGGTGGGGCTCCCAGATGGACGGGCTGCCCTTCAGCACCCCACAGGCCACGCGATTTCACCCACCGGTGGGGCTGTCTGGCCCACCCGCAACTCTACAAAGCAGAGTCTGAAGTTGCTGTTCAATGTTTCCTACAAGAGGGGACGTGGGTGTGACATGCCTTGTGTGGCTCAGTGGGTCACCCTGATCCTGGCCCTCGGGGCTCGGCCGACTGCCCCGGAAGTTCCAACCAGGTCAGGGTTTGTGCCTTTTTTCCTGCAAAGGGAGATGGTCCAGCTCAGAGGCAGAGACGTGTTTCACCGTGGTCAGGACAAACACAGAAAGACCTGAAACTGGTACAATGGTGCGTACGTCACACAACAGTACAATTCATACGAGGTCTGACACTTACGTTCTCCAACCTGTTGCACTGCTGTTGCTCACCGCTTTTGACATCAGAGGGATTGTTCATGATGAATTTGTACCAAATGGACACACAGGTAACCAAGTTGACTAGTTGGAAGTGCTGAGAAGGCTGCGTGAAAAAGTTAGACGACCTGAACTTTTCACCAACAGTTCATGGCTCTTGCATCACGACAATGCACCAGGTCACACAGCACTGTCTGTGAGGGAGTTTTTAGCCAGTAAACAAATACCTGTATTGGAACACCCTCCCTACTCACCCGATCTGGCCCCCAATGACTTCTTTCTTTACCCGAAGATAAAGGAAATAGTGAAAGGAAGACATTTAGATGACATTCAGGACATCAAGGGTAATACGACGACAGCTCTGATGGCCATTCCAGAAAAAGAGTTCCAACATTGCTTTGACGGGTGGACTAGGCGCTGGTGTCGGTGCATAGCTTCCCAAGGGGAGTCCTTTGAAGGTGACCATAGTGATATTCAGCAATGAGGTGTGTAGCACTTTTTCTAGGATGAGTTTGTGAACTTAATTGTCTGACCTCGTAGATACATAAAATAGACATAAAAAATAGAAAGAAAGCTTGTCTTGGTTTTTAAAAATAACAAAGCGCTCCCTTCCGATGGGCACCGCAATCTGGGCAGGCTCCATGTACAAAATTCTGGAAGACAATAAAGGAAAAAACATGCAGAGACAATGTTGAAACCCAGAAAGGCAACAGTAACCTCAGCACCCCGGGTGTGTTTCCTTCTGGTTTCTTTTTTCTCAAAGCCATGATATCAACACCCGTATTAATTACTCTCAAAGGAGCAAATAGCAAACACACGCCTTATTATAAGTTGGGGTGTCACCATGCATTGGGGCGTGCTTTTGTATGCAGGAGTTTTCCACTGTAAGTGTGTGATGAGTATTTCCCTTGCTGCTAAAAACCGTTGAAAACGGTTTCTCTGTTTCAGAGCGAGGGTAATATTTCACAGCGTGGTTATTCTTCGGTCGATTCAACCATTTCCTTGATGTTGGGCATTTTGCTTGTTTCCAAATTCAACACGAGAAATTGCTCTGCGGGAAGGTGCCCACGCATGGAGCCTGGGGCACGGCTCTGATTTACGACTTGGGGAGCGATTTCTGGAAAGAAGCAACGGGATGAACTTTTTCAAGTCTTTGATACCCAATGCCAAATTGCTTTCCCAGAAGGCTGTACCGCTGGCTCATCGTTTTTTCTAATGCCTGCCAGCTTAGAAGGCTGATTGAAAACGGGCTTGTGTGAGATTCCCGGGGTGGCTGTCCCAAAGCTCCAAAGGCTGGGGGGGCTTGAAACAATGGAAATGTGTCGTCTCCAATGCTAGAGATCAAGAATGTGCCATCAAGGTGTCCCAGGGCCACACTCCCTCCAGAGGCCCCAGGGGACGGTCCCTCCTGCCTCTTCCAGCTCCTGGGGGCTCCAGGCGTCCCTGGGCTGGTGGCCGCCTCCCTCCCATCTCTGCCTCCGTCTCCACGTGGCGTCTCCTCTGTGTCTGTGTCCCTGCTCTTCTGTCTCTGATGAGGACACTGTCATTGGGTGCAGGGCCCCCTGATCCAGGACGACCTCACCTCAGACCCCTCACTTGGTCACATCTGCAAAGCTCCTGTTTCCAGATATGGTCCCGTTCCCAGGTTGTGGGGGTCAGGACATGGACGGGTATCTCTTTGGAGGACACAGTTAATCCCATAACAGGATTCCATGTTGCTGTACTTTGTATATTTCCAGACCACTGGGGGGGTGAAACTTACCCTCATCATTTAGTGAATTGTATTCCCCCCTTGTTGAATATCCATCAGTGTCGTTTTCTCGCTTTCTCTCCCATAAGCTTTTCTCTGCCCTGTCGTCTCCCTTGACTTCTGAGTGTCTAAAAAGTGAGTGTCACCAGATTTACCAAACCCTAAGCCAGTGCCTTTGGAAATTGACGCTTTCCTGGACTCAGACACACTCCCGTGTGTCTTCTCGGAGTCTTGGGGTTCGTATTTAAGGCCTGGATCCACGGGGGTGTCCTTCGCGAGACAGACACGTCTCCTGAGGGACAGCCCTTCTGGCTGCACTGAACTTTGGGTCAGGCTGGGGGTCCCCAGCCGGCGGCCTGAGGGGGGCCTGTTGGCTCTGCAAACCCCTGCCTGCCTCCTGCGGCTTTGTCTTCCTGTCCTGATGCCCGGGCCCTCTTGGGAATCCTGATAAACTCGGTGGGGCAAAGGCATTCACGGCGGGGGCCCATGTTTAATGGTTTTGCCACCCAGACAAGACGTGTATTTTGACAGCTGCCCTTAATTGCTCCCCTGAAGAAGAAAGCACGGCCTTCCAGGCACCTGTGGCAGGGCTGGGGGTGGGGGTGGGGTTGTCCTGGTGTCCCTACAGCCACGCCATGTAGGTGGCTGCTGGCTGCAATGGGCAGGGAGCTGACCCTGCAGGCTGCAGCACTGGCAAAAGATGTATCACGTGGCCTTTGGAGACAGGGGAGGAAAACCCCGGCTGGCAAGGGTTGTGGGACTGGCGAGCGGGCCCAGAAAATGCTTTTCTTCTCTCCACCGTGCCTCATGGCTCTGCCCCTGCTGAGTTTGCTGTATAGACGCTCGTTGAAGCTTCACTACGGAGGTAACAGAAGGAAGAGAATAGACAAACGAAATACTCTAGAACTGTCTCTCATGGCGGGTTCCTTGAGGGAACTGAACTTACAGGCCGTGACAAAGGGAAGAATGAGGCTGTGAACCTGGGCCGGTCACGGAGGCACCTGTGAACAGGGGACCACGTTGACTCCAACACCTCCAGTGCAAGGGGAGCCGTCCATGTGCAGGGAAAAGCAACCCAGGCAGAGGGATCAGCATGTGTGAAGACTCTGAGCTGGGAAAGAGCTGGGTGCATTCTGAGAGCTGAAGGAAGTCAGGGCGGGCCAAGGGGAAAATTCCCGGGTGGGTTATGGGCCATCAGGGACCAGATCTTGGGGATGGGGGGAGGCTTGCAGGCTGGGTGAGGAGCTCAGGTTTCATTAAGAGGACAAAGGAAAGTAAATGCCATCTGCCCAGCCAAGTCCCCTCCCTCTGACTTACTCAGGACACGCAGACCCAGATTCGGGCTCCTGGATTCTGCTCAGGGTTCTCTGTGGGTGGTGGAGCCCACCCAAGTGGGGGGTAAGTCTCCACCAACCCCGTCCTCCCCACGCTCAGCCCCTGGCACCCACGCTCCCACTTCCTGTCTGTAGAGGAGCCTGTGCTGGACGTTTCCCCTAAATGGAGTCATACACTGGGTGGCCTTGTGTGTCTGGCGTCTGTCACTCAAGGTCCCTCCACGTGGGGGCGAGTGTCAGAGCTGAGTAATATTCCAGTGTATGGACGGGCCACGTTGTGTTTACCTATTCGTCTGTTGATGGACCCTTGGGCTGTTTCCACATTTGGTGACAGTGTATCATGCTGCTACAAACAAGCTTTTGTGTGAGTCCCTGTTTCCAGTGGTTGAGGGGACCTACCTAGGAGTGGAATTGCTGGGTCATATGGTAACTGCTTAGCTGACTGAGGAGGCACCAAACCGTTTTCCCTTCTGTGCGGGTGCACACACCTGTGTGCCCAGGAGTGTGGGTGGCTCCGGCCTGTGTATGCTGGTATGTTTGCTGCACTGTGGATAAAACTGTGAGTGTGCGGGGGTCCGCCTCTGGCCTGTGCCCCTCCCTGACAGGTTCTCAGGCGTCCAGCGCGCGGTCCCTTGGTACCCAGGTGGCAAACACCCCCGGGGGTGCCCTACATATGTCTTCCTGAGACCTGCTGAGATGCCCCAAGGACACCAGGCTTTCGCTCTGAGTTTCCTCTGCTGTGACTCAGTTTACCCACATGGCAGTTGTGGGGGTGGAGGCAGGTCCTCTGGCTGACAGGGGCCCAGGGTCACTGGGGGGTTGAGACAAGGCGGTGGCTTCAGCCCCATCACTGCCCAATTGGCAAGCATTTCGATGGCCATCACCCTGCCAGCGGTCACCTTGGTGACAGTGAAGAGTGGCCCTGGTGTAGACGGAGGCCTGAGACCGTCTGTTGCCCTGGGTCCCACCAGGGACGGCTGGAGGGGTTGGGAGAGTCTGTGTGCCGGGTGGGACCGTGAGCTCCTGGACACAGACCTTCTGACGGGCTGCCTGGGGACATCTCCTCGGAACAGGGGACACGGGAGTGAGGCAGACATGGGGAGATGGGGCCCCGGACCCCACTTAATCTGAGAAAACCACCGATGCCTGAGCCGGGAGCGTTCATCCAGCCTGCGTTCCCGTTTGCACGGCCCGGTTCCTTTCCTCGCAGACAGGTTCCTGTGGCGCCCGGCCCGGCCCGGCCCGGCCGAGTGTCCTGGACGACTTTCCTTGACGGGGGCGGGGGTGTGGGGGGGAAACGTGACCACCTCTGCCTCTTGCCGGAGGGTTCAGACTCCCGGCGGCCTGTGGGCGCCATTCCCCGAGCCGCCACACGGTGGCAGTGCGACCCACGGAAACGCGGCGGCCTCGGGCTTTTGCACAGTTTGCAATGACTTTCTTCACCCCTGTTTTTCTTCCTATGGAGGCTGGCCCGTGGGCGCCTGCCCCCCACCCTTCCCTCCCCGAGTTTAACGAGGCTGCTGCTTTGCTTTGTGTTTGAACTTCATTACTAATCAGCACTGACCCCTCCCCCACCCCACTTCCTAACGGGTCCAGTTGGGCACGTGAACCCACTAATGCAGAACGGATGTCAGAAAGCCTGCAGGCTTCCCCTAATAAACCGTCATGACTCTGCCTGCGTTTCTGGCTTCCCCCCACCACGCAAGGGCGGGCGGGGTTTCACGATGACCGCGCAGGCCAACTTAAAACTGCGGGGACACAGGGCTCCCCGGACGCCCCTCCCTGGGCCCCAGCCAGTGACCAAGCCCATGTCACAAACCCAGCCAGGCAACTTCCTCGCTGCTCCAACCCCGGCGGATGGCCCGCTGTGTCCCCAGAGCTGAATGTGGGGGGCACATGCACACGCGCAGCTACTTGTGCAGGGAGGGGGTCACGGTGGTTCCTGTCCCAGACTTCCTGCTCAGCTTTGCCCGTCAACCCCTCCCCTCCCCTAGTCGTAAGAGCTGGAGGGTGTCCAGTCCCTGGGGCACGGCCACCAGCTCGATTCCCCACGGGGAGCATACATCCCGTGCTTCTACTTTCTCAGGAGAAGGTGGCGGAATGTTCTAGAAGCTTTTGCTGTTTTCATGCATGCTGACCGGAAGCAATGAGAGAGGCCTTGGAAAGCTTGTCCCGGACCCACATGTGGTTTGCGGACCCCAGTGACACAGTTGTCACAGCCCTCTGGGCGGTCCTGTCAGGTGGGGCCTCAGCCACCTCTAACCACCCACTGCCCTGTCCCAGCTCTTCAGAGAACCGGCCGGTTTCCATCTGCTCTCGAGCTGCCGGCCACCCTCCCACGCTGACCCCTGGCGCTGGCAGCCAGTTCCCCGTGTGGGAAGCACACCAGTATCCGTGGATGGAGAGATGGATAAAGTGTGGCCAGACACACGGTGGACCAATCCGCAGCCGTGAGGTGGAAGGGGATTCTGACACCTGCTACCACCTGGATGCCCCTTCAGGACACGACAGTCAGTGACGTCAGCCAGACACCAAAGGCCGAGCCCTGTGTGATTCCACTTCTGTCGGGTCCCCAGAGGAGCCAGACCCATGGAAAGGTAGGAGTGAGAGCTGTGGGTTTCCTGGGGACAGAGCTTCAGTTTGGGACGATGACAAAGTTCTGGAGATACACGGTGGTGATGGTGACCCAACAACAGGAGTCTGCTTAATGCCACTGAGACGTCCGCTGAAAATGCTGTAGAGGCTACATGACGCGTTGCCTACGTTCTGCCACGGTTTATAAACATCTCATTAAAAAATCAGAGCTAGGCCGGCCTGGTGGCTCAGGCGGTTGGAGCTCCATGCTCTTAACGCCGAAGGCTGCCGGTTCGATTCCCACATGGGCCAGGGGGCTCTCAACCACAAGGTTGCCAGTTCGATTCCTCGAGTCCCGCAAGGGATGGTGGGCAGCGCCCCCTGCAACTAAGATTGAACACCACCTTGAGCTGAGCTGCCGCTGAGCTCCCGGATGGCTTAGTTGGTTGGAGCGCGTCCTCTCAACCACAAGGTTGCCAGTTGGATTTGATGAGTCCCGCAAGGGATGGTGGGCTGCGCCACGTGCAACTACCAACGGCAACTGGACCTGGAGCTGAGCTGCGCCCTCCACAACTAAGATTGAAAGGACAACAACTTGACTTGGAAAAAAGTCCTGGAAGTACACACTGTGCCCCAAGAAAGTCCTGTTCCCCTTCCCCAATAAAATCTTAAAAAAAAAAAAAATCAGAGCTGTTTGTGCGCCAAAAGCCCTTTGGCATTTGCCTCGCAAGAGGCCCCAAGGTGGGTTGCATCTTACTTAACTTCCTGCCCGGGAAGCCTGTCACCTCTGTGTTCTGTGACAGCCACAGATTCCAAATTCAGTCTGGACCAGGCGGACGCCTTCATGGGCACGATCGCTGAACCTCCCAGTTCCGGGGTCATTGCTGTACCGTTTGTGTTTTGGGCCGAGCAGGAGGGCTGCGGGTTGGTCTGGGCAGATGGGCGAGAGACTGATTGGGGGGACGGGGGGTGGGGCGCGGGAAACAGTGACCAGTCGTCTGAGCCTCAGGGCCTCTCTTCTTTACCCTTTACCCACGAGGAATTCTTACTGCTCCAGCTTCCTAACTGTGCAAGGCGGGTCAGCCCTGCCCAGGCTTGCTTTTCATGTTAGGTTATGTTAAAACATTTATGTACTCTTCCTCTTTCATTGTGAAAAAAATATACGTCACATAAAATTACTATTTGAACTGTTTTCAAGTACACAGGTCGGCAGCAGCGTTGGGGACACCTCCACGGTTGTGTTAACCATCGTCTATCGTCTCCAGGACTTTCTCACCATCCCAAACGGACACTCGGTCCCCATGTGACACTCTGCTCCCCCCGCCCCCAGCCCCTGCCACCACCATCTACTTCCTGTCTCTGTGAATTTGTGGCTCATCTGGGGACCTCATGTAAGGGGATTTAAACAGTGTTTGTCTTGTTGTGTACAAGTTTTTGCGTGGACATATGTAGAATGCTTAACTTTTTGGAGTTTTACCCAGAAGTGCAATTGCTGCAGCACTGGTGTTCTTTGGTGTTTTAATCCAACATGAAATATTTCTCCCGTCTCCCAGGTGCAGCTCACAGGGGCCTGTCACACTGCTGCAGCTGTGGCTCCTGGGCGAGAGCACGTCTCCAACAGCCCGTGTGAAACGGCCCCTTTTCCCTTTGTTTCTTATGTCCCATTTCAGCCATTTTGAAACATACCAACGGGAAGGAGAGCCAATTCCGTCTCGGCGTCTTTGTTTCCAAACTACCTGTGAAGCTCAGAAACAACCTGTAGGAGCTGCTGTTTCTGAGCGAGGTGCAATTGTCACCTGGACCTTGGCTACCGTTACGGTCACGTGTCCCCTTGTGACTGACTTGTGTCACTGCACACTGCTTGTGTAAGGTCCTCCACATGGCGGCGAATCTCAGCACCTCCCTGCTTTTCAGGGCTGTGTAATGTTCCACTGATGGGCTGGATCCCGTTCTGTTTATCCACTCACCTGTCGATGGGCGTTTTTTGTCGTTTCCACCGTTGGTGTTGGGAATTGTGCTGCTGCAGACACGTGTGCCCAGGTGTGTGACTCCTGTCATCAGTCCTTTTGGGGTGTGGACATCGGACTGAGGCCTTGAGCGCAAACGGAGTGGGGAAAGGGCAGAGTGTGTCAGCAGCTTTCCCACGTACCATTGGGCGCTGCCTGCATTTGGCACGTGACATGTGGTTGTTGGTTAAAGATGACAAGCGATGCGGCCTCTGAAACCCCTCCTAGGAGCTTTCCGTACTTTGTGACGTGAAAATCCAGTGGTCTGCCTTGCAGGGCAAAGCCCACATAGCAGGGTGACTGGTGTCCCCCCAAACTCACGTTTACTTGGAACCTGTCCATGGGACCTTGTTTGCAAATGGGACCTTCGCAGATGGGAGTGAGTGAGGGATCTGAGGTGAGGTTGTCCTGGATCAGGGGGGCCCTGAACCCAATGACAGTGTCCTCATCAGAGACAGAAGAGCAGGGACACAGACACAGAGGACACGCCACGTGGACACGGAGGCAGAGATGGGAGGGAGGCGGCCACCAGCCCAGGGACGCCTGGAGCCCCCAGGAGCTGGAAGGGGCAGGAGGGACCGTCCCCTGGGGCCTCCGGAGGGAGCGTGGCCCTGGGACACACTGATGTCACCCAGCCCCGGGTCTTGCTGGCCATCAGCTGCTCCCTGGATGGACAACCTGACTTGTCCCAACAGAGAAGAAAGGAGGGACCTTCCCAGCCTGCCCGCCTGGGCTCACCCCCCACGGCCCTTCCTGGTTGGCATTTGTAGACGTGCCTGGTCAGTCGGGTCCTCTGTCCCTGGGCCCCTGAATCCACAGGGACACTGGGCCTCCGGCCTCTGAGCTGCCTGCCCCTCCCGGTCTGTGTGCAAAAGAGCTTACCTGCCGTGTGGGGGCTCAGCCCTTTGATGTGCGGCTGACACTGGCAGAGCCGGTGAGGAGAAAATAACTTTAGAAACGTGGAGAAACCTTAATTAAAGTTAACATAAAAGAAGACACGCGGTGTTAATTGGTCTGTTTCAGGCGTAATGCAGGCCCTGGAGACCAAGCCCTACCCCCAGCCGAAATGTCATCACTCACATGTTTAATTCCACAAGCTTTCTATTAATTACCTCTGGATAAGGTGTAGCTTTGATGGAGGGGCCTTTCTCATGAAATTACAGGGCCTCGCCTGCCTTAAGATAAATAAATTAGAGCCGAACTGGGAGGGAGCAGCTCTCTGTCCAGCCAACTCTGAGCAGGAACGGGCATTTGCGTCTCAAATACCTGACAACAGCAGTTTTCCTCAGACATTTTCAATGGGGGGGGGCGGGTGGAAACGCCTGTAGTACCCACCCCCACCCTGAGGGGTTGGTCTGGGCTGTTTGCTGGGCACATCCTGCTTCAGCTGAGGGAGAAGCTGGGCAGCAACCAGGGACCCACTGGCTTTGGGAGGAGGGCGCATGTGGGCCCACCCTACGCTGTCTCCACCGCCAGGGCTAGAAATCAGGCTGCAGCCGCTGCCTGAGGTCGTGGAGGGGAGAGGGGGAGGGGAGCTGAGTCATGAAGGGGGAGGGGAGGGGAGGGGCATAGGCCTTCCATGGTGTGGTTGGGGGACCTCCCGAGACACACAGTGCGGGTCACGTGTGAGGGTGCCCCCCCAGACCCCCTAGGCCTGGCCTCCACCTGGGGCAGGCCCACCGGACACGTGGACGCGCACACGCCTGTGTGTTCAGAGGGTCAGGGTTGGCGACCTGGGTCACCCACCTCCTGCCTGGGCCAGAGCGGGACAGGGAGCTGGCGTCTGCATGGGGTACAGCTCGAGGGCCCCCCACCCCCTGGGGGACCAGCATGGGGTCAATTAGCAAACGTCAGGGGGAGGAGGGTGTCCCCGTAATTACTGGCGACTGGTGTTCCGCAGCGTGGCCTGTCTGGGATGGGCCGCGCCTGCTGGATAAGGAGACGGGAGGCCCATGTCCTCTAATGAGGGGGGCCGTCAGGAACGCTTCCCCGGGCCAAGCGGGCTGGAGTCACAGGCACAGGTTCCGCTAGCGTCTCTGAGGGGAGGCCGGCGCCCCGGGATGCCCAGGGCTCAGGGACGGCCCGGGGTCCCAGGGCCCCTGTGTGTGTCCAAGGGAGCTGCGGCCAGCAGCCGGGGGACCCGGACCCGGAACCAAGTCAGGAAGGGAGAAGATGCTGCACAGAGAGCTGCTCCCTCCCAGTTCGGCTCCAGTACATTCACGGTCCTCTAGAAACCAGGGCTTCGTGGGGTTCCAGAAGGAACGGGCGCAGCGGGGCGAGCCAGAGAAGGCGCCCCGGAAGGGCCCTCTCGGCTGGGCCGGTGGGCTTGCTGTTCCCGGGGGCGCCGGGGCTCAGGTCTGCTGCTCGCCGCCCTCCTGGGTGGCCGTGTCCATCTGAGCACCCTGTCACACCCCGCCGAGGACCTGCCACGGGCCACGGGGAGGGCGACGAAGCCTGTGGGCGTCTCCCCCGTGGAAGGTGGGCGGGTCCCGTGGAGGGTGGGACGGTCACGGGAACATCTCTGTCAAGGGCATCGGTCTGTGGAGCTCACCTTTCGGGAAAGGGAGGTGCGTCCCCTTGAGGTGTGACGTTGCACGGAGGTGGGTCTCACCCCCGGCCCCCCACAGATATTCTCTGGATCCTGGATACAGTGGACAAGAATGAAACGGTGCCCTTTACCCCGTATCACCCCCGGCTGTGCCCCGTAACTCCACCTGTCCCAATTTAGTCATCCTTCAAGGACTGGTACTTTTATTGTTAAACTGTAAATGTTGCTATGGTCTGAACTGTGTACCCCAATATTCACATGTTGGAGCCCGGACCGTCAGAATGTGACCTAAACATGGAGGTCTTCACAGAGGGGACTAAGGTGACATGAGGTCACCGGGGTGGGCCCTGATCCAATAGGACTGTGTCCTTTTAAGGAGAGGAGATGACACAGACACACACAGAGGGACGGCCGTGTGAGGACACGGGGAGCAGACGGCCGTCCACACGCCCAGGAGGGAGGCCTCAGGGGGGGACCAGCCCTGGGACACCTGGGTCTCAGCCTCCATCCCCAGAACCAGGAGAGAGAAACGTCTGTTCTTTCAGCTACCCAGGCTGGGGTCCTTGTGATGGTGGCCACGGAAACGCCAACAGTCATTTTCAAACATGCACAACACGGAGAAGAGCCTAACGAACCACATGCCCACGATCCCACAATTGTCAACCGTCTTTTACCTTTCTCATCTCTCCTACCGTATTCCCAACACATACACACTCCTTCTTTCCGTTCCTTTTGTTTTCCCTTTTTTTCTTTCCCATTTGGGACATCTTAAAAGAAACCAATGCATCGAATCAGTCTGTCTGTCGATAGCTCTGTGTATAGCAGTGAAAGGTGAGTTTATTATTGTCATTTTTATTCTGTCATAGATGGATGGATAATTGTGTTTAACCCAGCAAGGACCAATTGTAATTACAGCGTCATTCGAGGAAACAGTAGGCGCGAGGGGAGGTGGGACCCCCAGACCCCCACCCTCCTCTGGCCCTGGGGAAGGAGCTTCTCATCGCTGGGTCTGCCTGCACCCATCTGCTTCTTAACTCCTTCTCTTCCCTCTGGGCCGTGGGATTCTGTCCAGCGGACCTGTGCTTTACGTGTCATCCGAGGCCATCGCAAAGACACATGTTTCCAGTCCACGTGTCGCGACCCACTGTGGGTCATGGAATCCACTCATGGCATTGGGACCAGCTGTCGAAAAATGGGACAAAATAAAACAGACCAGAGCACAGAAAGGGCACCGTCTGCGAGGATGCGAAGTGTTTGCGAGATGACAGATTTCCATGGACGAAAACAGACATTGGCTCAGGCACAGGCGCCACTCGGCTCAGCGGGTGGTTTTTTCCACGCACCATGTCGTGACAACCACTCGAGTCAAGAAATATAACGTTTTCAACAGTCGGGTTGTTCTCATACGCCGATTCTCGGTCAGTCTCTCCTGAACAGGTTCGCCTGCCGTGGTCCCGTTTCTGTCAGGTTATGAAGCTTTTCTCATTACACACACACACACACACACACTGGAGGTGCCCAAGAAATGTAATTTTAAGAGATGTTATCTATACCCAAGCCATAGTTCGCCGTCATCAGCAGTGTCTGGACGCTGAAGGGAACCCCTGTGAGCACCTCTTGTCATTGCAGACGTCACACGGGACTTGTATTCATATTTCGTTATTGGTATCTATTGAGTATTATGATGAATACAGTTTTTTTCTTTCTTAAAATGTGTGTACATATTTTTGGCATCCCCAGCATATAAAATGAAATACTCCTTCACCTGTACCGTGTATGTATTGTGCAGCCCTTGAACAGTGTGGTTTCTACCATGTAGGTCCTTTTACATGTGGATGTTTCCTAATGAATCCTGTCAATGCAGTTTCTCCCTATAATTTTCTTAATCACAGTTTCTCTCCTCGAGCTCACGCTATGGTAAGAATACCGTATATTATGCTTACGACATGTGCAATCTCTGCTCATCGTCGGTTTATCTGATCGGTCAGGATTCCAACCAACAGCAGCCTGTTAGCACACGTTTCTGGGGAGTCAAAGTTACATCTGGACTTTTGACTAAGCGGGGTCGGCACCTCGCGTCCCCACCGGTGAGGGAGGCCCGACATGGCGAGGCGTTTGGGTGTAAAGGTGGACACGCCTGGGCAGATGCGTCTCTGCCATGCACCCCACCCCGCGGCACCTCACAGACACACATGCACGTGGTTCAGGGATCAGCGGTATATGTGTGTGTATACACACATCACGCACTTATGATGGTATACATCGTATCACAGGATTACTTCCTGTCGGGGATGTGATGTGATACACAGTACCTGCTGGTCTTAGACCAGTCACACTGTTGCCGGAGAGGGTGGACTTGGGGGTGGTGGCTGGACGACCCCTCCCCTCACTTGTGGACGAGGGACCACGGCAGCAGCCATCTGTGGCATCACCAAGACCCTGCACTGCTTCTCCAAACCACGCTTCCTGTGCGGCTTGCAGCTTCATGCAGCTTCCATGGACGTGGGAGGGAGACGACCTGGAGCACGCCCCAGCACCCGGCTTGCCCGTCACAGTGCCGAGCCACCCTTCCTTAAATGGGAGGCCCTCGGGGTCCCAGAATGGCAACGTGGGGAGCAAAACACTGTAAACCAGGGCTGTCTGCGTAGGCAGCCCCCACCACCACCAGCCTCTCTGATGACGAGGCAATTTAGATTCTGCTCTAAAAGGGGCCCCTTTTTATCCCCAAAGCTCACGTCATCGAAAAGACACTAGAGCTTAGACAAAGCATAGTGATATCTTTTTTTTTTTACCTCAGCACAGATGAATTTTGGGGGCCGGAGGCATAAATGAAGGTGCAGAACGCTCGGGGGCGGGGGTCCAATGCACGGCCTGTGGTCTCCATCCATGAAACGATCCTCTTACTGTGGAGAAGAATCCGTGGCTTCCAGACAAACCCGGGTCAACAAGATGCAAACGCGAGAAGCAAAATCAAGAGAGCCCCCGTGTTAGGTCCTGTGGTGCCCCCAGCACCCCCAGGTTTATTTACCGCGGACGGAAGCCAGCTTTCCACGCAGAAGTTTGCAAGTTTTCCAAGAAAGTTTACAGCCCGTCTTTGCAAGCGTCCTGTCGTTGTTGTTTTTTTTTTTCAGGGGAAAAAAAAAAAAAAAGCCCAAACCCCAGTTTCCTACCAGTCTTCCTTATTCTGACACCGTTTTCCTTTAGAAGATCTCAAACTACAAGCGGGTACATGACATCCGGCTGTCCCCAGCGTACACACTCTGCGTTTGATTTATGACACGACTCGGTAGGTGCAGCTGACAGCTCTCAGATGGAAGCCTAGGCGAGCGGGCTTTCCGGGAGGCGGGCGGGTGGGCGAGTGGGGCCCTCCACCGGCCGTCCGGGAGCGGCTGCCTTTGTAGCGTCCCCGCTGAGTGGCCGCCCCCACGCTGCGCTCACCGGGCTGGCTGACAGGCAGCCCACGCTTCCCCCTAATCACGAATAAAAGCCAGTTCCCTGTAGGTTACAGATCTTCTCTGTTTTGACACTGACCTTAATACATAATTTAACCACAAAGCCTGAGCAACGTGGGACAAGACAGGGGAAGCCCACAGCTCCGGCACACACAGTGATGTTCAATCAGAACCCATATTTGTTCCTGAAAGCAGAGACGTGGGCGTGAAGAAGAGCGGGGTGGGGGGCAGGGCAGGGGAAGGGGTGCCGCCTCCCGACCGACCACCCGTGTCACTGTCGCAGGGCCAGGGCTGTCACATGGAAGTTGGTGCCGCCTCTGGGACGTGGAGCTGCACGCAGCGGCCAGGAGGGTCCCAGAGAGGCCGGGCAGGGGCCGTGGAGACGGGAGTGGGCACTGGGGTCGCCTGCTGGTTTGCATGGAGAAGCTGCCTCCCTGGGAGCGTGGAGAACAAATATTGACAGTGATGAGGGAGCCAGTACACCCGGGTCTCAGGGCCTGCCCAGGGGACAGGAAGCAGGCAGGGGTACCCAGACCCACCCGACCGGGGGTTCTGGGAGGAAAGGTGGAGACGCCTGGGCAGGTGTGACCCCACCGTGTGCACCCTCCAGCCCCACCCAGAGACACACACACGTACACTCCCCCTATACACACATGTGTGCACATCCATGCATCACACCCACGGACGGGCACACACCCCACATCCACCCTTCTGCATGCATATGCACATATACCCAACTCACACTGCACACCCATATTCACGCATGTACGTATACAGGCCCCCGTGCATACACAGTCATGCTACACACATATGCATACACACTTCAGGTGCACACATGCCTCCCACATATACAAACACCCCACACATGCATACACCTACTTACACATGTGTACACACACATGCACACATGTACACCCATATCCACACACAGTACACACTTACCACACGCCTTACACACACACGCACACTCCCTCCAGGGCCGTGTGCCGAGACTGAGCTGAGGGTGGGGCCAGGAAGCCACGGGCTGGCTCTGCTGGGCCCGGGTTCTCCCTTCGGCCACCAACCCCCTCCTCCTGGGACGGGACGCCCTAAGCCACCCACTCACTGGCACACACGTGTAAGGAACAGGAGAAAAATCCTTTGTTCCTTTGGCCATTACGGCCATTACGGACCCGGAACAGCTGAATCACCAAAGATCTGTCCAGTCCAACCACAGCCCGGCCGTGACCTCAGAGGCACCCTGGGAAGTCACGCTCGAACTTGTCTGCTGCTCTGTTGAAGGCTCGGCGGAGCTACGTGTGAAGGAGGAGACTCGAGGGGCCCAAACAGGCCTTGCGAGGGCCGCTGATTGACGTGCGTTTGTGGACACCCACGTGACGCATGCACAACACACATATGTCTCCGACAACAAGTCATTATTCCTGAGAATGAAGAGATAAACGCTCCAGGGCGTTTTCCCTTTGGTCTTCCCTGCTCGAGCTCAGAATTTTAATTTTGGCATTTTTCCGTATAAAAGGTCCTGACGCTGTCAGATTTTCGTGCTTTCCGTGGCAGAGAAGTGTGGAATTTTTCTAATTTCCTGTTGTTTCTCTACGGCTGGCTTTACAATGGCCCATGAGGCGAAACCTAATAATTAATTTTTCATGATGAAAATAAAAAATATATAAAGTAAAAATTTGAAAAGGGGAGAAATCATAACACAAATACTTTAGTGCATTTTGGTGATTTTTCTCCCCCCCCCCCGCTGTTGTCTTGATTTTTAAAAACACATGACCATGCCTGACGACGTAGATGGGTTAGTAACTTTTCCACCGTCATAGACTGGATTCCAACCCAGGCCTTACTGGCCCCAAAGACTGTGAGCAGCTCTGCTCGTGTCAGAGTCTCTGGAGAGACAGCTACACGACACGTGCATCACTGGCCGAACAAATACACCAACGGTGAATGTCATTATGCTTTTCTTTTGTTGTTTTGTTATCTGTTCATTTGTCCTTCCGTCCATCCATCCATCCATCCATCATCCATCCATCCATCATCCATCCATCCATCTATCCATCCTTCCCTCCATCATCCATCTATCCATCCATTCATCATCCATCTACCCGTCCATCATCCTTTCATCCATCATCCATCCCATCCATCCATCCATTCTATCTATCTATCTACCTATCATCTATCTATCTTTCTATCTGTCTATCTATCATCATCTATTTATATAATCTATCATCTATCCATCCGTCACTTATCTATCTCTGTTTTCAAACTTTTTAGAATTATTTTCATGTTTCTGTTTTCTTGATTTGTCTGTAATTTTCCCATTTTTTTAAGAGAATTTAAAAAAATCCCTCCCTCATTAAACAAGAAATTATTATAGTAAGAATATCAGCCATTTACCTGTGATATATGCGGCAAATATTTTTTTCCTTAATTGTCTTTTGCCTTTGAGGTTGCTTATGCTGTTGTTTTTTTGTTTTTTTGTTTTTGTTTGTTTGTTTTTGTTTTTTGGTCAAGTAGACCAAAAATATATTTATGTTGTCAAATCTGTTACTGCTTTTTAAAATTTTATTGCATCTAGATTTTGGATCATCATGACCAAGCCTTTCCTACACACAGGTTCCATGGGAACTCAACCATTTTTGTCTACTACTACTTGTGTAGTTTCATTTTTTACAAGTACATGTAGGTCTCTATCAATTAATTTGTGTATAGTATCAGAAATGGAGCTAATATTATCCTTTCCCATATATTGGAAATGTCTGTTAGTAATCTGAGACACCAGGTTTCCAAGTGGGTTCGTTTTCTGGACCCTTTCTTATAATCCCCTGGTGTGGTCTGTCTGTTTATTCAGACACCAGTAGCTCACTGTTTCAATGACAGATTTTTGTCATATGTTTTACTATATCGTAGGGCAACGCCTGCCTCCCATATCTTCTTTTTCAGAGTTTTCCTACTATTTTTGGTATAAACGTTAGTATCCACTTGCCTAACTCCGGGGGGTGGGGTGGTGGGGGCAAAGCTTGTTGTTGCTTTTATTGGGATCACATTAAATTTACATATTAACTTAGGGAGAACTAACATTCGATGATGTGGAGATGACCTAAGGGATAAGGGATGTCTTTCTATTTGTCCCATTTTACTTTTGTTTACTTAAGGAGTGTTTTGTAGTTTCATTCCATATGGCTGGGAACCTGTCTTGTCGAGTTTATTCCTAAGGATTTTATCTTCCAATAGAAAACGACATTTTCTCCTACATTAGATGTAGGGAAGCTCTTTATCTGTCCTTCAATTTTAAAGGATAGCCTTGCTGGGTACAGTAATCTTGGTTGTAGGTCCTTGCTTGTCATCATGTTGAGTATTTCGTGCCACCCCCTTCTGGCCTGCTAAGTTTCTGTTGAGAAATCAGCTGACAGTCTTATGGGAGCTCCCTTATAAGTTACTAGTTGCCTTTCTCTGGCAGCTTTTAGGATTTGTCTTTAGCCTTTGCCATTTTAATTATAATGTGTCTAGGTGTGGGCCTGTTTGGGTTCATCTTGTTTGGGACTCTTTGTGCTTCCTGGATTTGCATGTCTATTTCCTTCACCAACTTAGGGAAGTTTTCAGTCATAATTTCTTCAAATAGGTTCTTGTCCCTTGCCTTCTCTCTTCTTCTCCTACCCCTATGGTGCAAATATTGTTACGCTTGATGTTGTCCCAGAGGTCTCTTAAACCATTCCCTTTTGTCAAAATTCTTTTTTCTTTTTTGTTCTGATTGGCTGTTTTCTTGTACCTTGTCTTCCAAATCACTGATTTGATCCTCTGCTTCATCTGATCTGCAGGTGATTCCTTCTAGTGCATTCTTTATTTCAGTTATTGTATTCACTTCTGACTGGTTCTTTTTTTATGGTTTCTATACCCTTTTTAATGCTGCTATCTCTCTGTTGAAGTTCTCACTAAGTTCCTTGAGCTTCCTTATAATCATTGTTTTGAACTCTGGTAGGTTGCTTGCCTCCATTTCGTTTAGTTCTTTTTCTGGATTTTTCTCCTGTTGTTTCATTGGGGACACATTTCCTTTGTTTCCTCATTTGGCTGCCTCTGTGTTTGTTTCTATGTATGAGGCAGATCTGCGATGCCTCCCCGTCTTGGCTGGGTGGCCTTATGTAGGTACCCTGTGGGGCCCTGGCAGAGTCTCCCGCGTCACTTGCTCTGGATGCTCCAGGAGTGTCCCTTGTATTGTGTGTCCCCTCCTGTTATAGTTGAGCTTTGAGTGCTGTTGGCACATAAATGGGTGGGAGTGACCCTCAGGCTGACTGGCTGTGGGGTTTGTCCACATCCACAGCTTACAGGCTGCTGTGTGAGGTGAGGCTTACCTCACTGAGTGGGATTCCCCCCAGTGGGCCCTGGTGTCTGTTGAGACCACCCTTTGGGTGGGCCACTTGTGGGGCTCATTGGGCAGAGTTCTGCTGTGGTGTGAAGCCAGCCTCCAAGTATGTTGGTTCTGGGGCCTCTTGGGAGGGGCTCTGGTGCAGGCCCAGGTCACCCACTGCCTGTGACTGGCCAGGGGCTACCTGGCAGGAGCTACAATGTGATCCGTGGTTGTTTGCTGCCTGTGCTGTACCTGGAGGCAGGTGGCAGAGGCCACGCTGTGAACCGAGGACGTCTGCCACAAATACCGGGCCTGGGGTAGCTGTGCCGAAAGTGAGGACCCCCTGAGGAACCAGCTGCCTCCTGCTGGTTCCCTTAAGGTTCAGCCCCTGATAGAGTCTCGTGCAAGTACTGAGTTGGGTGAGGCAGGGTGTCAGGGAGTCACTAGAGTGGGAAGAGTTGTGGCCACCAGGTTAATGTAGACTCTGGTTTGGTGCCAGGGCTGAGCCTGGAGAGACTCAGCAAAGGTCTCAGAGCACCATCCCTCTCAGGCCTGGGGACTCTGACAGTTTTCCAAGAAAGGGTGCGATGCAGGCCGGGCTGGCTGCTTGGAGAAAGTGCCTCTGGCATTGGGGGAGTTGGGTGGAGTGGGGTCCCAGTGAGTCAGCAGGGCGGAGCTGCAGAGCTCACCAGGCCAATCAGATTCACTTTTCTCCACGTCGGGATTACCTGACCAATCAGCTTCAGATTTGGCCGTAAGCGTAGGGGGCGGGCTCAACACAGGAAAGATGGCGCCCTGTGGCCGGCTTTCTGTTGCCTGGGAGGAGGACGTCCTCACGGAAAATGCTGACTGTCCCCCAGCCCTCGCCCTGAAGCAACACAGCTCAGCCTGCCCCCCGTGTGTCTCCGACACCCCCAGAGTGACTGTCCCATCGCTAGAGCCCAAGGTGAGTGCCTGCGAGCGAGCCGGTCTGTGCGCGGCCGTTTAAGAGGACGCCTGGGTTTCCTGCCACTTTGCGGTGGGAGCCCCACTGATTTTCAGTCAGATGTTGTGGGGGCTCGTCTTTCTGGCACCAGTACTCCTGGCTGGGGAGCCGGTGTGGGGGCTGGGAACCCTCGCTCCTCTGGGGGGAAATCTCCGCGGCTGAGGTATCCCACCTGAGTCTCACCCACCACACAGGTGTGGGGCCCGGTGCGCGGCTCCGCGCCTCCTCCCGGCCTCAGCCGCGCTGCTTTACAGCCTTAGGTATAAACGGCCGCTGTGCAGGGAGACTTCAGGTGCTTCTCCTGGTTGATTGCTCTGTAATTTAGTCGTAATTTAATGTGTTCACGGTAAGAAGCAGGCACAGTGTTTATCTAGTCTGCTATCTTGGATCTCTCCGGTGTCTTATTTTCTTATGTGGCCTTGGGTCTGTTTGCCATTGTTTTTTTTTTTGGTAGGATTTTTTTGTTAATATTTATCAGTGATTGTCAGATGTAATTTCCTTTGATCTTTACCTAGTTTGCTACCTTTATCAACTTTAGGTATAATTGATATACTTGCTTCATACAAGGCTTTGGGACATTTGCTCCGTTTTCAGTGTTCTGGAACGATTTATGGGGCATTGGGAGTGTCTGCTCCTTGGTGGCGTGGTGGAGTGTCTTCTGGAAGCCATAGCGTCCTGGTGTGTTGGGTGAGTTCGTTTCTTGACCAATTTTGTCTATTTCCTTTGTAGAAATCGGTATTTTTACACTTTTAAATCGATTCTGGGGTTAATTTTGAACATTATTTCTTCGTAAGACACTATACATTCCATCCAAACATTCCAATTTCTTTTCCTAGACCCGTGTCAGGTGCTTAGCCTTTGTGTATTCTGACTCTTTGTCCCCTTGCCCTGTCCCCTGCCCTGACTGGTGTGTCAAAGTCTCTTAGGATTAATGGGTTTCTATTTCTCCTGGCATATCCTGTTCTGAGAAGATACAGCGGCTACTGATTCGTTTGCCGTATAGATAGATGTTCATGAGTGTGGTTCCGTGATTGTGACAGGCCGCTGGCAGCATTTGAAGTGTCCTTCTTTGTCTAATCTAATGCCTTTTGGATTGATTCTATTTTGTCTTCTGTCGCAATCTTAACCTCTGCTGTCCTCCTGTGTCCACCTGCCTGGGATTTCTTTGTCTTTTCCTTCAGTTCAGCCTTTTGAAGCTCTGTTTTAGGAATGTCTCTTGTGCAGTTAAGGGGATAACAGGTCTTCCCAGCTGAAGTATCAGCACCACTGGAAGTTACCCACTCACCTGGTTACTTCGTGGCGGGTGTGCTTGGAGTATCGGTTGGAGTTTCCTCAGCCCGGGTGCTGAGACAGCCTGGCGAGCGTTCGTTCAGTCATTGGATTCCACTTTGAATGGACGGTGGTTGCTCCCCCCACGTTCCTCAAGCCGCCTTCAGAAACACCTTTGTTTTAAATGTGCACATAAGACGACATGTCCCCCATTACGCAGGCAGGAGTTCCTAGGGCGCTGAGAAAAATATGACTGTTCTGCTAAGTGTTGGCCCTGCCCCTTGCGATGTGTTACGTCCGGCTCGACTTGTCAATCATCACGGGTCCGAATGGAGGAGTTTTTTGGGCAACTGCAAATATGATTCCAGAGCTTGTCGACGAGGCACTCGGAGGTCCGAGTGTCACTGTGGGCCATTTCCGTGCGGATGGGACACAGTAGGGAAGGAGGGGGAGGGTGACACCTATGACGGGGGAGGGGGCAGAACGGTGGGAGGGGCTGGCTTCTCTGCCGAAAACCCAGAAGACCTGCAAGCCTGGCACTGACGTAAAGAGGCCGGCTGTGCAGGAAGAATGTTGAGTTTACACCCTTGGTGGGAAGCGTGAAGACGCCGTGTCGGAGAAGGGAACAGACCCAGGAGCGAGGAGGAAGAGCTCGCCAAGCCACCACAGACTCTGGTGCCATCGCTGCTGCCGTCAGGAATCTCTCTCCCACCCCCGAAGTGCGTCCTTCCCTCAAGATCCCAAGGGCTGGGCTGACAGACCAGGCAGGGAGGGAGCGTGTCTGAGCCCCGGAATGTGGGTGGGGGGGGCTGGCTCCCACCAAGACGTGCCAAGTCTCCCGGGATGAACCCACGCTAAGGACCGTGCAGATTCTCGCAGGACAAGGGCACTGCAGAATTGCAGCGTGTTCATTGAGGGACCACGGGGGAATCCTACTGATTGAAAGAAAGCAGAAGGGTGTCGAATTAGGGTGGGGGGGGCCTGCTGGCCGCTCAGGACCAGCTCGTGGACAGCAGACACGGGGTGGGGTCTCTGGGGACACAAATGAGACTGAGGGGGTGGGTGCAGAGGCAGAAACGAGTACTGGCCGAGCGTGGGCAGGCAGGGGTGGGGGTGGTGGCTGTCGTCGGTAGGGAGGGGGCATGTTTGGGAAACAGAGCTGGAGATCTCCCGCTGGCGCCCTTTCTTCTTTCCTGAATCTACACCAGCATCTCACACACCTGCTTGCAGTTGTCTTCCAGGTCCCGAGAAACCGTAATTAATGCCGTGCGGGGAGGCTAGTGGGGCCACAGTGTCTTCCTTCCCTCCGGGACTCAGGAGTACCTTCCAACTCTCTGTGCAACGACCGCTAAACGTTGTGCATCAGACAAAACAAAAAACAAAAAACAAAACCACCCCAAGCCCAAATTCCCCTTTTGAGCCAGTGAAGAGAAAGTTAGAACTCTCTGAGGCTGCCCCTTTTCTCGCGTGATGAGCTGGAAAAGTTTGGACACTTTTCACAAAAGTCAGAAACACATTAATTTTTCAGAGCCTTATAAGTCAAAACTGGCTCGTCCAATTTGCTTCAAGCTTCCCAGCCGGAGATGGAGCTTGAGTAGTTTCCGGGCTAAAGGAGATGTTTTGTCAGAGTCGGAAGGAGGTCAGAGGAGGGCAGTCCTCTGAGGACGTGATAGCCCGGCTCGGGCATCCTGGGCAGGAGTCTGTAATTAGCAGGTGCCCTGGCCCCGATTCAGGGTGGACAGGCGCTCGGGTTGGTGACGGAGAGACTGGTGTCCAAGGAGACACCGGCCCCGTGCTGGGACGAGGGCGGAGGCAGCGCGTTTGGTGGCGCCCCTGGGCTTCTCCCATCGTTTCCAGAGCACTTGTGGTTTGGTATCCAGTCTCCTTTCCAGGAAGAGAGGGGGTTCTGGGCTGAGCGGGGCGGGGGGCACATCAGGAACGTTTAGAATCTGTTTCAGGAAAGCGAGGCTGGATTGGGGGTTGGGAGAATGAGGAGGCAGAGCCCCCGAGACCTGATTACCGTTCATTTGTAATCTGGGGGGGTCGGGCGCCTGGTGAGATATGGATGCCTGAGGCAAGGCCGTCGTCTTGGGCGATATTCTGTGCTCCTTTCATACCCGCCAGACGCCAGCCGTCTCCCCCGATTCCTTCATTGTTGGCAGCGTCAACACAGCAGCGGGCGACCCCCACTTTCTGCTCCAAAAGCCCTTTTGTTTGTCTCGTGGTGGAGACAGCCGGCTCTCCTCTTTCGCTCGGGTGCTGTACTCCGTGTCACAAACCCTTTGGCGATCTCGGTGCCTTTGGCAGAGACTGTCACACGGAGCCCCTGCGACTCCCATCTTTGGGGACGGCAGACGCCTGGGGCCAGCTCAGCTCGGACGGACGAGCTGCCGGGACTCTCCATCACGGGCTCCGTCCTGGCTGCTGAAGTCAGCGTGGGGCTGTTTTACTTTATTTTATTTATTCTTTGCTGGTTTTATGACACGGGCAATCCACCATTTTCAAGTAAACAATGGAATGGCATTGAGTAGACACAGTGTTGTGCAAGTGCCATCTCTAACTACTTCCAGAACGTTCCATCTCCCCGAGGAGACCCGTCCCCATGAGCTGTCACGCCCCCTCCCTCCCCCAGCCCCTGACAACACGCACCTACTTCCTGTCTGTGCAGGAGCCTATTCTGCACGTTTCACATAAATGGACTCACACGCTGGGTGGCCTTGGTGTGTGTCACTCCCTGAGCAGTGTCCTCAGGGTCCCTGCACGTGGTGGCGAGGGTCAGCGCCTCCCTCCTTTTCCTGGCCGTGTCATGTTCCCCTGTGTGGCCGACCCCTTGTGTTTATCCGTTCATCCACCGATGGGGAATTTGGCCGTTTCCGCCTTTTGGCCGTTGTGGACAAATGCCTCTAGGACCATGCGTGTCCACGTTTCTGCGTGGACGATGTTTTCGTGTCTCAGATTTTTAATCACTGCCACCCCTTTCTGAGGACCTGCTCGACGTGCGTGGGCTCTTGCTGAGGCTGTGGGAATGGGGACCCCAGGTCGTCCCATATTGTGTGGGTCGCTGTTGAGTGATGGAGGTTTGCTCCAAGCCGACGGTCGCTGGCGGCTTCTCCCCTACCAGCCGCGCACGGTCTCTTCTTCCTCTGCATTGAGATTCCGCGGAGCTTGGGCGCCTGGTCCCAGGGGAGGCGGTGACGACCGGTAGGAGCAGACTTTAGTTCAGCTGGGCCACCTCGGTTTGCATGAACTGGAAATGGGTCTACAGCCTCCCAGACCGCAGGGGGCTTACAGCCTCATTACACAGCACAGCGGCCCCCACCGTGGCCGGGCGGGGATCTGCCTGGGACAGAGCAAGGCGTCTTGTGTGTGTGTGTCTGTTCTCGGAGGCTTAAAATGTAACCCTCGGCCCCTGTTTTCATTTGCAGGGGCATGTGTAACAAGGTGCCCCCCACTGGGGAGTCAAACCCACAGACACCCATCCTCCCCGAGTTCTGGAGACCAGGAGTGTGACATCAAGGTGTCCCAGGGCCATGCTCCCTCTGGAGGCCCCAGGGGATGGTCCCTCCTGCCCCTTCCAGCTCCTGGGGGCTCCAGGCGTCCCTGGGCTGGTGGCCGCCTCCCTCCCATCTCTGCCTCCGTCTCCACGTGGCGTCTCCTCTGTGTCTGTGTCCCTGCTCTTCTGTCTCTGACGAGGACACTGTCATTGGGTTCAGGGCCCCCTGATCCAGGACGACCTCGTCTCAGATCCTTCTCTTGGTCCCGTCTGCACAGACCCCGTTTCCACACAAGGTCTGCTCCCAGGTGCTGGGTGGACATGTATCTGGGGGACAGTGTACAGGCACGTCCAGGGAGCCGTTCGTGTCTGGCTCTATGAAGACATGTTGCTCCCGGGGAGAGAGGCCTGGCCCCTTGGCTGTGGAAGGGGCCGTCCCCGCTGCCTGCACGATGGCCCCCGAATGAGCCAGGAATTGTTTTCGAGAGGCCGTGAGCTTCTGGAGACCAGGTGGTGCAGGAAGACCTGTGCGTGAGCCCAGTGTCAACAAATGAGAAACAGATGGCAGCACCTTCGATGAAAAGGCTCGGGGGTGAGAAATGCAAGGGGAGGCTTGGCCGTGTGCGTTGGGTGTTGGCGAGGCTGGGAACTGGGGATCTGAGGTGGGGGGTGTTGTACCTGCTGGGGGGCCAGGGGTGGAAAGACCCCTGAGACAGTCCAGGCCCCTTAAAATCGTTCCTCTGTGGGTTGATGGTGTTGGCCGGAGCCCTCCTGGGGGTGGCTGGACGGCTGTGGGCTCCTGCAGGGTGACACCCCTTGGGGGCGTCTCCATGTACACAGAGTTGGGAGGGGGCTTGTCCTGCGGCTCAGGAAATGTTGTGGGTAACAAGGCCCCCGACGTAGCAGAGGCAGCCTTTAGAATCAGGGCACCTGGACTAATGCAAAGACGTCCACACTGCATCCTTCAGGACAGGGTGGGGAAGGATGTGCGGGGTTGTTGTCTCCCCTGTAGTTGTCTGCCCTCCCCTCTCTCTCCCTCCGTCTCCTCCCTTCTTTCGTCTCCCCCTTCCCTCCGTCCTTCCTTTATTTCCTCCATCCAGGTCTCCTCCCCATCTTTCTTCCTTCCTCTGTTCACTCTCACGTTCTTTCTTGTTTCAACTTTATGGATGTATAATTGACAAGTAAAAATGTCTTCCTCCCTCCTTTCCTGTCTCCTTTCCTTTTTTCCTTCCTTCCTTCCTTCCTTCTCTTTCCTTCCTTTTACCCTTCCATCCATCCATCCATCACCAACCATCCATCCATCCATCCACCCACCATCCACCCACTAACCGTCCATCCATCCATCCACCATCCACCCATCCATCCACCAACCATCCATCCATCCATCCATCCATCCACCATCCATCCACCATCCACCATCCATCTACCATCCATCCATCCATCCATCCATCCATCCATCCATCCATCCATCCACCCATCCATCCACCATCCACCATCCATCCACCATCCATCCACCATCCATCCACCAACCATCCATCCATCCATCCATCCACCCACCATCCATCCATCCATCCATCCATCCACCATCCATCCATCATCCACCATCCATCCACCATCCATCCACCAACCATCCACCCACCATCCATCCATCCATCCATCCATCCACCATCCATCCATCATCCACCATCCATCCACCATCCATCCACCAACCATCCATCCATCCATCCATCCATCCATCCACCCATCCATCCACCATCCACCATCCATCCACCATCCATCCATCCATCCATCCATCCACCCACCATCCATCCACCCATCCATCCACCATCCATCCACCATCCATCCACCATCCATCCACCATCCACCATCCATCCACCATCCATCCACCAACCATCCATCCATCCATCCATCCATCCACCCATCATCCATCCATTCATCCATCCACCCATCCATCCACCATCCATCCACCATCCACCATCCATCCACCATCCATCCACCAACCATCCATCCATCCATCCATCCATCCACCCATCATCCATCCATTCATCCATCCACCCATCCATCCACCATCCATCCACCATCCACCATCCATCCACCATCCATCCACCAACCATCCATCCATCCATCCATCTATCCACCATCCATCCATCATCCACCATCCATCCACCATCCATCCACCAACCATCCATCCATCCATCCATCCATCCATCCATCCACCCATCCATCCACCATCCACCATCCATCCACCATCCATCCATCCATCCATCCATCCACCCACCATCCATCCCCCATCCATCCACCATCCATCCACCATCCATCCACCATCCATCCACCATCCACCATCCATCCACCATCCATCCACCAACCATCCATCCATCCATCCATCCATCCATCCACCCATCATCCATCCATTCATCCATCCACCCATCCATCCACCATCCATCCATCCCATCCATCCACCATCCATCCACCAACCATCCATCCATCCATCCATCCATCCACCCATCATCCATCTATCCATCCATCCACCATCCATCCACCATCCATCCACCATCCACCATCCATCCACCAACCATCCATCCATCCATCCACCCACCATCCATCCATCCCATTCATCCATCATCCATCCATCATCCATCCACCATCCATCCATCCATCCACCATCCATCCATCCATCCATCCATCCATCCATCCATCACCCACCATCCATCATCCATCCATCCATCCATCCATCCATCCACCATCCACCCATCCATCCATCCATCCATCCACCATCCACCCATCCATCCACCATCCATCCACCAACCATCCATCCATCCATCCATCCACCCACCCACCATCCATCCATCCATCCATCCATCCATCCACCATCCATCCACCAACCATCCATCCATCTATCCACCCACCATCCATCCATCCATCCATCCATCCATCCACCATCCATCCATCATCCATCCACCATCCACCCATCTATCTACCATCCATCCACCATCCACCATCCATCCACCATCCATCCACCAACCATCCATCCATCCATCCATCCACCCACCCTCCATCCATCCATCCATCCACCCACCATCCATCCATCCATCCATCCATCAATCCATCATCCATCCATCCATCCATCAATCCATCATCCATCCATCCATCACCCACCATCCATCCATCCATCCATCCACCATCCACCCATCTATCTACCATCCATCCACCATCCACCATCCATCCACCATCCATCCACCAACCATCCATCCATCTATCCACCCACCATCCATCCATCCATCCATCCATCCACCATCCACCCATCTATCTACCATCCATCCAACATCCACCATCCATCCACCATCCATCCACCAACCATCCATCCATCCATCCATCCACCCACCCTCCATCCATCCATCCATCCACCCACCATCCATCCATCCATCCATCCATCAATCCATCATCCATCCATCCATCACCCACCATCCATCCACCATCCATCCATCCATCCATCCACCCACCATCCATCCATCCATCCATCCATCCATCATCCATCCATCATCCATCCATTCATCCATCGACCATCCACCATCCACCCAACATCCACTGAGTCACAAAACCAGTGAGACAGCACCTTCCTTCCCAGTTTACCTTCTCTTCCCCTGCACACCCATCGCCGATGTCACCATCTCTCCAGCTGCCCAGGCCAGGACTCCAGGAATCACTCTAGATTCCTTTGTCTCCATCTTCCTTCCGTTCTGAACTCCCCATGCCTTGCTACCCCCTGCCATTTGCCACTTCCTGGCTCTGTCCTCCCTCAGTTTCTTATCTCAGGGATCTCTCACCTCGCTGCCGACCCACGATGACTTCCGAGCTGGGCTCTACGCCTCTGCTTCTGTTCCTTCCTGTACAGGTTTCCTGGGGCTGCTGTCACAACAATCACACACTCATGGTTGAAGCATCTGAAGTGTACCGTGTTCCCCCGAAAAGAAGACCTAGCCAGACAACCAGCTCTAATGCGTCTTTTGGAGCAAACATTAATATAAGACCTGGTCTTATTTTACTATAATATAAGACCGGGTCTTATATAATATGATATAATAAGATATGATATAATATAATATAATATAATATAATACTGGGTCTTATATTAACTTTTGCTCCCAAAGACACATTAGAGCTGATGGTCTGGCTAGGTCTTATTTTCGGGGAGACACGGTATGTTCTCACAGTTCCAGAGACCAGACGTTTGAGGTGCAGGTGTGGACAGGCCTGGCTCCTCCAGGACGCTCCAGGAGATGGTCTGCTCCAGGCCTGTCTGCAGTGGCCGCTGGTTGCCGGCATGGCCGCCTCGCTTTCCAGATGTCCCCTCCTTGTAAGAACACCAGTCATGCTGGACCAGGGGTCCTCCCTGGTCCCATACGGCCTCTTCTTAACTGGTTACATCTGTAACGACCCTAGTTTCCACACAAGACCACATTCGGAGGTGCTGGATTAGGATTTTGACGCGTGAATTTTCTGGTGGTGCCGGTGGAGACACAATACAATCCATTCCACCCGAAGTCAATAGGGATTTCCAGTGCCACGTGCTTCCTGCATTGGTGACGGTGGCAGTGAAATTACACCCAGCTTGTGTCGGGCAGACGGGCACGCATGCTCCGCATAAGCTGCTCCGGCGGGAAGCAATTGGCAGTAAAATGGAGACGACGTGGCTGAGCCCGCCCCTTGAAGAAGAAGCGATCTTTGTTTGGCAAGGAGGGGCAAACCAAGTTCTTGGTGAGAGGTGGTGTGACAAGGGGAGCAGGGGGCAGGGGCAGACAGGATCTGAGAACGAAAGTGCAAACACAGCCGTGTCCTTCTTTCAGTCGGGGACCCGTCAGTGGTTTCTACGAGGATGGTTCTCGGGAGAAGCCCAGGACTTGCCGGAAGCCTTGGCAGTCAGGCACATTCAGACAGTTTAACTGCAAAGTTGAAATAAGACGTAGTAAAAATGACCAGAATCTAGAGGACTGTTTCGTGGAATCACCTAGAGACACAAGACGATGAAAGATCAAAGATTTGCAAGAGCACGCTCGCTGCCCCACGTCCGTCCACGAAGCTGAGCCCACCTCACTCTGACCTTTTTTTTTGTTTGTTTTTTAAGGGGATAGTTTATTAAAAGTAAAGAGTCAAGACTCGCAGCTCTGGGAACGCGAGGGGTCCCAACCAGGTTGCCCCCAGTTCACGCTGATCTTAATTGTGCTCGAAGGTGGCTTTCCGCAAGCGGCTGGCTGTGGGGTCTCCTCGCCCGGCCCTGTGGTGTATCGTGCAGCGTCACCAGCTCCCCTCGCTGCCTGTCACTGTCTGATGGCATCTCGACGTCCCAGAGATCAGGATTTGCACTCTGGGATTAAAACTCTTTGTAACTTAGCGGAACAATATGCTTGGGGTGGATTTCGTGCTCAAGAGGTCCCTGAGACGGCCCACAGTGGAGCGACAAGGTGACCTCGCTGGGTGCCAGTCCCAGGGAGGTGGCCCAGGGCTCGCCGGCTCACCGCTCTGTGCCTCAGTTTCCCCCTCGATAGATGGGCGTGACGTCTACGGGTACCCACATCGTGCGGTTGCTGCAGGGGTTGGTCAAGGAAATGTTGGGCCTTGGAGTCATACCTCACCCATCGTGCACGTGTGTCCTGTGGCTGCTGGGACCAACTGCCTCAGATTGGGTGGCTGAAAACAACCCACACTTATTTATTCATTTATAGGTCTGGAGGCCGGGAATCTGAAACGAGCGCTGGGGCAGGGGGCTCAAAGCCAGGTGTCAGCCCAGCTGAGTTTCTCGTGGAGATGCCAGCGGGGAAGGTCTGTGTCCCGGTCTCCCAGGTTCTGGTGGCACCACATGCCCTGGCCGGTGGCTCCGTCCTGCATTGCTGGGTCTCGTCACCCAGCCTCGGACTCTATCGTCACACCCCTCGGCCTCCTTGTCATCGTGCTCACGACCCACCTGTATACGAGTAGCCCCAGACCTGTCATCACACCGCCAGATCCCCTTTGGCTATGTAAGACGCCACATCTGTGGGTTCTGGGGGGACGCACGTGGCCATTTGGGGGGCATTATTCTGTCCAGCACACGGGGATGAGGGTGTGGACTTTTGGGGACGTCGTTCTGCCCACCACAGCCGTGATCCGGTCTTTGCTGTTCTCACTTGTTTGTCAAACTCAGTGTCCTTTGACCCCAAACTGCACCGAAGGGCTCTGCCGGCATTTCCCCAAGGGTCTGAGGAAAACCAACAGGTCAAACTCTTGGCCGTGACAAACAAGGGAAGGTAAGAGAAGATAGCGCCTGGACACGAGCGGCTCTTTCGTAAACCATGTCAGCCCTTCAGTTCATCAGGAAACAGGGTCTGGGCACCTGGCACGTGTCCCTCGGAGGGACTCAGTGTCGCAGGACTGTCAGGTAGACCTGGGCTAACCTTTGGACCAGGAGGGGTGATGTCAAAACCTGCAGGTCCCCCCCCCCAAGATGAATCACCTCTTCACAGCAGGACGCTTAAGGGACAGCAAATTGTGCTGGGGATGTGCTTTGAAGGACTCCAGAAGAGTGTGTGTCTGCAACACGTGTCTGTGACAGTCGCAAAGCCCGTGCGTGCTGCACCTTTTAAACAAACCGATGGTGAGAGTCGACACGGAGCCCGTGATTACCGCCCGCCTGCCATTGTTGTGACACGTCGATTCCCAGTTTGAGCCTGTAATTGTCACATTTTCCAGTTGAAGGAATTAAATGTGCCAAACGGCACATCCCGGGGAGCTGTGACAGGTTTTAAGTGTTTACATTTGCATAATGACTGTTAACAAAATCAGCAACGTGGGTGTGAAAATGTGATGCCGCCTGCGTGTGCTGTCCTCCAGGCGTCTTCTGCATTCCCAGAACATAGAGTTTGTGGTCCCGTGGGGGCTCTGGTCCTGCAGGAGTGACTGAGGACGTGGGGCCACCTCCCCTTGGGAAGCTGTGCACCGACACCAGCGCCTAGTCCACCTTTGAAAGCCAGTTTGGAACTCTTTTTCTGGAATGGCCATCAGAGCTGTCGTCGTATTACCCTTGGTGTCCTGAATGTCATCAAAATGTCTTCCTTTCAATATTTCCTTTCTCTTCAGGTAAAGAAAGAAGTCACTGGGGGCCAGGTCAGGTGAGTAGGGAGGGTGTTCCAATACAGTTATTTGTTTACTGGCTAAAAACTCCCCCACAGACAGTGCCCTGTGAGCTGGTGCATGGTCGTGATGCAAACCCCGCTCTCCTAGGAGCCCTGCGTTCTCCCACCCTGTCTGACCACTGCCAAGTACATTTCTTCTGACTGGAGACGTCCTGCTCCTGGAACTGCTTGACAGCCACCTGGAGCGAGAGGAATAGTGCTGTTCGCTTAGTCAGGTTAGAAGGAAAAGCTGCCGAGAGCTTACCAGGCGCACGGCGTTCCTTGAGATTCCACGGAGTGTGAGGAGGGGTTGCCCACACCAGACCGTGTGGCGGGAGCCACGTGCGTGGGACGTTTCGTGCAACCCCCCTGCCCGACCGTTCAGACAAGCACCTCTAATGCCTCAGTCCCCTGGGGACCCAGAGGGACTCGGCCACGTGCACTGAAGGTGTGTGTACTGGGCGTGTCTCGTATCTTTCTTGGGGCTTCTATTGCATTTTCAGCAGCACCTTTGCATGATACCCCAAGACAAATGCAAAATAATTAGAAGGAGGTCATCGATAATGTTTGATCAGTGCAACGAAGAAGGAATACGTGGGTGGGAAGAGAACGGGGCGCCCCCTTTGTTCTGGGTGGTGGGGTAGCTTCTGTCGGGAGCTAGAGGGTGAGAAGCAGGAGGCTGACCGCACGCATGTGCTATTTTGACGGTTGTCACCGGAGCGTGGGTGTGTGGGACCCTGAGACATGATCCTGAAGGGTTCTGCGGCACGATAGGTAACGCTCGTGGCTCTGCTCCTTCCCTCACGTCCCGAGACGCAGCGGCAGGATGAGTGGGATAACGGCCCCGATTTGGAGGCTGGGGGCCCCCCTCAGTAGACGAAATGCAGGCCGCGTGGTCCTCAGCGCCCACTTCCCACGGCCGCACAGGGCACTGTGTGCGAGCAGGGCCACCCTGGTGTACCCCGCACAGGCGCCCACCTGTCCCCAATGCGTGCATGACCAGCTTGGCAGGAAGCACCAGCTTCCCTGCCCCTCTGGTCCCTCCGGACGTCCACTCCATGAACCATCACACTGCAAACTGGATGCGGCATCCGGTGTGCACGTCTGTGTTGCCCATTTCCCGGGTGAGCAGGGCAGCCGTGCAGGTGGTGAACGGGGAGGCGGGATCCGAGCCGTCCCCGTCCCCATCCCGTCTGCACTGGGCACGCACGGGTCCCGGCTTCCTGGTCACCTCCTTCCTGGACGGGTCCTTTGTGACCCAGGGTTTGCGAAGAGGGAAGTCCTTCTTCGTGTCTGACACGAGTCCCTCATGCTTTGCCTTGAGCCTGTGTTTGCTCTTTCTGCTCTGGTTTGTTCTTTGGGACGGAAGGCGCTGCCCCTAATTCTCCCCCGTGGTGGTTTCCCGCTGCCTCCTGCCGCCTGGGACCCCGGGAATCCACGAGGCGTCTCCTGAGGCATGTACGAGGGGACAGGCCCGGCGCTGGGGCACGCTCAGGTCTGCTACAAAGACCCTTAGGAAACAAAGGCTCTTTTTGTGCTGCAGAATTTAGTCCAGGGGTTCAGCCAGCAGAGGACTCTGTGGCATAGCTATAAACTTAGGAAAATTCTAAATGCACGCTGGGAGCTAAGTGTCTGCACGGAAGAACCGGCCCTTCCAACGTCTTGGACCCCGGGAAACGGGACGTCCTTGGAGGTGATCCAGAACCAGGGACGGTTCTGCCCCCCAGGGGACAACTGGCAATATCTGGGGACATTTGGTGGTTGTCCTCATGTAGGGAGGAGGTGAGGTCAGGGGTGCTCCTGGCGTCTGGTGGTGGAGACCAGGGACGGCTCAGCTGCACAGGGCCCAGGATGCCCCACGTCAGAGCGTCGTGAGCCCCAAATATCATACGTGAGGTTGACAGACCCTGGAGGTAGCATGAGACGCTTTCTATCTACTGTCCGTCCGTCCATCTGTCTGTCTATCCATCCATCTATCAGTCACCGATCCATGCATCTACCTGGCAGCACCGACCAGTACCCTGCCCCCTGCTCCAGCATCTGGGCGTCCGTGCTGCCCCCCGCCTTGTAGCCCCCCGTCTCCTGCCCCTCTGCCTCCGTGCCCCCGACCTCTGTCCCTACGTGTGTCTGTGCAGGTGGCCTTGCTCCTGTGGGCTTGCCTGTCCCGGCTCAGCTCTGAGGCCCCCCCCGCCCCCCCCGTGCCCCCACCTCCACGCGTGGCATCTGCAGTGACTCGCTGTCCCGGGAAGCTCCCATTCTGAGGTTCCAGGTGGAACTAGACTTGGGGGGGACCCTCTTCCCCCCTCCTCAGGTATGTGGAATAATTCAGTGATGGCAACAACAAAAGCAGCACCTGTGGTGATTGCCAAGTGGTGACACGGGGGGGGGGGGCTGGTGGTGGAGGGGGCAAGGTGCTTCTCTAAGATGCTCAAAGCCACAGGGCTCTCCGTCCGCTTTGCGGAAGCATCTAAGGGTTTCCGCCCTCATCCACGCCCATCGCACGTGGCGCCCTTCATGAGGGGGACGGTGGGTGGCTGCCCTTGCAGCACACGACGACGGCAGAACATGCTGGAAGCCTGGGTGCCCAGTGACACTTCCGGGAAGGTATCAGATGGCAGCTACGGCCGTGCTCAGTTGTCTGCTTGGGTTTTGGGTCCTGCCAACCGCCTGTGTCGTTGCTGTTCCACCAGGAGGGCCAGTGTCCCCCCACCCCCAACACACACACACCCAGCCCACCCCACACCCCCTGAAGCCCATTGTCATTTCTGTGCTTCCCTTGGTGAAGGCTGAGGGCAGGAAGCACAGCGTCCCTCCTGCAAAGGAGACACCGGCTTTAGTTTCCACTCTGTTGGGTCCGGGACGTGGGCCTGGGACATGGAAAGAAAAGGGTCGTGTGTGAGACAGGACTGAGGTGTGTGGGGTGGCAGGTGTGGCTCCTCCATGGTCCTGACAGACTCGGGAGAATCAAAGGACAATTGTGTGCGGTGGCTTTGGACAGGAGGCTTCAGGAGCGTCCGGTGGCCTAGCGCTCTCTGGCCCTTTCCACGCCGGGAACCGTTCCTCCCTTTCTTTGGGGCTTCAAAGCAGAATCTGCCAAGGAAATGAGCGGAGTCCCATGGGGGGTTCTTATGCCTGCGGAAGGGTCTGCTGCCGCCAGCCGAGTGCCCCTCCCGAATCCGAATCCCCTGGGTGGGGCTTGGAGGGGAAGCCCAGGAAAAGCCAGCATGGCTGTGCCCTCGTGACCTGGAGGTCACGGAAACCCCACGCCGCGGGGTTCATTTCAGGAAGCCTTTCCTTCGGCTGAGACACCCGGACGGCTGCTCATGGAAGGAGCTTCACATGGCTCCACTGCATACACCGATCGTGTGCTTAGATTCCAGCTCTGCTCGGCCCCCACACCCCCGGGAGGGGACACGGCACAGGCCTCTCCCTAACGATCTGCTCGGGGGGGCGCTCTCACCTCGTCCTGTCCGGGGACACCAGCTCGGAGACCTTCCTAGCCTGTCACGGACCGTGGTTTATTTTCTCCTCCACCCCCCCTGCCCCAGGGACCCGTCCCAGCCCATTTTTCCAGGCACGGGCCCAGACATCGGGTAATCACCGCTTGCGATGTTTAATTACATTTCCACATGTCGGGGTGCTGCCCTAAACACAGGTGGCAGCGAAATAAGCAGCAATTACCTCCTGCGATGTCAGCCTGCTGACCGGTCGGTCGTGCTGCGGTCTCCAGTGGGGCGGGACCCCGCCATCCCACACGAGCGCCCCCGGTTTGCAGGACAATCATTGCTCTTCCCTCGGTAGCCTGGCTGCTCAATTTTATCGAGCACTCAGGTGACGTGTTGAAAGCTGTTGTGTTTGTTTGCAGTCATTTAATTCCCTCGTCTGTAGCTCGATTGACTCCCACACCTGTCTGACTAGCTGTCTAGCTAATCTATTCGGTTGGTGCAACAGTAACTGCGGTTTTCGCAGGTATTTTTAACCTTTTAAACCACAATTGCTTTTGCATCAACCTAATACCATTTTCTCTCTATCCACCTACCTCTATCTGTACCTATCGTGTATCAATTTATCTGTTTATGTCTGACGTGTGTCTTTCATCTATTATCTATCTATTTATCATTTATCTATGTATCTATATCTCTATGTATCTATTATCTATCTATCTATGTATCTATGTATCTATCATTTTTCTATCATCTATCATCCATGTATCTACACATCCATTCGTCAGCTACTGGCAACGTAAGACAGTTTAATTGTTACAATGCCCCTGTTATTAACACCTTAATATTATTATATGACATTACCGGCGTAGACATACATGTTATTAACCGTGCCCCAAGGCCTTGTTTTGACTCGGTGCGTTTCTTCGAGGTCCCTTTGTGCCCCGGCTCTCAGGACGGAAATGGGTCCAGCTGAGCTTGGGTGTGTGATGCCTCAGGAGGTGCTGCAGACAGTGCAGACCGGGGGCTTTTGGGGGGAAGGCAAGGCAGGGGCGGGCAGCGTTCCTGGGGGGCTGAGTGGCCGTTCCGGTGGGAAGGAGGGCCGCCGGAGAGGCTGGGCCCTGCTCAGGCCGAGCCAGCGTGGGTGGACGGAGCCAGGCCGTGCGTGCCCCACGCGGGGAAGGACGTGGGAGCCCAGAGTCCCTGGCCGTCCTCCTCGGAGGAGAATTCCGGGTTCGGAGCGCGTCCGGGGAGGATGGGAGACGGAGTCCTGACGCCTGTGAAGGTGGCACAGCACGGGGGGGACGCGCTTGGCGGGCGGGCAGTGTCGTCTCTGTGCTGCAGCCGTTTGGTAGTTTTAACTGCAGGATGAGCTAACATTACAGACTTATTTGGGATTGAAGGCGTAGTTCAATATGCCCCTCAAAAAAGTTTTCTCACTTTTTTGATACGCGACTTTTGTTATCAGGGTGTTAATAAGCGCCGGGCCCCGGCAGCGTGTGGAAGGAAGCTGTTGCCATGTCAATTACACGGGGCTGCATTTCTCGGCTTATTATTATTCTTGGATGTCTCTAATTTACATCTAAATGCACTGACTAATTTTGATCCAATCATGTCAAAAATGATAGGTGCTGTGTGGGAGGAGATGACAGCCCCACCAGCAGAAATTGCCAGACTCAGAATCCCTCTGGGCGATGATTTAATGCCCGGCTCAGCCAGGGCTGTCAGAATCGGAGGCCAAATTATGACACATTATGCCCGCGATGGACCCACACGTACATGGCGCAGGGCGGGGGCGGGGGCGCCGTGAGTCAACCCGGTGTCCCCCGCCTGCTCCGCTCCACGGGGCCTGCTGCTCCCGGGGACGCCCTCCCCCGCCCGCCCACCGCCCTGCACCCCAACCCATCACGCTCGTTTCCTGAGAGGCGCTAATCAGGGCTCAGAAAGCCCGACCTGGGCGCTCGCTGCAGGTGCAAACGGCGAGATGACATTCCTCGGGGCTCTGCTCAGCAGCACCCCCCACCCCCCAAAGGAAAAAGTCACCCCCATTGTTTCCCCCACACACTTGGTGTCAGGTGGTGGCAGGTGGGGCAGGTCAGCCTCCTCCCACAGGGTGTGAGCGCGTGTCTGTGTGTGCGAGGGTGTGTGCAGGCGTCCACACACGTGTGTGTCTGAGCGTGTGCACATTTACGCGTGTGAGTGCATGTGTGAGTGTATGTGTCTGAGTGCCGCCGGTGCCGTGTGCATGTATGTGTGTCTGCGTGTGCCCGCGTGTGTATAAGACTGTGTGCCCGCGTGTGCCCTGTGTGTGTGTGTGTGTGTGTGTGGGGGGGTGCCTGCGTGCGTCGGCTGCCCTCTTTGGAGACCCCCCTTTCCCAGAGGAAACCGCGGCCCCTCTCGACACACAGATACCCCCCAGCTCTGCCTGCCCTGCGCCCTCACCCCTGCGCCCCTCTTAGCTTTAGGGGGTTTGCCTGTCAAGAGTGAACATGTGTGTGGCAGGAAACGTTTATTTTTCTACCTGCTCTTTAATTCCTTTTGCGGGGAGCGGGGGGAGGAGATGATTTACGGGGACTGACACGAAGGCGGTCTCTTGCCCTGGATGCCGACGCGCGTGGCTGGCACCGCGGACGCCGTCTCCCCGCCGCGCACACCGGTGGGGCGATGGGCGGCCCCCACGTCACCCTTCCCTCCTCGCACCCCAAGGAATTAGCACGAGGGGCAAGACCCATTCTTCCCTCAGCGAGGAGGTTTTAAAAGTTGGGCCCGCTCAGGGGCGCTGACGGCGTCTCCCCTTGGGCTCACGTGGCGATCCGGCTGTCATCGGTCATGCACACGGTTTTATCTTATTCGGGGGGAGTGAAAGCTGAGGGACTTTCCTTAGGAACCTCCCCCCACCCCCACGCACGATGCCTGATGCCTCAGAAGGAGGTCGGTGTGGAAACTAGAAATAATAACCAAGACGCCGTGGAATAGGTACAGTTTGCGTGGGGGTGTGAGCGTAGGGGGCGCGATAGGGGATGGCACAGAGTGTGCAATTCCACACGATTTTTTTTCTTCTCTTTCTGACCATTTACATAAGATCGCCGAGGCAGCGCCTTGAATATCCAAACGATGTCGTCACACCATCTCTAAGGTGTTAGTTTAGAATTTGAATCTTTGGACGCACCAGGAGTTAGCTGGTCCTGAATTGCGTGTGATGCGTTTTGATCGTTCCGCCCAGGGGTATGTATTTTGGGGACAGGGTAATGGAGGTCCCCCCCCCATGAGGAAAACACACTCACTGCGTGTCCCTGCCCCTGACGCTGACGCCCAGAATCCCCGCCGCGGCCTCCACGCCACCGCCCGAGCGGGGCATGTCTGCAAATCCAGATCTGTCAGGTTATTTCCTGGCACTGGCATTTTGTGATTAAATGGGGACAGTTACGTTTCAGGGTTATGTGGCAGCGGGGGACGGGGGTGGACACGGAAAGGCAGAAATACTGTGGAAAGGACAAAGATGGCCCAACATGACACGTTGGCTATGAATCCTTTCCCTCCAAGGGGTCTTTTCACTAAGACTGGATCTGCCGCCTTCGTTTCTTCGACACCTACTCGCGGCTCAGGGCTCAGGGACGTTCGTGCAGAGCAGCAAACACCACGACAGCAGCTCCGAGGACACCTCCCGTGTCCTAGGGCACGCGTGGGCAAACCGTGGGCCGCCACCTGCTTTGGCACGGCCCACCTCTGAGCCAAGAAGGGTTTTGCACGGTTTTCTGCAGCTTAATTGAGAGAATTCCCACACCATCCCATTCACCCATTTAAAATGTGTCGTTTCATGCATTGATATTCACGGACTTACACAACCATCACCGGTGTCAACGTTAGAACCTCAGAAAGAAAGTCTGTGCCGTTTAGTTCCCTTCCTCTTCCCCGCCCCCACCCCCAGCCCTAGGCAACCGCTAGTTTACTTCCTGTCTTGAGTCAGTTGCCTGTTCTGGATGTTTCATACACGTGAAATCATGGGCTATTGCCTTCACATCTTCAAATATTTTGTGACACGTGGAAATCACATGAAATTCAAATTTCTGGGTAGAGGTCTATTGCCACACCCGCCTGTTAAGGGACCGACTATGGCTGCTTTCGCGTCACAGGACAGTCGAGTTGTTGCCACCGGGGCCACGGGGCGTCACAGCTACGGATGGAACGAACGGTGTTCCCCCAATTCTGGTGTTTGTACATGGGGAGCCCTGCCTCCCCATGTGATGGTTTTCAGAGTAAGAAAGTAAGGAAGCGAAACGAGGTCACACGGGTGCTTCCCGGACCCGAGGGATTTGTGTCCTTAGAAGGAGAGCCCAGATCTCTCTCTCTCTCTCTGACCTGAGGACACACCCAGGAGACGGCCGTCCACAAACCAGGAAGAGCCCGCACCCGAGAGGACACAACCCTGCTGACGCCTGATCGCGGACCTGCCGGCCTCCAGCGCTGAGCTGGCGAGGACGCCGCCCCGCCCCCCAAACACGTGCTACCTGCCCTCTACAACCAGCGTGGGAGAACCCCGTGCCCCCGCCAGCCCCGCCGCTCTGCGTTCACCGCGTCACGTTTTGGAGGCCGGGACGGCTGTCGCTTCCTGCTGCCCACGGGCTGGGTGACCACCTGCGTCTCCCACCCCCCAGGGAGGAGGCGGGCGGACGTCTGGGCACTGAGTCATCCCCTATGCGCCGCCTCGCGTTTCTCGGGGTGGTGGGGTGTGACAGGGCCCAGGACGGACGCGCCAGTGGGGTGTGGTGGCGTTTGTGTTTGGAGCCCGGCTGTCGAGGGGACGGGCTGAGGAGAGCGTGCGTGTGGTCTCGGGAGGAGAGGTAGGGTCACACGTCCTGGAGCTGGTTCCTCAGGGAAGGTGGCCCGGCCCCCCCTCCCCCGCCCCACACACACGCCCGTGAAACTGCTGCCGTTGCTTTTCGGGCGACCTACGCGGGACCCCGGGTTCTCAGGCTTACACAGGACCCTGCAGGTGCTGCCGGAGGGCGTCCTGGGCTCCCACGGCTGGGACAGTGGTCAGCCGGCTGGGAGACAGCGTGACCGCCTGTGGCAGGTGGGCACAGGGCCCCCTGCATTCTGGCTGCGCCCTGGAAGGGAGGGGCTGCAGTCCGGGCTCCACCGTTCTGACCCGTGAGGACGGGGCCAGAAGAGCTGCTTCAGAGAGAGGGCGTCCCTGCTCCCAGGGGGCTCGTGGCTCCGGTCGGGACTCAGGACATTCTCTGGGGTCTTGTACGCTGGTGGGGCGTCCGGTCATCTCAGTTCCAGACCCAAACACCCCCAGGCTGACATCAGGCTGAGACCCAGGGTGTCACTGAGTGGCTGAGGGGACGTCTGTGGGCTGCTGTTCTTCTTGGCTTCGGTCCCTTTGAAAGGTCCCTGAAGCCCCAGCATTGGTTGGTTCTGGGGCCTGGAGAGCACCCACCCCAGGCTGCCCGTGGGGTCAGGGGCTCCCACCGTCGTCGTGGAAACCGTGGCACCATGTTTTTCATCAGAAGCAGAGTGACTGACGGCCAGACAGACGGGGCTCCCTGTGCACCCCTTGTGTGTGTGTCCCCAGGCAGCAGTCACAGAGGACCACAGGTGGGAGCTAAACCCACAGGAATCCATCCTCCTCCGGCCTGGAGGCCGGGAGTCTGCCGTCAAGGTGTCCCAGGGCCATGTTCCCTTTGGGGGCCCCAGGGGACGGTCCCTCCTGCCCCTTCCAGCTCCTGGGGGCTCCAGGCATCCCTGGGCTGGTGGCCGCCTCCCTCCGGTCTCTGCCTCCGTCTCCACGTGGCGTCTCCTCTGTGTCTGTGTCCCTCTCTCCTGTCTCTGATGAGGACACTGTCATTGGGTTCAGGGCCCCCCTGATCCAGGACGACCTCGTCTCAGATCCCTCACTCAGTCACATCTGCACAGACCCTGTTTCCAGATAAGGTCCCGTTCCCAGATTTTGGGAGTCAGGACATGGACATGTCACTTTTAGGGACAGTTCTACCCCTTCCATCTCAGAAGAAGCTGGTTGCTCCAGGTGCAGACCCCACGTCTGGGGAGCAGCAGGGTGGGGTTCCGTCCACGGCCACCAGGGTCCTGGCCATGCCCGGCCACCCCGCGGCTGCAGGACAGCTGTCACTCACAGCGAGGCAGCCAGCGCGGCAGCAGAACAGCACTCGCAGTGCCCCTGTCCCCGTGTGGCTCACACCGACCCGGGTCCCACTTCCTGGGCGTGGCTGCGTGTCACGGGCCGCGGATGAAGACGCCCCTTCACGCTCACCGACGGTGGCCTCCCGTTAATAAGACGCAGCTGCTCGCAAACCACAAGTGTTATGAAATCTGACAAGTGCCCGTGGCACGTGGCGTCTGTGACCCTGTGTGTTTATTCGTCTTCCAAGGGGTCCTCTCCTCACCCCCCAGGAGCCACCGCGTAGCACCCAGCGAGCAAGGACCACTCGAGCCCGTGTTTTTCTTGCCATCAATATCAATTAGGACGACCAGGCTTCCTGGGAAGGGCTCCCGGCTGCTCGTCAGGGCCTGGAGGCCGCTTTTCTCTTGGGACTGGAATCGCAGCTTTCAAACCCTGCTGCTCCCGGGGGTTCGGCTCTTAGAACCGTCCACATCCAGGACAAAGCTCCAATTCTCCTGGAAGTGTGGGGTCCAGCCTCGGGTGGGGCGTGAGGGTGAGTCCCAGGCTCCGAGCGCCAGTTCCGTTGCCAGCGGATTCTAACTGTTCCTTCCAGAGGAACAAGGCGCCTTGTGGGGCCACGTGGACGTGGGGCCACTGGGGAGGGCGGCTTTTGTCTGGTGGTGCGAGGATCAGACGACAGCGACCATCGCAGCATCTGGGGACAGAAGCGCGTCAGGGAAAATACCAGAAAACACTCTTTTGCCCCCAGTAGGCGCTGCAGGTGAGTGTCAGCCTAAGAAAACGTCAGATACGAAGACCCAGATTTTAAAAAGCAAATCAACCAGGGAGCACCGACTCCCATCACGGAAGGACGAACCAGAAGCCCTTTCACGTAGCCGCCCTGGCAAACCTCTTCTCCTTTAAAAGGGACACACCCTTTATTTACAGCACCATCGAAATTGTCCTAAACATACTAGACGTAATACTAGGGCATAATGGTGATGATAAAACTAATAATAAATAGGGGAGGGAATGGGGTGAAGGAAAAACCAGGGCAGGGAACAGGAGGAGAAGCCAGGGCTGACGGTGGTACACCTGCAGGCTGGGTTCTCCGGGACCAGACGCCGAGATTTGGGAGTGTCGGGTGCAAGGTGTTCACTGGGGATCCCCAGCCTGGCAGGCCAGTGCTGGAGCAGAGGGCGACCCTGCGTGTTGGTGCAGGACCGGCTGGCAGGGACGTGTCGTGGGGATTGCCCGTGACGTGTGCCGAGGTGGGTTCCTGGGGCAGCTGCTGGTCTCACCCTCCCGCCGTGTTGGACTACGAGCCCCAGGAGGGTACAGGTGACTTGCCTTTTCTTGGGTCACCTTACGCGTGCCCACGTACTGCTGGGGACCCACTGCACACGTGCTCACCCAACTGCGTCTTTAATTCTTATCGTTACACGTCTGACCAAGGGATCGTCCCACATTTGGCTTCCTGATTGAGTTAGAGTCAGACTCAGGGACAAGGGAAGAATCCGGAGAAACAGTGGCTCACACGCCGGCTTGCGTTTCTCCCCAGTAAGGGTTTTAGATGAGGGTTGGCCCTGGCACCCACGTCTTGGGTTTCAGCCTCCGTCTTTGGAGTGTTGGCTCTGCCTCCACGCATTTGCCTTGTGACCTTAAGATGGTTCCGAAAGGTTCTGGTACCTCGGGACGTTGTTTCAGACGAGCAGAAGAGTCTTCCCTCTTTCTCTGGAAGAGTTTGTGTACAGTCAGTGTTTTTCTCCGAATGTTTGGCAGAATTCCCTGGGGCACGCCATCTGGGCTTGGATATTTCTTTGCAGGAAGTTTAAAAAAAAAAAGGGAATTCAATTTCCATGTTTGATATGGAACCAATCAAGTTTTGTTTCTCGAATGAGTCTTGATATGTTGTGTTTTTCTCAGGATTTATCCACCTCCATTTTCAAATTTAGTAGCATAATAGTTTTAATCTTTGTAGCAAAGCCCTCCTCCATTTATAAAATTCCCAATAGGGTGGATCTGTGTCTTCTCTTTTTTAAAATGAGCCTTCTCCAGGGTTTATTAATTTTATTAGTTTTTTGTTTTATTCCACCAACTTTTGGTTGTGTGGATTCTGTCCTCTTCTTGTTTTGTATTTCATTAATTTCTGCTAGTTACTGTTCCCTTTCTTGTATGTTCTTTGGGTTTCGTTTGTTCTTGTTTTGAAACCGAGGAAGATGATTCTTAGGTTATGGGTCTTCAGCTTTTCTCCCTTTCTAAAATATAAATTTAAGACCAGGAATTTTCCTCCAAATCCAGGTTTTGCTGCAAACCATATGTTCCGACCTGTTGTATTCTCACCACCGTGCTGTTCAAGATAATTTGTGATTATCACCGTAATCCCTTTTTGTGACTCTTGGGTCCTCTAGGAGTGTGTTGCTTAACTTGCAAACGTTTGGGGAATTGATTTCATATCGTTTTTAAAAATTGATTTCTAGCTTAAATTTCCTGTGGTCGGAGACCTCGCGCTGCATGATTTCACTCCTGTGATACTGGATGAGTTTTGCTGTCTGACTCAGAAAACCATCGCTTTGGGGAAGGGATCCCTGTGCTTGGTGGAAGAAATGTTCTACCCCGTTATTGGGTCAAGGTCATTACTTGTCCTGTTCCAGCTTGTGTATCCTCACCGAGGTCACAGCTGCTTTCCTCTCAGTTAGCAAGAGAGGTATGTTGACATCTCCCATTATTATTATGGAGTCGTCCGCTTCTGCCAGTTTTTGCTGTCTGTACGAGGTCACACAATTATGTTCGCAAACTCATCCTAGAAAAAGTGCTACATCCCTCATTGCTGAATATCACTGTGGTCACAGTAGAAGGACTCCCCTTGGGAAGCTATGCACTGACGCCAGCACCTAGTCCACCCTTCAAAGCAATCTTGGAACTCTTTTTCTGGAATGGCCATCAGAGCTGTCGTCGTATTACCCTTCATGTCCTGAATGTCATCAAAATGTCTTCCTTTCAATATTTCCTTTATCTTCGGGTAAAGAAAGAAGTCACTGGGGGCCAGATCAGGTGAGTAGGGAGGGTGTTCCAATACAGTTATTTGTTTCCTGGCTAAAGACTCCCTCACAGACAGTGCTGTGTGAGCTGGTGCGTTGTCGTGATGCAAGAGCCATGAATTGTTGGTGAAAAGTTCAGGTCGTCTCACTTTTTCATACAGCCTTTTCAGCACTTCCAAAGAGTCAACCTGGTTACCTGTGTGTCCAGTTGGTAAAAATTCATAATAAATAATCCCTCCGATATCAAAGAAAAGGTTATGAATAGCATTGCAACAAGTTTGCGAACGTAATTGTCTGACCTCGTATTTTTAAAATGTGCCATTGCCAGCACAGAAGTTTACAATCGTGTTTTCTTGGTGGATTGAGCTTTGTATGCGTATGAAACACCCCTCTTTATCTCTAGGAATGCCTTTTACCTTAAAGCTATTCTGTCTGACGTCAGTCTAGCCAGCCCAGGGTGTTTTGGGTTAGTGTTTGCACGATATGTCCTTTTTCTTCTTTTAACTCTCACTCTTCATGTACCCTACACAACATGCACGTGTCCTGTTAGCAGAGGGTATTTGGAAAATACAGTTGGACATTCTCCGTGCCTGAAGAAATTAGTCTTTTACATTTCATGTAATTATTGGTCCATTGGGGTTTAAATCTATTTTCTTGCTCTTTGTTTTCTCTCTGCCCACCCGTCCAGTCCCCCACACACACTGTTTTCCTTCTTTTGCCTTGATTTTGTATTTTTAGTATATCTCTTCCCACATCTATTCACGTGTTAGTTCACCATTATTTTTCTATATTTTAGGGGTGACTCTAGATAGTGCAACACGTGGGATTGACTTGTTCTAATCTCATGTAAATTAATCCTGTTTACCAAATGCCACGATTTCAGACATGTTAATTCTCTGTCCCCTCTCCTCTTTTCTTCTATTCTGTCGTGTGTTTCTACTTCCACACACCTTCAGGGTCGGTCGGCTGCGTTTCTCGTGTGGAGCTCTGGGTTTCTGTGCCAAGTTCATCCCGATTGTTGGTAAAATTCAGTTTCTTGTGTTTTGGGGACCGAGGTCCCATTTGCTTAGTGGCTGTGGGCCAGGGAGCTCTCTCAGCTCTCAGGGGACACCCACCAGGGGCCCTATCGCCACGTGGGGAGCCAGGAGGGGAATCTCCAGTCTCCGAGGTGAGTCTTGCATGAGGTGATGTCATGTTGGGGACGGCTGTCCCCTGAGCTTTGCCGCAGAACGTAACCTGATTGAGGGAGTGACATTGAGCAAAGTCACCCACTCCGTGCACACTCAAGGAGGGAGGGACGATTGTAACAAAGGTGGGAATTTGGGTTCTGCCTGTCACAGATGCCACTCTGTGTTCCAAGAACGGCTGCAGTTTGGGGACTAACCCCCGTGTTGTGATGCCACCAGTCCCCTTTCCATGTGGTTCACTTTGCGCGGGGTCGTTGCCCTCATGTGTCGGTCTGGCGAACTCCTACACATCCCTCAAAACCCGGTTCTGAAGCCCACTCCTGCATGAAGCTTTGCCCCGGCGCCAAGCAGAGTTCCTAGGGTCAGCATTTCATACGGTGGTCCCCTCCCGTGTCGGACTCTGACCCTGCTGTCAGCGACCTTCATTCTTCACATTTTCAGTGTCTAAAACTTGTAGGGGGCACGTAGGAGGGGTTCACAATATATTTACCTAATGAACGAACATCTTGCTGGCAAAAAACCCACTGTATGCCGAGACACGTGCTGGTGAATTTAAAACTATATATCGGGTAAATAAAAATTAGAACGTACTCCTAGACATTATTTTTAAGTACTTTGAAAGTTAATTTAAATTACTTACTTTGGATTTGGTGATAACTCATTTTGAGGTAAAACCTCCACGATTAGTAGACAGAAGCCCTGTAATAAACAAAAGCCAGCCAGGTCCCTCCGTCCTCCCCACTGTGGGGAACAACTTTCCTGGGTCCCCCAGCCCCGCCCGGTGCAGACGGGGGTCTGTGCTGCCTCGTGGTTCTGAGTTTCATGACGACACGGCGACTCCTTGACCTTGATGTGCAGACATTGTGTGCTCCTTCCTGTCACAGGAGACGCTGGGTTAGCTCACTGCACAGCACCCCATGTCTCTCCTGGACACACCCCCATTCACACAACAATACACACGGACACACACACACGGACACACTCACACACACGGACACACTCACACACAGACACTCACACACTCACCGTCACCCCTTCAGTGCCTTGCGCCTTTCAGCAGCAGTCCCTGACACCTGTCCCTGCACGCACAGCGTCTCCGTCCGGGTCACGGGTATGTTTGGGCGTTCCGCTCGCGTGGATGCCGTCCTGGCTGCGTTCCACAGCCCTGGGGTGATCCCTGGAGCCCGTGGGTATTCACCCACATCAAAGAAACTACGAGTGACATAGGCTCCCGACACGAACGCCACCCACGCAGAAGCCAGTACCTGTGGGGACACGAGGAGGGGACCCAGGTCCCCAGTGTCAGTGGCCAAGCGTCACCTGCCACGGTCGTGTTGCTTTCCCGCCGTGGGCAGGCCGCCCGCTGGCCTGGGGATGACGAAATGCTTGTTGACGCTGCTCCACGTCCTTCTGAGACGGGCACCCCCTGCCTGCTGGGACACTTGCCCAGTCGTCACATCCCACAAGGGCTGCCCCCGCTGTGTGCCCAGCGAGCAGCCATGCAGCCCCATGAGGGACGCGTGAACCTGTAACGAGGAGGTAGCGGTCCCTCAGGTCACACGCCGAACCAAAGCGGCTTTCCCTGCGGTCGCGACACACTCCCTGTGCCGTGAAAAGTGTTGGTTGGGGCTTCAGTGTGCAGCCCGGGAACGGGGTGTAAGATGGGGGGTGGAGGGGACCAGGGGATGCTGGCATTTCCAGAGCAAAGCAGGTGCTTGCCATCCCGTGTCCACACCAAAAGGGCCAGGAGCGTGGGTCCATGACGCCGGAGTCCCTCCCCACGTCCGGCTGGTTGGCTCGTCCCCAGGGCGCACCTTCCTCTGGGCTGGACAGTGCCAGGCTGGTTGGGCACAAGTGACCCGGCGTAGGACTTTCCTCGTGTGTGTCTGTGCTTCGGTGCTTCCGTGTGTGCGTGTCCTGCATGTTGTGTGCGTGTGTGCACACGCACGCTTGTGTGTGCATGACTGTTGTGTGCGTGAGTGTGTCACATGTACTTTTGGGTGTGACTGTGTTTTGTGCACAGGTGACCAAGTTGTCACTCCCCGGGGTGGTGACAGGAAGGCCACTGCTGCTCCCTCAGCCCCGCCGACTGTCCGGGCGAGTAAATCGCTCCGGCTGGCTCTTTGGAACTCAACCGTCGCCCAGAAGAAGAGCCTGCTTCACGCTTTTCCCTGCGTCTCTCCTGTTTGGCCCGTGTCACTCCCTGAGTCTGTGACACTCAAACACAGCCACCTGCCTGTGGTTCTCAGGGCTCCCGAAAAAAGCCCGCTTTGAATCGGTGTCTGTTTTTACGATGAATTGGTGCTTCGTTTCACCCTGTCTTCCCCAAGGATGGGCGAACTCAGAGCCATACAGGCCTCCCTGTTTGCAAAGCACAGGGGGTGTTTTGGGGGAAACCCAAAGCAGCAAAGGCAGAGAGCACAGCGTACAGCAAGAAGTGCCAGGAACGCCTGCCATGTCCACCCCAGCCATACCATTCATTCTGTTTGAACCATATTCTGTGGACTTGGAAGGGGACTGAGGAAAAAAATCTGTGAGCCGTGTCACGTAAGCAGGCGACAGATGTTGCAAAGGTAACGTCTGGTCCCCACGTTGCGGCATTGGCCTCCCCTCACCTCCCAGCTCCCATCAGCGCCCCCTGCAGGCTGCTGTTAGGTCCTATGAACCCTGGGCAGAGCTCAGAGCATGTCCACTGTTACGAGAAGCTGCGTCACCCTGCAGGATGCACCGTCCAGCCGCCTCTCAGAGCCTCACCGTCTGCCCCTCAATGCTCCTCAATCTCTCAGCTCTGGCCAAGCATTTCCTACCCCAGGACCTTTGCACTGGGGGTTCCTGCTGCTGTGAGCACGCTGCCCATATCCGTTCACAGGTGTGTGCTCTTTCAGGTGTGTGTTCCAAAACCTCTCAATCTGAAAGGGCTGCTTTTGAAACCCTCTTTAAAATCCCCTCCTGATGGTACCTCTGACTCTCCAGGTCTTTGTGTCTGCTTTTCCCTCCCTTGGCCTCGGCTGTGAATTATATTGTGTCAGCAAGAACCTCAGTGCAGGGGACGGCAGAGATGCCTCGTGCCTTCAGAAGACACAGACCATAGCCAGTCTAAATGACAAGAAGGCCTGAGCCACAGAATTAAACGCAACGTTAATTTGCAATGTTTTAATACATGTCATTCAGATCCGACAGTGCATTGCCGGGTACTTACGGGATTTTGAAACAAAAATGTTTGCAGGGTTTTGAATGCACATCAGGAATTTTTAAAGAGTTTGATAGCTCTTAAGGAAAGTGAAGACGCATAGGCATGTGTATTAGTCTGCAAGGGCGGCTGTGACAAAGGACCCCAGCCTGAGCGGCTTGCACAACAGACATTTATTCCCTCCCAATCCTGGAGGCTGGAGTCTGAGATCCAGGCATCCCAGGGCTGGTCCCCGCCCCCCGAGGCCTCCCTCCTGGGCATGTGGACGGCCGTCTGCTCCCCGTGTCCTCACACGGCCGTCCCTCTGTGTGTGTCTGTGTCCTCATCTCCTCTCCTTATAAGGACCGTAGTCCTATTGGAGCAGGGCCCACCCTAGTGACTTCATGTCACCTTAGTCCCCTCTTTAGAGACCCGTCTCCTAATACAGCCCCATTCTGAGGTCCTGGGGGTCAAGGCTGTGAATGTAGGGGACCCAGCTCCGCCCGTCACTGTATGTAGAACTTGTTCAGCTGCAATGTGTCCAGGGGACACCCCTGGGTCAGAGCCGAGTGACGGCCGGGGTGTTGGAGCCACAGCGGGATGCAGCCACAGTCCCCATCGTAGGTCCCAGCGGCGGGGGCAGAGCTTGGAAAGGACGTGAGGGGACGGCACGTTGACCCCGAGCTCAGCGCCAACTGGTCGTCCGGCGGCGGCCGGCCAGGGGGCGGTGTCACTTGCTGTGTGCTACTTTCCACGTCTTGGATGTTATAATGAACTGGAATTGCGAGCCCTCTCACAGGCGACGGCGTCCATTTAGTCTCCATCAAAATTAGCTAAAATCCACGGGCTTGATTTATTGCATTTGCAACGGTCGCGCTAAAGGGACGTAATTCCTCCTGAAAATGCCGCATGCCGGCGGAACAGGAAGCCAATTAGGGGCCCATGGATGATATATGGGCATTTTAACCAGCAGTTTACTTAATATCCCCATTAAACAAGACTCTTTGCATTAATCATTTCATTCTCCTCCAGTCTATAAGGTTCTTTAATTGCTGCTTAAATGACCTCTGTGTTTCAGTCCAAATTCAATCTTGGATCGGGGGAGAGAGAGCTTTTCCAGGGCTCGGCTGCCCAGCTGCCAAGAACTGTCAGATATGATCACGTAACTTTTCACGTTTCTCACAGTCTCATTGGAGCGCCGTGAGATTGACAGAAATGCCCGAGACTGTGTGTGTGTGTGTGTGTGTGTGTGTGTGTGTGTGAGGGAGAGTGTGCATGTGTGTGCGTGTGTGTGCGTGTGTGTGGGGGGGGCAGGGAAAAGAGGAGCCCCTCCACCTCCATCCCTCAGGTCCGTGATCTCATCCTCAGTTGTGTCATCTCGCCAACGTGCTCGCTCTGACCACAAATAAAGCTCCTTCATTTTAATAAACGATATTTACATATTTCCTCAAACCTACAATTTGAATAGACGCCGTCCTGCCTGTCCCAGCAGTTTCGTTTTGGCGAGGGAAGGAGAGGCTGGGGCGTCCCAGGATTTGCAAAGCTCGCAGTTCTCAGGGGCGCTGGGTCCTGGGGGTGAAACGCAGCGTAGGCGTGCAGCGGGGCTCACAGGGTCGGCCCCACGCGTCTGTTTCTGGCTGCCGCGTCCCGGGGAGCTCCGGGCTGGCTTTCTCCACTCTCGATGCTCCTGGATGAGGGTCCTGGGGTCTCCTTGCCCCCCAGGGCCCGGGTGTGGGTGGAACATCAGGCGTCAGGCCGTGAGAAGTGAACCGGGGAGAGGGTGTGGGAAGGCCACTGTGTCTGAGCAAAGCTCCAGGGGACGCCCTGGAGCCCGGAGGCCGGCTGCGTGGGTGGTCCGGGCCCCCTGTCCTCGCCAGGAATTCAAGACGGAGGATATTTCCCTGGACCTCGCCTTTTTGGCTCTCTGTGCAATGTGGCAGAAAGAAGGAACCCCCTCCGCGCCCCCGCCCCAGGCCTTCGGGGTTCACCTCCAGTGTGAATTCTGTGGAAGGAATGTGTGTACGTTGGTGCAAGCTGGAGACGTGGAGAGACAGCCGGGCTAGGCTGTCTGCGGGACCCTCCGGACACACCTCCGCTCATCTGCTGCCCCCTCCCGCCCTGTGCGAGGAGGGGTCCCCCTGAGACCCAGCCATTCCTCCTTTTGGCTCTGGCCCCATGCCAGCCGCTGTGGGCTGTCGGAGCCGTGGGCCCTGGGGGTCAGAGGGGCCGCAGGGCTCCCCAAAGACTTACGGTTAAATTTCCATAAGACGCAGCAAGCCCACTGCTAGGTGTGCATATCAATGCACGAAAAGTAATGGAAAGCAGGGCCTGGAAGGACAGCCTGTATGTACATCGTGTTCACAGCAGGGCCGGTCGCAGTGGGTCCACACAAGGGCAGACAACCCAAATGTCCCCCATAGAAAACGAGGTGCGCCCACGCAGTGAGCAGAAAGAGGGAGGCGCTGACCCTCGCCACCATGTGGAGGGACCCTGAGGACCCTGCTCAGCGAGTGACAGGCACCAAGGCCACCCAGCGTGTGACTCCATGTATGTGAACCGTGCAGAACAGGCTCCTGCACAGACAGGAAGTGGGTGCGTGTTGTCAGGGGCTCGGCGAGGGAAAGGGGAATGAGCGTTCACGGGGACGAGGTCCCTCTCGCGGGGGACGGAATGTTCTGGAACACAGTAGCCACACAACTTGTGACCGTGCTCAGTACTTCAGCCTGGCTCACGTTGCGAGGGTTTCAAGGATGAATCTCATGTCACAGAATTCATAATGAATTTCCACTTCTGGATTTCGCATCACCTGAAATCCCAATGAGGTGGCCGCGGGCCCCCCCAGGGACCTGTCCACGTCCTGTCAGCTGAGGGAACCCTGCTCCCGTCGTGTGACATGACAGCCGGGCTCGCGTCAGGCCCCTCGGCGGGCAGGAGGCCCGATGCTGGTGTCGGTTCCCGTGGCATCTGCGGCGTCGCGGCTGGCTCGTGTGTCTGCCCTCCCTGGTCGGCCTGCGCAAGCAGAAACCACCGTGTTGTTAAGGAGCATCTCTCCTAAGGGGCTTGCGAAGCGTCCTGAGAATTGCCTGTGGTCTCGGGGACGCGTCCCCCACAAAGGCCGAAAGTGGGTAAACCGAGGCTGAGACGGCACCTGGTGGCTTCCCTGACCCCCAGGAGGGGACCCAAGCCTGTAGCTCACTGGGAAGCCAGGTGGGGCTCAATTCTCTGAGCGCGGTCATCGTGGGGGATTCTTGTGGGACGAATCCCGCCACAAACAGCCAGGAGACGGTGACAAGTTTTGGAATTTTATTTGATCCACATGCACGTGAGGGAAATAAAGGGGTTTTTGGTGGGTCAGCAGTGGGGTATCATTCATAGTTTAATTAACAATAATTTTAAAGAATGTATTACGGTTACATAATGACATTCCATACATATACATACAACACATATTATATATATTGATACGGGTTTGAACCCACGGGTCACTTATACGTTGAGGTTTTTTCAATAAATGCTGTAAATGTGTTTTCCTTATGATTTTCTCAATCCCATTTTCTTTTCTCGATCTCCCTGTATTGTAAGAATATCACATATAATAACACACACAACGTACAAAATCCGTGCTCGTCAACTGTTGAGGTAACACCGGTGAGCCTTCCGGGCAGCTGCAGGCGCTTGGTAGTTATGTTTTGGGCCAGTCAAACGTTACACGGGGGTTTTTCATTGCCTGGTGGTGCTGGTGGTGGTGGCGGTGGGGGAGGGGAGGGCGGCACCCGTGACCCCACGTGGTTCAGGGGTCAGCTGTAACATACCTGGTATGTGTAACACATATGACACATATAATATAATATTACAACTTTCCAGCCGTGGCCAGGGTGATGGCGGACAAGTCGCCATAGCTGAGCACCCAGGGCCACAGGTGACACTTAGGGCTCTGTTCATCGCAGTTGTGGGCGGGCGGGGGGGACACCCCTGCTCATTTTCCTGTCCCCAGAAAGTACGACCCAGAGGATATTCTACAAACATTCGTTGTGGGCCGGCCAGTGGAGGGAGCTCGTTAAATCGGCACCCATTATTGTTCCCCAGCTTCTGCATTACTCTTCACACAACCCGTGACCTCTGTTGTTGAAAGGATAGATTTTTTAAAAAAAAAAGATAAAATAAATAATGCCAAATCCAGCCAACATGCGTTTCAACGCTCACACCCCAGAGCGTATGGAGAGCTCTGAGCGTCTGTAAGACTTTAGGGGAGAGTCAGAGAAGCTGGGGGAAAAAAAAAACCCAACCAGCATTAATCCCAGAACAAAGGTCACTGAAGGTGGAGCTAATAACGTTTTGTTTTCGTCAAAGAGGAGTGGGTCTGGGAGGTGACAGCACAGTTAGTCTGCATTTCAGCTTTCTGCCTGTGGTTCATTCCAGATACTGCAGGGCCCCAAACCCAGGGAGCGCGGCAGAAACTCCTCTCCATAAACGAGGTTTCACTTTGGGAAACGCAACTGTCCTTAGTTGGCAGCAGTCCACCCTGGTAGGGGAGGGTTTCCCAGGACAACAGCTAAGGAGATATAATGAGAAAGTGCTGTCTTGCCCTTGTTTCTTGAAACCGGTGCCTGAAACGAAACCAGCCTGCCCCTCCGCTGCAAACGTCTGGTTTGTGTTCATATTGCAGCCATTTACCGTTTTACCAAAAAGACTGGATGTATTTTTCTAAGCGCTTCACATACCTGGAGGACACCTGTTGTGTTTCGGGCTAATGAATGACTAGATAATTGGCTGCTGGCTAGCCTGGCTTCTGAAGCCACGATGTAATCAAATGACAGGGGCAGTGAATTGGGAAAAACCAAACCAAACACAAAACGGGTAGCCTGGCAATTACACTGTTCCTCTCCTTTCCTATTACGATTATTTTTTATTTTTTATTTTTTCACTTTGCCTCACACGAAAACAATGACAGTGAGTCTTTCTCGGCTCAAGTACTGGTGCTACTTTCCCTCCTCTGTATTCTGCAGCTCTCTCTCAGGAGGATTTGACAGTTTTGTTATAAATTGCCTTAAACACGCTTTTCCCAACAGCGTGTTGAAATGCATCCATCACTGATTATTACAAACATGGGTTTTGAGAGTTTTTTTTCCTAAGCACGGAGACCTAATCCAAATGGTAACCTTGTGTCATATTTTCTGGCCCAAATTGGGGCACTTTTGAGAGCAGAAAAACAAATGTCAGGACTTCGGCTCGAGCCTGGGGTGTGGGACAGCTGGCCCACCCATTTGTCAGACCTGTGTTGGATCGTGGCCCGTGTGCCACCCTGCTGAGCATGGAGGGACCCTGCTTCCTGGTTCTGTGATTTTGGGTGCGTCTGCAAATTCCCTGAGGAGCTGTTTAAGCAGTTTGGTCTCCACCAAGGGGGGCGGGGTGGGGGAGGCAGGAATAAAAACCAAGCTAATTCTGCTTCTATGGCAGCCTGAAAGCCCGCCAAGCAGCCTTTGCTTTGGGAGGTCACCTGGGTTATTCCAGACAAACCTCACCTGCAAGGGAGCTCCCACGTCCCCCGGGGCAGCAGCTCACACTTCCAGGGTGAAGCTCAGGGCTGTCTTGAAGCACAAAAGCTAGAAAACTCACATGTGTCTGGCGCCGTCTGACCCTAATGCTACCATTCTCTCCGAGCTCTTTCCTGCATCTCACAGCACCCAGCGTGGTCCCCACCTTGCGGGAACCTGGCTTCCACTCTCACCCCACAGCCTGCAGATCCCCAAGCACACACAGTGTCTCACAAATAGTCGCTAAACCTGAGGATGGAAGCGGCTAAACCAACTCAACACAGCAGCCTGAGAGCCCGAAAGCCAGGAAGGAGAAATTGCTTTGCTTTCCTTCCCCTTTGCTTTAAATATATTTTTCCAAAGATGGGTTCCAGAAAGAAAACTCCAAATCTCATGACATGTTCTGGCCCCTTTAGTGGTGCTTTGGCAGCACCCGCTGGGCCCGGGGGGGGGGGGCACCACATCCTGGTGCTGGGGGGGGCCTGAGGGGAGAGCATTCGGCCCCCCAACTCCCATTTGTCTTCCCAGTAGACTGCAGGACAGAGTCCACATGTCCATTGACAGAGAAGGAGGGACAAACGGGGTCTGTTCTGCAAAGGAATGTGCTTCGGCCGTTAAGAGGGGAAACTTCCCCTATGTGTCTCCTCTTCTACCTTCCTCAAGCCACGTAGGGCAGGACCAGCCCTTGTCAAGTCCCTGTGATGGGCGGTCTCCCAGACAGTGGTCAGCGTGCGTTATGTGGACAGTGGGCCCGGCAGGGTCAGCATGTGTTATATGGACAGTGGGCCCGGCAGGGTCAGCGTGTATTATATGGACAGTGGGCCCGGCAGGGTCAGCGTGTGTTATATGGACAGTGGGCCCGGCAGGGTCAGCGTGTGTTATATGGACAGTGGGCCCGGCAGGGTCAGCGTGTGTTATATGGACAGTGGGCCCGGCAGGGTCAGCGTGTGTTATATGGACAGTGGGCCCGGCAGGGTCAGCGTGTGTTATATGGACAGTGGACCGGCAGGGTCAGCGTGTGTTATATGGACAGTGGGCCCGGCAGGGTCAGCGTGTGTTATATGGACAGTGGGCCCGGCAGGGTCAGCGTGTGTTATATGGACAGTGGGCCCGGCAGGGTCAGCGTGTGTTATATGGACAGTGGGCCCGGCAGGGTCAGCGTGTGTTATATGGACAGTGGACTTACAGTTCGAATGGACAGTGGTCAGCACACTAGACGGTTGCTGGGTCCCCAGGTCCCCACACTCTGTCACTGTGTCCACCAATGTCCTGAGCATGTTTCTAAAACCGCTTACTAAGTGGCGATTATCCGTTGTTGCCGCTGGTGCTCTGTCCCTGGAGGCATCATGAAGCATTAGAACCACAAGGGCCGGCGGCAGCGTCACGCAATGAAATGAAGATAAATGTGAAAATGGGGACCGTTCCATCTGCAGTCATGAGACGTCCTGGAAGTGGGCGGCAGGGATGTGGTTCCGCTCTGTGACCGTGTGAGTCACCTGCTTGGAAATGGTGACATGGCCACCTCTTGTGTCGTGCCATGGCTCGGTGTGGACGCATCCCATGGCTCAGGTGACACATCCCCAGGGAGGGCCAGTCGGCAGAGCTGTTGCCTGCAGACCCCGAGGGCGCATGAAGGAGCTCGCAGGCCCCATGGGGAGGAGCTCGCAGGCCCCGCGGGGAGGAGCTCGCAGGCCCCGCGGGGAGGAGCTCGCAGGCCCCCCGGGGAGGAGCTCGCAGGCCCCCCGGGGAGGAGCTCGCAGGCCCCATGGGGAGGAGCTCGCAGGCCCCCCGGGGAGGAGCTCGCAGGCCCCCCGGGGAGGAGCTCGCAGGCCCCATGGGGAGGAGCTCGCAGGCCCCGCGGGGAGGAGCTCGCAAGGAGCTCGCAGGCCCCGCGGGGAGGAGCTCGCAGGCCCCGCGGGGAGGAGCTCGCAGGCCCCGCGGGGAGGAGCTCGCAGGCCCCGCGGGGAGGAGCTCGCAGGCCCCGCGGGGAGGAGCTCGCAGGCCCCGCGGGGAGGAGCTCGCAGGCCCCGCGGGGAGGAGCTCGCAGGCCCCGCGGGGAGGAGCTCGCAGGCCCCGCGGGGAGGAGCTCGCAGGCCCCGCGGGGAGGAGCTCGCAGGCCCCGCGGGGAGGAGCTCGCAGGCCCCGCGGGGAGGAGCTCGCAGGCCCCGCGGGGAGGAGCTCGCAGGCCCCGCGGGGAGGAGCTCGCAGGCCCCACGGGGAGGAGCTCGCAGGCCCCCCGGGGAGGAGCTCGCAGGCCCCCGGGGGAGGAGCTCGCAGGCCCCGCGGGGAGGAGCTCGCAGGCCCCCGGGGGAGGAGCTCGCAGGCCCCCCGGGGAGGAGCTCACAGGCCCCACAGGAGCCCTACAGCTGGGGCTCGGGGGCTGCTATGGCACTGGACTCTGCCTCCCGCCATCCTGGGGCGCGGCGTCACTTGGGCTTATTCTCCGTCGCGGTGACGGCCGGATGCTTGGTTGTCATGTACGAGAAAAGGAAAGAGACCTGTTGAACACTTGTATTCCGAAGGGAAGCGGAAATCATTCGTTAGCGGTTCTGCGAGCATTCGCCCGATGGCTGAGCTCCCCTGACCCAGACTGTGAGCTCTGGGCTGCAGGTAACCGGACACGGAAAGTGGGGGCCCTGAGCTTCCCAGACAAGCTCTGGTGTGTCGGGCGCTGCCCAGGCCCCGGGTAACCAGCTTGCACACGCCCCTGTCAGTCCCGGGACTGGCCAGGCGGCCAGCGTGTCCTGCCGCCTGTAGGAGTCAGACTCTATCAGGGGACAAACTATCAGGACTCCCCGGTCCCAGCCACCTTCCCGCGGAGCCTGTCGGTGGCCAGTGTTACCTGTCACCAGGTAACAAATAGCACACGTGAAGCAGTTTAACTGACACACGTCCGTCGTCTCCCAGTTGTCCCGGGTCAGGGGTTTGGGTTTTCTTCTCCTCCAACCCTCACACACGCCGTGGACGACACTTGGCTCCTAACCCCAGTCCTTTGGGAAGATGCCGCCTCTTTGAAACTCATTCAGGGTGTTGGCCACATTCCGTCCCATGGGGACGTAGGCTGCCCGCAGCCCCGGGCTGCCCAGGTTCCCTGTGCTGTGTGCCCTGTGCCCTCCGGGGACGGTGGGCCGAGCCCCTCTCACGCTTGCCACGTCTGTCTTCTCCTGCCGCATTGCTCACTGCGGCTGGAGACATGTGTCTGCTGTTCACGGCTCATGAGATTCGACTGGACCCGCCTGGCGTATCCAGGACCACCTCTCTCCGCATCTCAAGGTCCCTGACTTACCCCTGCAATGTCCCTTTTGCCGTGTAAGGCACGGTGTTCCCGGTTCCAGGAATGGGGACACGCACACACTTAGGGGGCCCTGAGAGGGGGATGTCCGTGCACCTCACGTCTGCACAGAGCCAGTTCTGTGGGTGGGGAGGGGACTCTGGTGGTGTGTTTTCAGGGAAGGCTGTTTGGCGCAGGCCGTGCCCGTCGGGCTACGTAAACTGTGCACCACCTACCGCCAGGGGGCGCTCTGGCTGCCCACGTCAGTGGCGGTGCCTCAGTGTGCAGTGCACAACCTGTGCAGCTGTGCACGGCAGCCCTTGTTTGGCCTTCGCCTTGACATGTGGCTTGCTCCCCCTTAGGGCCAAGGCACCCCCCGGAAGGCAGGTCTACCATGCAGCTCTTCACGCCCTTGCGTGAACGAAAACAGTGACAACAGACACTTTTACCCCCGTCGCTGTTTTCGAGACATTGATGGCCAAGTTAAAAACCGCTAAGCCTTTCATTTCAGTTACGGCACGTTGACGCTACACGTTCGTCGTTCAGTAAAACAGAGACCACAGGTTTTGGGCAGTTGGCCAAGATTGTAAGTATTCGTGGCCTAATGCTGCTCCCGGGGCACGCACGCAAGAGACGTGGAAAATGTGTTTAGTTCCTAGGGGCTTGAACCAAGGGGCCCCTCCAGCGAGCGACCCGGGCTCGAGGGCAGCGTGCGGAGAAAGGGAAAGATCACTTGTTTCTGCAACGCATGGCTGGAGATGCTGAGTGTTTGTGGTCCTGTGACACCTGCCACCAGCGACACCCGCCGCCTTCGGTCTGAGGCCCATTTCCTCCTGGGACTCGGACGTTCGCAGTCCGAACGGCCCGTCGGAGCTAAGCGAGGAAGGCATTCTTGCTGCACGTCTCCGTTATGTTACATTGAAAGGTTACCTGAATGGAACAGACCCAAAAGTCACCCCCGACGGGCGGGCGCACTGGGGTGGTGTTTACCTGGAGCGGCCTGGTCCCATCCTACAAACCAAAGCTCATTCAAAGCAGAATGCGAACGGCACTCCAGGTGGGGTCCAGCCCCTCAGGCCCATGAGGTCACGGGGGCTCCATGACAACCCCTGGTGTCGGCATCTCTGCCGAGGACCCCACCGTGGCTTCGCCCTGACCGTGACCTGTCACGCTGTCCCCTTCTCCTGCGTCTCAGCTGCGGACACGGACACATCAGTCGTACTTTTCAGACTTAATGACTCCTTCAAAACACGCAAGTCATTTTGTCCCCCCTTCCCCCCCCAAAAAAAAGGATTTAAAAGTATATTCAATTATCCTTTTTTCAAATGAAGCAACGTGATGCCCCTGACAGCTAAATAAATGGATTTTATTACGCCGATGATTGCGGGCCGCGATTATTTAGTATTCCTTTTTTATTATGTCGCGGGCGTCTGCTGGGAGTGTGGAGTTCCTTTTCTTCATCCCCAACATTGATTCTTGCATTAGAGAGCTACATTGAATAATTAATATACTTCCTGTGATGGATGGCTTGCGTGGCCTGGGTATTAGGATATCAATCACGACCCACTTGTTCTAATGGAATCATATTGAAAACGTGTCAGAAGCGGTTTATCCGAAGGTGAGCAGTGGAGGTCGGCACGCCAGCTGGCCCGTGTCCACCGGACGGTTCTCTCCGGCCGCCGGGAGCACTGGCTGCAGGGGACCAGCTCCCTCAGAGGTGCCCCCGCCCAGCCGGGCAGTGTGCCCCCGTCTTCCCCGATGGCCAGCCTCCCGTGAAATGTAATTATTTTCCAAACGGAGCATTATAAAGGGACTTCTTCTTTTCCGCGTAAGGAATTGGAGACGTCCTGAATTAGGAAGGCCCCCTCTCCCTTCCCATCCGTCCTGTTCCCGAGACAGCACGTGTCCCCGGACGCTGGGACGGTCTCTCTCGACAGAGCGTTTCCCACCCAGCAGCCCGGCTCTGCTTTTGTGACGAGCTGGCCCGCAGTGCGTGTCGTGGGCAGAGTCACACACGTCGTCGCCGCCGTTTGCCTCCTTCCCCCAGGGGTGTGCGTGCAGGTGGAGGTGTGGGAAGGCCGCGTGTCCGGTGTGTCCGTGTGTCCTGAACGGCTAGGAGCCAGGCTCGTGGGGGTGGGGCGTGGGAATAAGCTTTTAAGACGGGGGCTTAAAACCCCAGGAATTCATGCCCTCACAGCTCTGAGGGCAGGATTCGGACATCACGGTGTCGGCAGGGCTGGTTCCTTCTGGAGGCTCCCACGGGAGATGCCGTCCCAGGCGTCCTTCCAACTTCTGGGGGCTCCCGGCCGTTCTGGGCGTCCCTGGGCTGGTGGCCGTGTCCCCCCATGTCGGTCTCCGTCTGCACGTGGCTTCTCCTCTGTGTGTGTCCAAAGGGTCCTCTTGTAAGAATACTTCTCACTGGCCTCAGCACCCAGCCTGATCCAGGAGGACGCGTCTCAATCTCTAATCACGTCTGCAATGACCCTTTTCCTGTAGAAGGTCCCATCGTGAGGTTCCAGGTGGGCATGCCTTTTGGGGTGCCCGCAGCCACCCCGTGCTGAGAGCTCTCAGATGTGACCCATTAGGGTGCCCTGGGGGCCGTGACAGGCGTGAGGGTTTTCAGCAAGACGCTACGTTCCTGTCCCTGCACCACCAAGCTTCCCCAAGGCACGAGTTCTACTCACCATCTCCGCTCTGTGACCCCCCTATTCAGACCTGCGCCCTGACCTCCAGCCCAAGAAACCCTCAGTTTCATTGCGTGGGACCCACTTTGTCCGGCAAAGGTTCTGTGGCACCATCACGGCCGGAGACGCACTGTTGAACTTCACCCTTCCCGCTGCGCCCGAGCCCCTCTGCCCTTGTTGTCCCTGCCTGCCTGGCGTGAACCCCTCCGTACCCTCCACCCCGTGACGATCGCGGGTCACGGGGTCCCCTCTGCAGCCCCTTTGCTGCTCTCACTGCAAACCCTCGTGGGCGGGTTCCACCTGCGCTCGCTGTTCAACACCTCAGCATTTGCAGACCAAGGACACCCGAGTCTGGCACCCAGAGAGCCCTCTCTCCTGAGACCCACGGCCGCACTTCCAGCGGCTCACGGCGCCCGCACCACCCTGGGTTCTGCCAGGTCACCACGTCCTCCCTGCCCCTCGTCTCCATCACTTGTCCCCCCACACGCTCACCTGTGGTCCCACGTGTCACTCACCTCCTACTTCCAACCGGTCACCAAATGCCGAGGGTGACCTGTCCCTCCCACCTCTGCTGTCCTACCTCCACGAGGGAGGGGCTGGCGCCGGGGAATGTCAGTCAGGTCAGGTGTGCAGGTGTGTGGCTGCCAGATGCTTTTCATTGCGCGAATCCCGCCAAGGCCAGGACTAAGAGCTCTGCGGTCATCAGGGAACCTTTGGGGGACGCCGCACGGCGCAGGGAGTCCGTGGAGAAATCGCCAGTGATGTCACCACACCGTCAGGCCAGTGTCGGCCTTTCAGGGGTTGTCGTTTGTCTATGTGTGCAGATGTCTACGGAGACGTACATGGTTTTTCTAACAAATGGGAGTCAGATCCTACAGACTGTGTGTGTGTGTGTGTGTGTGTGTGTGGTTATATCTATATACATACAATTTATGGGTGTCTGCACATAATTATATGTAATTTATATAAAATGATGTAATGTACACAGAGCTACGTATACTTTCGTATAATGCAGTTTTATAAGACTGTAATTGGATATATAACGTGCAAATATTAATTTTTTAGAAATATAATTATAAAATTATTTTAATTACAGTCCAATAACCTGACATGTAAACATCGTTACACGCAGAGTTTGTACATCGAAAACCCTTGTACGTGCAAACCCTGTTTTGCCTGACACGCGAGCGGTGCCGCCGGCTCTCCGTGGGTGCGTGTCCCACGCTTCCAGCTCCCCTCTGTGTGGCTCTTCGGCTGTCACACTGGGAGTCTCTCTTTTGGATGCGGTGATGAGGAAACGGAGTGTTGCGTCTGTGGTGTGACTGTCCCATGGTCTGCGCGGCTCCAGGAGGACGACAGAGGAAGGCAGTGGCCCGGGCGAGGAGGCCGGGTGGTTGGTTAGGCAATGACGGCGAGTGAGCGTGTGGGGCCCCGTGGAGCAGGCCGGGTGCAGGGTGTCCTGCAGACCCGGGCGCCGGCTTTGGGGGATCGGTCTGTCTTCCGGGGGGACGGTGGGGTGCCTGGTCTGAGCGTGTTCCCTTAGGGCCACCTCAGTTCTGCAGCAGGAAGCCCTGTTGCAGCCGAGCACCGTGGGGCGTGTGACGGGGACGACCGGACCGGAGAGCTGCCGGCCCTTAAGGATCAGCTGAACCCCCACTGGCCAAAAGGTGGCACTGGCCAGAGGCCATCCGCGCGTGGGTGGGTACTCGAGGGGGTCCGTCCACAGCGTGGAGTCCCACGCAGCCATGACAAGCGAGAAGACTGCCACTGCTGCCACGACGTGGATGGACGCTGGGGACACGGGGCCCTGGGGGGGGGTGGGGGGGGACACGCATCGCCACAGCACAGAGCCCAAATCCTGTTCGGCTGTTGGTTTGCTCGAAGCAGCAGATGGTCAGTGTCAGCAAGAGCCTGGCGTCCCCTGCGCCGGCCGGAAGCACCTGCTTCTCCTGCTCGGGGACCCAGTGTCACTCTCGGTTGGGACGTGTCCTCCGCCGACCCAGGTGAAGCTGGACCCACGTTTCCCGAGCTCTGGTGCGTTGCGTGGCCCTCCGCTCCCCTCCCTGCCTGACCTGGCCGTGTGTGTGTGTGTGTGTGGGGGGGGGGGGGGCCACGCCCGAGCTCAGAGGAACTAGCGACCCGAGTGGGTTCCATCGGGACCACCTGGTTCTGGCGCAAACCGTGACCCGTTGACCAACTGCCACCCTGTGTCAGAGGGCCCGTGGGGGCCACCCCCCCGTCCCTGAGCTCGGCCGGCCTCTGTCCCCACGATCGGCCTCGTCTCCCTCCTCCTCCTGGGGACCCTGCTCTGAACCCACTGGCCATCCCCAGGTTCTGGTCCCTTTTCAGGGCTTGGCTGGGAACTGGCCTCCAAGCCAGACCCCCACTGTCTGTGTGTCCAGCGGAGGCGTGGGCCACGGGCCGGAGAAACAGCACTTCTTCCCGGGCCCCTCTTCTCACCCCGCCATAGACGACGAGGACCCACGCGGGACCCCGAGTTTATCCGGGCATATATTATTCATTGGACACTTTTATTTCATGCGTATTAAAATCCCCTAATTGGGGGTGCATGTCAGCTGGCTGATCCAATTAGGGTGGCTGTTCCAACGAGCAGCTGAAAGCATACGGAACGGCACCCCGATAAGAACAACACACATACAGACACACACGCGTACACACGCAGCCACACAACACTCGGCGGTGGTGGTGGCACTGCGGTGACACAGAGTGTGCGAGACGTTGGCTCTGGTGAAACCCTCTCTGAGCCCACAGGGTCACTTGTGCCAATAATCTGCTCATTAGACGTGTGATCCATCACTCAAGTAATAGCAATTTAGCGCCGCAGTTTAATGCACGTTGGTTTAATCATTAGCACCAGCCCGTCAACCGCATGAGTCACGAGGGATTGTGGGTATGCATGATTTAGCAGGCACCCCTTGACCTCTGCGGAGTAAGGAGCCTGCCTTACAGGCAAAATCAAGGGGGACAATAAGCCAGACCCACTCAGGAACAATTATTTTGCTTAACAGCCCGACTGTCATTTTAGCAAGAAAACGGGCAGAAAGGCAAAAAAAAAAAAAAAAAAAAGAAAAAAAAAAAGAAAAAGAAAAGCCAGTCCATCCTGAATAATGAAGGATTAGCACTCACTCCAGACCCAGCTTTCGGAAGCACCCAGCAAATCACTTAGCCGGCCACACCACATGCTTTTGTTTACTTCCTGGTGTCCCAGCTCTGCGGCTCATTTCCGGGCACGGAGGGGAAAACAGAGAAACAAAGAAGAAAAGACTAGGCCACAAAGGGAAGCCGGGGGAGCCGGGATGGTTCAGCATCCACACGGGAGGCGCCCCCACCCCACCTGCCACCACCTCCCCCGTCGCCGGCCAGCCAGCCAGGCAGGGGTCGACCCGAGCTTGTCACAGGTGAGCAGAATTAGTCAGGAAAGTGTGCCTGAGTGTCAGACAGGTACAGGATTTACCCCGAGGCGCCAATTCATTTCGAAGCGAGGAGGACGGAGCCCTGAGCTGGATTTCTGTGCCCACCCGAAATGCACCGTGAGGGACTTACATGTGGGGTTTGATGTGCCCGTCATCAGATGGAGTGCAGTATCATGTTTTATTTCCACCTGCTGGAAAGCCCGTGACTTCCTCCTTGTGAGGTGGAGGCCGTGGGGTGGGGGTGTCGGGGGTGGAGCCCCACACTTCCCGGTAATGGGAGTCTCCTCTGGCTCGGTATAGTTTAAAATTAACCTTGACTCCAAAGAAGAAGCTTGTCTGGTGATGCATCCTCGAGACCTGGCGATGGCTTTTGGTGACGCAAAGGGACGTGGAGTGAGGGGCTGAGTTATTCTGGGGGAAGACTAGGAAATGGTCCGTTTTGCATGGGGCTTCGGCGGAGCCCTGCTGGGGGCGTCCAGGGACTGCAGGCAGAGGAGGATGCAGGATGTGTCCCCCACTTTGGGGTCCTTGCTGCAGCCCCCTTTGGGAATGAGCCTGATACCAGTGGGGGCTCGGTCCCATTTGTTTTCTACTTTGATTTGATGAAGCAAAAGTAGGAGGGAGGCAGGATGAAGGAAGTGGAGCTCCCAGCTTCCGGGGAGGTCCGGGCGACACCACACGGCTGTCGGGACCAGGGTTGGCTTTGTACCCACATCCTACGCCCGCTCCTCCTGGGGACCCCCTCGGTGCCTGCGTTGAGGTCTTGGAAACGCCAGGGCTGCCCTACACGGCCCCTAGAAAAGCCGGCCTGGGCCCCACGCCCTCTGCTCCGCCAGTGGCTGCATTGCTGTCCACACACACACCCCCCAGGACCTTTGCATGTCTGGGGACAAATGGACGTTTGGTGCGCTTCCTCCCGCTTACCTGGCGCTTTAGATGGTTGTGATTTTGAATGTGTAAGTCAGAGGCCGGCAGCCAGGGCGCTGTCAGTAAGGTGTGTGGAACTTTCCTTGCGCTTGCCGTCCTCTGAGCCCCCAGAAAGCCCCTTTCTGCTCCCATGGGTGTCTTTTGGAAGCTTCTCCCCCCAACGTGGGGGAACCTCAAACACATGATGCTGAGTGACAGACGCCCGACACCCAGGGCCACCCAGCGTGTGAGTCCAGTTACGGGACACGCCCAGAACAGGCTCCTCCACGGACAGGAAGTGGGTGCGTGGGTGCCAGGGGCTGGGGGAAGAGGGGGAGTGACAGCTCACTGGGACGGGTCTCCTTCTGGGGAGATGGCACGTTCTGGAACCAGGGCGTGAGGATAATGCTCCCACACTGTGAACGTGCTGACTGCCACGAATTGTGCCCTTTACACGATGACTTCTATCTCGTGTGGGTTTCACCCCCAACCCCCACTTACTGAGCCTCAAGGTCCTTCCACGTGGAAGCGAGGGTCAGAGCCTCCCTCCTTTTCACGGCTGAGTGATATTCCATGGATGGAGGGACCCCATTTTCCTTCTTCATTTATCCATCACGTGAGTTTCGTTTTCCCCTCGTAGCCTGTCCTCCCGTTGGCCCCCTCTGACCTGCCTTTCTTGGAGCTCTGTGCAACTCTTCTTAATTTTAAATCCGACAATTAAAGGCCACCTTCAAAAAGGAGCTTTGAAGTCGTGGGCTTTTGATGTACCAGGTGGGGAGGGGAGCTCCCGTCGCTCGGATCCTTAGCGGGAACGTGTTGCACCACCTGTCCCACCGTCACGGGACCGTCTCCGTTCAGCTCCACCTCGGCATTTCCCCGCCGGCCCCCTTTTCTCTCTACGTTTTGACTTGAACTGATGTTTGTCTGTTTGATTTGTGGTCGAGCCCCCTTTCTTTATCCTGTTTCTAATTATTTTTGTGATTATTTTTCATGTTGGTGTTTTCCTGTGTCTGCTGAAATTTCATCTCTTCCCCCAAGGTGACCCGCCGTGGGGCAGACGCTCCTTCCCCTCCCGGTCTCCCCGGGAGGAAGAAAGCGGTGGGGGTTGGGGGGACACGTGCAGATCGGGGACGCTCTCCCAGACTCATTTTTCAATTAGACAAAATCACAATGCGCTCTCTGATTACAGGGTGCTCTAATGCCCGCTAATAATCCATTAATTATGACGAATGGCCGATTTCCTGGTATTACCGGTGAAGAGCTGTCATTCATTACGTTCCTCGGGCCTCTGTGTCTTTCCCTTCAGCCCTGGGCATTTGCATAGCCCTAGGTTCCCACCCTCTTAGCAGATCGATGGTGAACTTTTGAAAAAAGGAAACGGTTCCTTGAAGTTAGAAATGCAGATGGAAAGGGGCCCGTGAGGAGCGCGTTGCTGCATGACTGTCCGTGGTTTTCTGCTTTGGCCGCCGGACTGTCCTCTAGGGAACCCGCCTCCACCTCTTGGCCTTGATGGGCACCTCTCCCTCCCTGTGCCGCGTAAACAACCATTGTCATTTCGTGAGCAGCCAACCCTAGCGTCTCCTCACATCCCCTCACTGGGCTTCATTTTTCTTGTTGGACAACGAAGCTCGTCTGGGTGCTCTAGAAACGTCCCCGTGCTGTGCACCTTTGCAAGCACCGCCTTCTCCGACCGCCAGCTCTCCGCTGCCTGTTGTACCTTCCACGTGAGCTGTGTCTGCGGGTCTCCTGAAGACTCTTTTCTGTGCTGCCAGCTCACAAAGCACCCGGTCGCATTTCCTACACATTTCTGGTTCTCTGTTTCACGGTAATGTCTTCCCAAGGGGAGCGATTACACCTCCAGGGGCAGAAATTTGTCCTCGGGGTAGGGGAGCGGCGATGGCAGCGTCTTACACTTTTTATGGCTAAACTCCGGGGATACAGACCACGCATACGTCGGTACAGTGGCTTTGGCATGTTGACATTTTATGGGGAGGCGATGAAGACAAAAACATTGAAAGGTGTCCTGCGGGTGATACTGAGGAAAAGGTTGAGAAGCCGCGAATTAGAACAGCTGGGGACGCAGCACACAGTAGGGCCACAGTCTCAGGCCCCTCCCAGGACCAGGCTGCCTTTGAACACAAGCCACAGGAACGTGGGAGAAGCCCCAGTCTCTCGGGTCCTGGTGAGGTGGATGGATCGGGGGCCAGCTCGCCGCCCCCAGCACCATGGACCAATACCGTCTGCCTGAAGCACCTCCGAGAGCTTCCGTTTCTTAGAGGTCTTGGAACCCTTGAGGAGGGAAGGTGGTTTCCTGGCAGAAATAGGGCTTACGAGGAGCCCCAGAAAGAGCACACATCGGCAACTCCCTTCCATCCAAGTTGCAAGGAGCCGCGAGTGGAGAAATACCACACAGGTGTACGGGGTCCCGGGGGTGGGGGCTGAGAGCTGGGAGAGTGGGAACAAGAGCGTCCGACGGGCTGCCCTGAAGTGGGAGGTGGGGAAGCTTAGACAGAGGCCCCCCCCAAGCGGGGCTGGGGGCAAAAACGGTGAGAAATCTCCTCTGCATCCAGCACATGGCCGGGCTGAGGTGGCAACAGACTCCCTCACACTTAGAAACTGCGGTGAGACTTTGTCGTCTCGCAAAGTGCAGGGTTTCTGACCGTATGTTCGAAGGCACGTGGGAACGTGCCGACGAGCTTTCCACACGAGCCATCAAATGGCATCATGTCTCTAGGGAAATGGGAGGAAACAGGAACAGATCTCTGAGACAGACACCGACGTGGGGTCCATTTCACCGGGTTGGTATTTATTATTCCTGGACCCCAGGTGTGGGGTGTCGCCAGGGCTTTCGAGGTTTCCAGACAAAAAGTGGGTCGTTGCCAAGTGCTCTGCAGCGCAGTGTTGAAGACGCGGCCTCATAGTTTTGACTGTCAATGGATCCGTCTATGGAATATATACGATATTAAATCACACATAAAAAATACGTACTTAGAAATATTTTCTTTCCACACAGGAGGGAGTCGGGTCGCTATTGGCACTCGGTGCCGTGGTTTCATTTCTAAGGCTGCTCGTTCTCGTCCGCCTGCAGGGCTGACGGGGGACGGCCAGCGCTCAACGCAGCAGAGACTCTCGACAAGGCCCGGCTGACTCAGGGATCTGCAGAGAGACAACGGGTAGGATGAGTAGAGACACCTGCCTAATACACCATCAGTGTCTCCCATGGGTTTACGTCCCCACAGGTGGCCACCCTGGACCGTCTGAAACGCTTTCTTTGTCTCGTCATTTCTGTGCAAATCCACTGTCCTGTGTAAGATGCCCCCGTTCTAGCCATACTCTGACCCGCTCATCACCAGCTCTGTGTGTGTGTGTGTGAGAGAGAGACAGAGAGAGAGACCCGTGTCTGTAAATTCTGTATGTCTTGCCCTCGTTAACCTGTCTTTCGTCCCTCTCACATGCAGGGAAAACGAACCTACGCTGAGTAGAGGAGAATGGTTCTTCCTCCCGGCCTCACTTTGGAGGGTTGGTGGTTTCAGCTGAGTAAATCCTCGTGTTTGGTAGGGAGTTATATAAAGTGTGTATGGGGTTGCGTAATCCTGGGGCCCGTGGCGCACCCCCTGCCCCACTGGTTCTGAGTTGGGGCGGGCCAGCCCGGGCATTCCTGGGGGACGGACGCGGAGGCCCTTCCACCAGGGTCCATGCATGTGTGCTTTGGAGGGTGCTTGCCCCATTCCTAGCGTCCCAACCCTGCCTTTCCCCCGCTGTCTGGACAAATGCTATTAAGTAGCTAACTGCAAAGGCAGAGAAAAAAAAAAAAAAGAAAGAAAGAAAGAAAAAAGAAAAAGGAATCCTAACTGAAAGCAGATGTGTAAGGGGCAGCATTCAGCAAATTTCCTAACCAGGAAGATGTCATCTGGACGGAGAGGCGTGAGTGCCGGCCTCAGTGGCCTCTGGAACCACTCCTGGGACGAATGGCCCTCGTCTGTGCAGACGACCGGACGTGACCTCTGGGTGCGTGGTTCTACCTGGAACGGGCCGCACAGGTGCCACCGGCTTCTGGAGAAAGCCCGTGCGTGAGGTGTCCAGAGAATCCACGGGAGAACGAGCCTTTTTAATGATAATACCTGGAAAGTGTTTTTCTGCAGAACCATACATCATTGTCAAGTGAGAAGATTAAACTTATTGTTTCTTTTTGAACCGGGAACGCAAGGTGAGTGGAAATGTCTTGAAATGCAAAGCAGCCCGGCAGACAAAGTAAAATGGAGATGAATGCAGACAACGCAAGTTTTCTTCCTTTCCTTTTTTTTCTTTCTAGGTGATTGGGGGACAAAACTTCTGTGAAATAATGACGCTCAAGTAATATTTAGCTTAGAGATACCCGTTGACGTTCTGTGTTTTATTTCAGGGCTGGTAACGAAAGTTATTTTGCTCTATCAGGCAGACCATCAGTTATACGGGGTTCGGGTGGAGGCAGTGTACACACTGTCATCTGTTTAGAGAAAAATGAATTCAGTTACCCTCCCTCCTGGCGCCGCGGGGAATTACAGGCGCCCGGAGCACACGTGGACACTGTGGGGCAGTAAAGCCAGCGCCTCCTGAAACGCAGGCCGGGAAATGCCGAGCGTTGTCCGCTGTGTCTGCTTGTGTAGGCGGCGGCCAAACCCCTGGCTTTCCGTCGGTCACCTGGCTTTCAGCGAGGTGTTCCGAGGCAACCTGCCAATGCGGTGTCCTTCTCCATGAGATTGGTTCTAGGATCGATCAAGTTGCGTTTAAATCGTTGTGTGTGCACTTCCATATATATGCAGATGTGAGTAGAGACACATTTATGGAGACACTTATCTAGACATTGTATGTAAGTATTACATATAGACATTTATACAAACGTGTAGACACTGTATGTAGATATTACCTAGAGCCATGATCTATAGAGATGTTACATACAGACGTTGTATAGAAACATTATACACAAACTTTTTCTAAAAATGTACATAGGCATTCTGTTAGACATTTTATGTAAACATTACCTATAAACATTGTATATATATTATATAGACATTGTATATAAATACTACACATAGACTTCTCCTAAAGATCTATATAGACATAGCATATAGATGTTTTTTGTGTGTATATGTGCACACATATATACATACATATATAGACGTTACATATAGAAATTTTATATAGATGTTATATAGAGACATTGTATATACATGTTGCCTATAGATGTTTTATGTGCCTATGTACACACATATATACACATGCATATGAGGGCTGACAATTAAGTTCACAAACTCATCCTAGAAAAAGTAGGTACACACTTCATTGCTGAATATCACTGTGGTCACCTTAGAAGGACTCCCCTTAGGAAGCTGTGCACTGATGCCAGTGCCTAGTCCACCCTTCAAAGCCATTTTGGAACTCTTTTTCTGGAATGGCCATCAGAGCTGTCATCGTATTACCCTTGATGTCCTGAATGTCATCCAAATGTCTTCCTTTCAATATTTCCTTTATCTTCAGGTAAAGAAAGAAGTCACTGGGGACCAGATCAGGTGAGAAAGGAGGGTGTTCCAATACAGTTATTTGTTTACTGGCTAAAAACTCCCTCACAGACAGTGCCGTGTGAGCTGGTGCATTGTCGTGATGCAAGAGCCATGAATTGTTGGCGAAAAGTTCAGGTCGTCTCACTTTTTCACGCAGCCTTTTCAGCACTTCCAAATAGTCAACTCGGTTACCTGTGTGTCCAGTTGGTACAAATGCATAATGAATAATCCCTCTGATATCAAAACGAAGGTTAGCAATGGTGTTGCAATGAGTTTGCGAACTTCATTGTCAGACCTCATAGGCGTCACATGTAAACGTGTGTGCGTGTACATGTGCTCCAGTCCATAAATTCACACACACTGACCACTGTGGAGCGTTTTGTATCCACGCACACATCCTGTACCCGGGCACGCCTATGTGTGTCTTTAGATGCAGGTGGCTGAGTCCTAGCTGTGTTTACCTCAGGCACATGGCCTGGCTGGTTTGGTTTGCAAAGGGAAGACTCACATTTCTGTCACATTTGGGGCGGGAAGGAGTGGAGGCCTTAGCTGGGCTGTGAGCTGCACCTTCCTGCAGGGATGACCCAGCCCCTGGTCTTCTTGTCCGTTTCCTTAGGAAACGGACGTGGCATCCAGGAGCCTCCTGGATCCCCCGGGTCCTGCCTGATGGGCTCCGGCTGTTTGTGTGCGTCTAGGGTTTGAAGCTCCCCGTTCCTTCAGTGAGTGGGAGATTGATAAGCGAGCTTGATGGAGGCCAGGAGAGGGTGCGAGCTGGGCCTGGGTGGTCATCCTGTCGGTGGGGGAGCGCAGGGCTTCCTGTTACACAAGCCACGTTCCGTCGTTACGGGTAACAAAAACAATCCGGGACAGAAAACAAACTGGGGGTCGCATTAGTGAGCTTTGGACTCACACAAACGTGGGTCTGAATCCCAAACCCCGGCTGGCCAGCTCTGTGACTTGGATACTTTAATTAACTCCTTGAATTCTCAGTTTCTCAGTCTTGACCAAATCACAAAGGGCTTGCAAATGACATTTAAACCAGATGGCCTATGGCAAGTGGGACATAAGGTTTTAATTCAATAAATAGTCCTTCATATTGATTTGTAAGTGCTTTTTATATATGAAGGAAAAAAGCCCAATGTCATTAACATGTTTTACCAACATTTTCCAGCTTCTTTTATGCTATTTAATATCGTTTGTAATTTTTAGACATGAAGAGTGTCAAATTGACATATAGTCAGGTGGGTCAGGTTTGCCCCATGATTTCTTCTGCTGTTTTTATTTTTGGAAAGTCCTTAATGGAGAGATTTAATACTCATCTGTATTTTCATCTGTATTTCATTATTTCATTTTTGTGTTTAACACTTTAATATACTTGGAATTGACTGTGGTTTTTGATCTGAAATGAGGCCGTGACTGACTTCTTTCCCAGTAATTAGCAAGTTTCCCTAACATGATTTGTTGAATAATCATGTCTTTCTTTGTTGGTTTTTAATAATTTACTTGCCTTTAAAGTGTTCATGGATACTTAGGCCTGTTTTAAAAGACCTGGTTTTCCCCCATCTGTTAATTGTTACTCTAATTCCATACTGTCTTAATTATTGTAGCTTTAAAATAAAATGTTTTACTCTTTGAATGGATAAGTCTTTCATCATTGATCTGGCATTACAAAAAAAAAAAAATGATTTCTGAGCTATTCTCACAAATTTATTTTCCAGATGAGCTTTAGATTGATTTTGCCCGAGTTAAAAAGAAATGTATTTGGATTTAATTGGAACCACGTTAAACTTAAACATTAATTATTAAAGAATTGATGTCTTCATACGATTTCGACTCCCTTTCCAGGAACACAGTCTGTCTCCCCATATATTTATATTGTGTTTTTTTTTTCCTTTTGTCTCTCAATAAAACTTATGTATGGGCCCCACATTGATCCTGTTGAGTATATTTACAAGCATTTTCTATTTCTGTTGCTACTGTAAATGGATTCATCTTCTTGGATATTTTGTAACCCGTCCAGGTTGCTATGTGGAGACCTGCTGAGTTTGGGATATTTATTTTGTGTCAGACTCTCTCGCCACATTTGCTTAGGGTGCTACACGTTCCTGTGACTCATTCTCTTGGCTTTTGAGGAGCAGTCTGTCATTATCGCCTGGAGACGAGGTGTTTTCTTCTCCCAGGGAAGTCCTAAGACTTAACTCCCGCCTCCCAGGGTGTTCTAACGATGACCTCCTGTTTCATGACGGTAGCACTAAGTCTGTGCAAGACCTTTACGGGAAAAGGGGACACGACTTTATGGATGACGTTCCACTCCTTTCCCACTGCCATGTAGCAAACACATCACCGCAAATGCAGCCGCTCCGAGCACCACTGACGTGCCACAGTGCCGGTGGCAGGAGCTGGGTGGGCCTCGGGCGGCTGTGACGCAGGTGTCAGCCGGGCTGTGTTCTCATCTGCCGGCCGGACGGGGGCGGAGTCGGCTGCACCCTCGCTCACGGTGCCGGCAGAACTCACCTTCCCGGTTGTCACGGGAACCCTTTGGCCTCACATTGGTGTGACGATGGTGCCAAGAGCTTCTGGGGACCGTGGACCTGGCAGGCCTGCTCATGGCACGTGTGCAGTGACGTGTGCTGCTGACACGCTGACGGCTGCTTGCACGGAGGCCCGTCTGTCGACCCGTGTGTCTTTTCCTCCACGTCTCACTGGCTGACCTGTGGCCCCAGCGTTTGCTTTACAACTAGCGTCAGGCACGTTCACGTGCTGCTGTTGTGTGGGAATTAGCTGCTTCTGTAGCGGATGTGTGCACTCACTTCTACGAACGCTTGTGGCTGAAGCCTTTCTGGATGTACTGTCAGGACGACTGCTTCTAATTATTTCACGGCAATTGACACGTTTAGGGGTTTCCCAGGTCCTCCAGAGGGTCCCACCTCATGCCCTTGAAGGTCTTGGCTCAGCAGCCCCCTCCTACCGGGGGCCACGCAGGGACCCCCAAAGAGCTTCTGTGCGTCCCTGCCCAGCGGGGCTCAGAGCACAGGGGCTGGGCCTGTCCCCTGGCACTCGGCATCTGTGTACCAGGGGTTAGGGGCGCTGTAGGGCCTGGGCCCCTGCAGGGGGAGCAAGGCCGGGTTCCCAGGGACTGAGTTCCAGCTGTCATGTTTACAGATGAATCCAACTACTGTTTCATAAACATGCTGTTAACACACAGACTTCTCACCGAGAAAAGCGCGTGCTGTGTGCAGGAAAACTGGAATCGTAGGATTGGGTGGGCTCGCCGACCCCCTGCCCCCTGCCTGGATCAGTGGTTGGTGGCCTCCCTCCGAAGGGGCGTGGAGTCGATTCATAAAAGGAGACTCAGGAGTTGTCTGCTATGCCCCCAACTCCATCGTCTGGATGTTTCCTTCTTGCCTTTCCGTGCAGGCACCCCACCCTCCCAACCCACAGAGACATATCCAGTAAAAAAGTAAATAAATAAATAAAATCTACACCTTACGTCAAGGTATTAAAAATCCCACTGCTTATTTGTTCCCAGGGTGCCAGCTGGGGACGCACTGGTACCGGGCAGCCTGATATAAGCCATTGCATCACAAAGGGACACCTTTTCCCCACGGGATAGACATTTAGAGCTGGTAAGATCTGCAGGCAGAAGCCGGAGCCCCTCTCAGAGCCACGTCCGGAGACCCCAGCCACGGAGCTTTAACGGACTCCCCTTGGAGTCTGTGTATTAATTTTAACTAGGGTTTCAATGAGAGTACTTTTTGAAAAAAAAAAAGAATGTCGACAGATGCTGTGGGTTTTGAGGAACTGAGGAGTGGAGGCCAACATGCAGCTCTCTGCCAGGTCTGAAATTACCTCAATGACACTGGGTGTTTGAAAGATGCTGTGGCAGCCAGCGCACCTCGAACACCCTGTAGTAACTGTTGTGGTGACTCCCCAGCCACGTTTTTCTCCACTGGGAAGAAGGTTACGGCCGCGTGTTGGGGTAAATGGGCCCGGGACCCGCGGAAGGCCGCACGCAGGCTCTGACAACGTTACTTAGCGATTCCATCTCTTAAAAAACCATTCGGGTGTCTGGGAACTTTGGGTGTCTGGGAACTTTCAGTGCCGTTTTTTCGTTATTCGCCTAATCCACCTATTCATTTACCGGGAATGGGAATTAAGGGGAAATTACTGCCCGAGGAAGACAGGCAGGATGGAAAAGCAGGCTGTTTTGGGGAGGCAAGGCCACCCCCTCCCTTGCCTCCACTTTCTTTTTTTTTTTTTTTTGTACCATCATCGTACAAATCCTCTGATAGAAAGTTCGGGCTTTTTCGAGGCAGAGCTTGTAATAATAATACACCATCTGGCTTCCTGGAACATGAAAGATTAAAATGATATACGGTAAGAAGGCTCCCCATTCAGTTGCTAATGTGTTAAAGTGAAACTGCAGTGGTGAGCGCGGGCTTTGTAGGAAAGGGGTAATTAGAGGCCTCCACCCAGAGACACGGGAGCAGCAGGACACGGCTCAGGCAATCGGGAGAAAACCCACCTTCCCACACACTGCGGGGCTGGCCGCTGCCGTGCCAGCTGAACCTGTGTCCGCAGGGCAGTGGGCTCTGCTTCAGTTCAGGCCGACCGGACAGTGGCCAGCCAGCCAGCCGGAGACACAAGCCGTCGCCCTCTCGGCTTATTATTCTTGCTGAGATCTTGGACGGCACGTGAAGGCGTGGAGTGTTGTGTGTGCCACACGCTTTCCCAGTGTGTGTGGCAGCCTCTCGTGCAGTCTGGCGCGTATCCCTCCGGAGGCGGTTGCCAGGGGTCTGGTCAGAAGGAGCCACGAGACACAGGTGGAAACCCTCCTTAGCATTTGAACGTGGCTGGTGCGTAAACTGTTTGACAAATCATCAGGCATGTCAGCTAGGCCGCCTGAGAGAAGCAGAGATGTTTATTATCTCTCTCTCTGCAGACATGCCCTGTCTCCCTCTGCTTTCTGTGGGGTTTCTGTGCTGCTCTCCATAACATCGGAGGGAGGGCAAACTGTCTCCAACCTCTCACTTAGTCGCTCCCAGGGCTCCTCCCTTTGCAGGTGTGTGAACCGCCGGCTCGTGGGCACTCGGAGCGGCCGTCTGCTAGACCCGTCCCCACAACCTGCTGCACTGTAGACGTGGGGATCTGCACTGACCACGACGGTTAGTTTCCTCACCACATAGAGTTGATTCAGCACCACGGGGCTGAGCTTGGGTTGGGCAGGACCGAGAAACCCTCTGTGAGCCTGGGTGGTCACGGCAGCCGTCACTCAGGATGTGACAGTGGGTCGTGGCTGGTTCCTGCCGAGTTCTGTTCTCGGGACCGGTTCTGACGGTGTTCTCGGCACGGGGGCAGCGTAAGCAAAGATGTCCATGTCCGCCTGTGGTTTTATTCTCGGGACCCCACACACTGCTCCTGGCTTATCCGCGTGTCAATTTGCGGTTTGGTAAAATGGGCTGGTTATTCCTGATCCGCCTGCCTTACGGATGAACGAATATATGAGGTCGGACAATTAAGTTTGCACACTTGTTGCAACAATGTTGCTAACCTTGTTTGATATCAGAGGGATTATTCATGATGAATTTGTACCAACTGGACACACAGGTAACCAAGTTTACTATTTGGATGTGCTGAAAAGGCTGCATGAAAAAGTTAGACAACCTGAACTTTTCGCCAACAATTCCTGGCTCTTGCATCACGACAATGCACCAGCTCACACGGCACACTGTCTGTGAGGGAGTTTTTAGCCAGTAAACAAATAACTGTATTGGAACACCCTCCCTACTCACCTGATCTGGCCCCCAATGACTTCTTTCTTTACCTGAAGAGAAAGGAAATATGGAAAGGAAGACATTTGGGTGACATTCAGGACATCAAGGGTGATACGATGACAGCTCTGATGGCCATTCCAGAAAAAGAGTTCCAACATTGCTTTGAAGGGTGGACTAGGCGCTGGGGTGGGTGCACAGCTTCCCAAGGGGAGTCCTTCTGAGGTGACCGTCGTGATATTCAGCAGTGAGGTATGTGGCACTTTTTCTAGGACGAGTTTGTGAACATAATTGTCCGACCTCGTATGTAGAATGGACTAGATAGTGGTTTGTAAAAATGAGTGACGTGAGGCGGAATGTGGTAAACCACGCCGAAAATGCACTACGTGTTAACGCGCTTGTGTAACACCAGGCTTTGGTATCATATTTTCTTACAAAAGCCGGGGTCTTCCGTCCGTGCCTTCCTCTCTGCTGTCCTCACCGACCAGACACGGAGACCCCAGTGTGTGCACTGGGGCCTTCTTGTCCCAAACGCTGGCCACCAGGAAGCGGGGGAGCCGGCTGGCGAGTCAAAGAGCAGCATGCTTCTCCTGCGAAGGGCCCGGGCGTGTGTTTTCAGTTCTGTGGGTCACATGTGCTCTGCCACCCACAACTCCACGGTGCCGGAGGCGGTCGTCCCGCTTATCCATGGATGATGTGTTCCCAGTGCCCTGGTGGGGTGCCTGAGATACGGATACTACCAAACTGTATAGACAGTATTTTGTCCTACACATAGGCACCTGTGGGGAAGGTTAATACATCATTACCACAGTAAGAGAGTTACTAGTGCTAAAATGGAACAATTACAACAAGAGACTGCGGTAAAAGTTATGTGAATGTGCCCCCCTCCCTGTCTGTCTGTCTCCCTCTCATCACCACAGTTGCCACTAAGTGACTAACAGACGTGAGCGTTTGCAGTGTGGAGACACCGGACAAAGGGCGAATTCACGTCCCAGGTGGCACAGAGTGGGACATCGTGAGGTTTCATCACGCTACTCAGAACGGCGTGCAATTAAAAACTTACGAACGGTGTATTTCTGGAATTTTCCATTGAACAGTTGCAACCCGAGGTTGACCATACATAACGGAAACCGCAGAGAAGGGGGCACTGCTGTAGTGGAAAAGCAGTCACAGGAGAGAGGTGAATGAAGGAATGAATGAATGAATGATTACGACTGAGTTTCAATAACACCTTATGTACAAAAGCAGGCACGTGGAGGACCCCTGATCCAAGTCCTTGCATATGAAAGCGGGGTTTTGGGGGCCAGCAGCACCCCGTAGCTGGGAGCTGCCTGGAGGTGGAAGATCCTAGCCCCCCTGTCCCCACACGGGACCTGCTGACCCCAGACTCTGCATTTGAGCCGCATCTTCAGAGCGTTTGCACACGTGTCTGAGTCTGGAAGGCGCTTCTGTGTTTTGTGCCCACGGCCCTGGCCCCGGTTCCCGCCGTTGACTTTCCACCTGCGTGGGCCGTGTCTGGGTGAACGTCAGGTGTCTCATTCAGTGTCCCGCCCTGGAACACGAGAGGTAACGGCAGCTGCTCACCCTTGTGGGCCGTCACAGAGACAGCGGGATCGGCCTTGAGCGGAGGCTCAGAAGGTTCCCAAAGCAGGTGTTGAGGGTCCCTGCCCGGAACCCTGGGCATCAGGCATGAAGAAGGTCTGGTCGCGTCCTCTGGGATCTCCAGGCAGGCAGGGGGCCTCCTTCTTCGCGGCTCGGTGCCTGACGAGAGAGAAGCTCATTATCTTAACAGCTGTAAATGGCAATTATTTCACAGGCAGGAAATCCACTGTCAAATATGCATGGTTCAGCACCAGAAGACGCAAACCCAAAGCCTCCGGTCGGGCTGGGCTTCTGTGGACCCCAAAGGCAGCCCCTCAGCTTTGTTCTTATTGGTGGCATTTGAGTGGCTGTCCTTAGGTCTGACGGTCATTTCAGATTGCCCTCTCGCCTCCTGTGCAAGTTGCTAAACCACGTCTGACCCATGACACGCCAGGGAGCCGTTGCAAAGGGAGGCTCTGTGCGGGGTGGGGATGGCTTCAGGCAAGGCCCGGGACCACTAATGAAAGCCGACTGCCTGGCACGGTGCAGCCGGGCCTGAGATCACGCCTGCAGAAGCGGGGTGGGCACGCTGCCGCCCTGGGCGGGGCGTGCAGGTTTGGATCCGGGCATCGCTTTGATTTCCACCTCCCAGAGATTGGCAGGAAGAAGGTGCGTTCCCAGACCTTGGGTGTCAGGAAAGTGGGAGCGGTTTCATCTTCTGTGGGGCTCGTTTAACTTTTTGATCGTGCGTGTCACCCCGCGCTGTTCCCGGCGAGGAAAATGTAAATGAGCAGAAATTTTAACAAGGCGAGCCCTCGGAGGTGACCCTTGTGGGACTGAGCTCCAGTCGCCGGTGGTTTGGCCTCGCCGCCGGGAACAGCCCGGGAACATGTTGCGGACGAACCCCGGCCTTCTGTTTCATCAGCACTCGCCACCGTTTGGGAAACAAGCTGATTAAAGAGCGAGATCAATCCCGGCGGTGGAACCTGTGATATGTGACATCAGGGGCTGCGCGCGCGCGTGCCCCCACCGCCCTCCCCGAAAACAAATAAAGAAAGCGCCTGGCACCGGGCTCAAAGGGAACCCAGCGGGTGCCCTGCCTGACATCTAACCATCATCGCGGCCCAGCCTTTCAAGCCGTTACAATTCCTCCCGCACTCAGGATGTCTCCCGCTCCCTGGAAGAAGGTAAATCAAAGTGTGTCAGCGTGGAAAAACAGCCCGGGCAGAAGCTAGGTAGCAGGAAAATCACGCGGGAAGTTTTACTCCCTTTTCCTCCTTGGCTATTCTATTCCTGGAGATCAAAGTTCTCATCTCAGCTCTAATTAGGAAAAGCTAATGCAAGATTCGGGGCCTTCTGGCATGGAGCGTGGCCTCAGAGGATGCAGCTGAAATCTCCCCAAGATTTAAATAATTAATATGACACCTTGAGCTCCGAATGGGAAAATTAAAAAAAAAAAAAAAAGAAAAGAAAAGAAAGAAAAAATCCTAACGGGAGGCCAGCGTTGGAGTTTTCAACAATACCCGGGCCAATTCGTTGCCATTTGTGGAGGGGTAAACACTCGGGCTCTTTGTCATGCTAAGGGTCCCCTTTGTTGCCACTTGGTCCCTCGCAGAGCCCGGCCCCCTCCGAAGGAGGCTGGTCGGAAAGCAAGGGTGCCTTGCCGCGTCGGAGGACGGTCGTTTAATGGTGTTTAATCCTCTTAATCCGAGAAAGAATGGAGGTCCCTGGGTGCAAATCCGGTCCCCGAAGCCCTCGGAGCCAGCGCCTGGCTCGGCAAAGCGGGGCCTCTGAGAAACCAGGAGACAGCCTTCCTGCGGGCCTGGCATTGTGCTTGACTTCTCTGCTACTCCCTGGAGCCGTCTGACCGCGGGGCCAAATGGAATTGTTATCAGCTGCAAATCCCACGTGCAGGGAGCTGGGCTGCGGCGGCGGCGGGGCGTGTGGGATGGGCCGGTGCACAGGCCTGGTGGGGCGGCCGGTGGGGCAGGTGGGGCAGACGGGATGGGGCCGTGCACGGTCCCGGTGGCACAGGCCTGGGTCCTTGCCGCAGCCGGCAGCGAGCTCACATCCCCGCCAGGCAGGGAGTCTTCATGAGGCAGACGGGACCCTCTGTTCATCCCTAAACTGTTGACTCATCTGATCCAAGGCTTCTTGCTCATTCCATTCTAACGTCAAACAGCCGATGGCTCCCTCCCCGTGCTCAGACATACAGGGAAGCAGTGGGTCTGATCTGATCACTCAGCACAAAGGCAAAGCAGTAGGACACAGGCCCATAAAGACAGCGGCCGCCCCACTGTGTCGGGGAGCCTGGCTGCAACGGGGCGTCTGCGGGGGAGGCCGCCGGGTGGGGGAGGGCAGCGCCCTTTCAAGGATCCTGTTTACAGCTGATTTTATTGAGGCTGGAAAGAGAGGAGACAGGGAGTTTGGTGAGGAGAAATCAACTCCACAGAAGTGCAAGCGAGGGGTCACACAGGGTGCAGGGTGGGTGCCCTGCGTGTGTCCTGGAGAAGGTGTGGTCTGTGGGCCCCGCGTCCTGGGCAAGCTCTGGTTTCACGCTTGGCTTCCTCACAGGGGTCGGCCCTACAGAATCATGAGTTGTGTTGGGCAGGGAAGAGGTGACTGCCCTGTGACAGGCATTACATCCGTGTGTCTGCGTGACTGTGAGTGTGTTGGGGTCCTGACAGGGTATAGATGTGTAGGCACACACAGACACACAGCACACAGACACAACACACAAACACACACACAGCACACAGATTCACACACAGACACACACACACAGCACACAGATCACACCCAGACACAACACACAAACACACACACAGCACACATATTCACACCCAGACACATACACATAGGACACAGACATTCACACCCAGGCGCACACACAGACACACAGCACACAGATCACAGCCAGACACACAGCACACAGAACACGTAGACACACTCACAACACACACATACTACACACCATACACATTATACACACACAGAGACACACACAACAGACACAAACACATGCACATTACGCACACAACACATGGTATGCACAGCACACATCCTGCACACACTCACACTCAGACATGCACAGAGAAACACCACACGACACACGGACACGATACACAAGGCATACTACCCACACACTTCATGCACCCAGAGACATACACACTCTACACACACCACACAGACGCAGGGACACAGGCAGACATACCACACACAGCACAGAGGTGCACAATACACACTGCACACACAGATACAACACTAGACATACACGCCACACACCAGATAGCACGCACGTACAGATACAGCAGTAAACGCAGACGGCACAAAATACACACACCCCACACAGAGACATAGAACACACAGCACATCAGATACACACTGAACGGACATACAACACTCACTACCGACACACCACACAAATACTACCCCCACACACGATACACACATCATTCACACCATACACATACCACACACACACAGTGTGCACACACACACACACACACACATGCACACACACGCCCACTTTGGGGTCTGCTGGGATCAGTCACTCTCTTCAGGGGTGGCTTTCTCTGAAGCGCGTCGGTGTGTGTCTGGATGCGAGAAGGAGGACCCAGGCCGTGGGTCAGGGTTGTGTTGACTCTGGAGGTCTGACGTGCAGCTGTGACTGTCCCCTCACGGCCACTGCCGAGTGGGTTCATCTCGTGTTGGGGGGAAGGGTTGCCCACACGGTCGGCTGCAGGTGGAAGCCACCGTGCTCGGCCGGGCCCTGGTAGACGCCGGCCACGATGCAGCCGTGATCACAGCCTGCTACCAGCTGCATGGAGATGTGTAGGCAGCTTTCTGCGTGGCCGCCCATGCAAGCCAGAAGGACCCCACTGGGACCCGCGTGGGGCGTGAAAGGCGGGCGGAGAGAGCCAGCCTGTTGGTCTGGCAGTCCTGTGGCTACCGCCTTTGCGGACTGTCCCTGGGGTGTGGGTCAGAAGGGGCGGGTGTGGGACCTGTCTGTACACAGCCGCATGAGCTGGACATTTGGGGGCCGAGTTCACGGATCACCCCGCCTCAGGGTTTCTCAGAGGTCAGCTGGGCACCAGCTTCCTGAGCGGCTGCTGGTCACGTACCCTCTGCCTACGGGCTGGGGGGCTCAGCATTCAGCACCGCGAACCCCACTTCCCATGCCCGCCCCCCAGACTGTTGGAGATTTTCCTGGGGCTTCCTTCTGGGGGGACCGTCCTGGACGCAGCATCCCCAGATGGAGGTGTTCCTACAAAGTGGGGAGCGTGCCCTGTGGGGGGGGTCCCAAGTCTAAGCCAGAGTCACAAGGATGCCAGGATTGGGGGCAGCAAGGTGGCACCGTCTCGGTTATGGAGAACAGTCAGGGACGTGCAGAGGCACGCAAGGGAGACGTGGAGAGGGCCCGTCATGCGGGTCCTCCCGCCCGGAGGGACAGACGCAGTCGGATGGGGAACCTCGGTCCTCACGGGTAAGGCCGCCTCCGCCCTGGTTGGCATCGTCCCAGGCACCAACCTGCTGGCCGGGGCTGGTTTCCCAGCTGGGGGTGGGCACTGCCACCCATTCCTACTGGTGCCTGAGGATGTCCCCGGCCCGTCTCTGTGGTTCACTGCCCTCCCTCCCCCACCCAGCCACCTCTGACTGTCACCTGCGTGTCACTCAGCGCATCCGCCTGTCTCCATCTCTCCCTGGACACGGCCACCTGCAGCCGCCGCATGCTCAGGGGTCTTCCACGTACCGGGCGTTTGTTCTGTGTCATCCTCCCTCCCAAGTCCGTTGTCCCAGCTGCAAGACCCAACGGACCGCTCCACGAGGACAGGCCGTCTCCCTGCTCAAGCCATTTCTAGGGCTTTCCGTCATTGCCTGGCGAGCCTCACCTCTCGAGGACGTCCCCGTCCTAATTCCCGTGTGGTGACAGAAAGATGTCCCCAGAGACGTCCCTGTCCTGATCCACGTGTGGCAGGTGCAGTGAGGTCCCCGCAGGTGCACCTGTCCTCGTCCACAGAACCTGTGACGTGCGGAGGGGGCTTTGCAGATACGTTAAGTTCAGGACTTTGAGTTGGAAACATCCTTGTCCCTTGCCCTGGAGGGGTTCTATCTGCGATGACAAGCGTCCTTAGAAGAGGAAGGCAAAGGGAAATCTTACTCAAGCAAAATCTCCCCCCAAGAGAGCACACAGATACGGAAACCGGGGCACTCTGTGGACCCTAAAGGGACGTTCGTTTAAGGTCTGCTCTGGCATGAGGAGGCCGCCTGAGTGGGGACGTGCACAGCGGGGGACCTCCGACTTCAGTCTGCTGTGTGCTCGTCACCAGTGGCAGTGACAGCACTGTGAGCACTGATTTTGGGGTCACCCGTTCGTCGTGACGTGTAGGCAGAGTTACAGTTGCCCAGTGTGCACCTAACAAAGGCAGACGGAACTGAAGTCTGTTGGGACCCCGTTCTCGGGGACGCAAAGTGGTCCCTGCAGGCGTGTCCTTGGGACAGTGAGACTCGACCCCCTTTCACACGCGAACACATCTGCCTCTGCAGTGAGTGACAACGTGGGCTCAGAGGACAGACACGAGTGGGCGCCGGCCGCCTCCAGGCGGGGCCCGTGGGCGCATGGGGTCACAGATGGAGCTGGGCTCCCCCCACGGGCCGGTGGCTTTGGACCTCGGCTGGAAGGCTGCGACCCCTGGCTTGTCCATCCCGACAGCCTCCAGGGCCTGGAGAACACACTCAGCCCGGGAAATACCCTGCCATGCCTTCTGGCTGGGTTCTCCAGCTGCACCTGGCCGCCGAGTGTTTCTGGAGGTGAGAGGCCAGTGGGAGGCACACCTGGCTTGGGGACGGGCTTCAGGGTCAGGAAGGACTGTTGTTATTCACGTCCTCAGGCCTGGGAGCCGTGGAGGGGAGGCTGCCTGTCAGGGGCTGGACATGTGGGCGGCGGCCACAGAGGGCCTCACGCATCCCTCTCTCTCTCCCGCCCTCGGCCTCCCGGGGGAGCCTCCTGCTGGCTGAACCCAGGCTCACACCACCGCAGGCAGGGGCTCCCGGGGTGTCGGCCCCACAGAGCAGCCTCACGGGAGAGAAGGAAGCAGGAGGCAGGAGCGATGGAGAGTCCAGCACACCAGGTCGGACAGTTACCTTCACAAACTCAACCTAGAAAAAGTGCTCCATGCCTCTTTGCTGGATATCATGATGGTCACCTGTGAAGGACTCCCCTTGGGAAGCTATGCACGGACGCCAGTGCCTAGTCCACCCTTCAAAGCAATGTTGGAACTCTTTTTCTGGAATGGCCATCAGAGCTGTCACTGTATTACCCTTGATGTCCTGAATGTCATCAAAATGTCTTCCTTTCACTATTTCCTTTCTCTTCAGGTAAAGAAAGAAGCCGTTGGGGGCTACAAAATCCTCATGAATAATCTCTCTGGTATCACAAAAGGTGAGCAACAGCATTGCAACAGCTTTGCAAACTTCATTGTCCGACCTCGTATTCTGTTCCCACCCACAGAGGCAGGGAACAGCCACAGGACTAGGGACGACGCATTCTCCTGCCCAGGGCTCTGTCACCCTCTGCGTCATTTCCACAGAAGCCCTAAGAGTTTGGTACCCGCAGACGGAAGGCGATGGAAGCTTGGTTCGCCCTCTGCCGTCACTTCCACCGAAGTCCTAAGTCTTTGCAAGGATTAGAAGACAGTTCCGTGTTTCCTTCTGGAAACACTTGGGATGGAGAACGTGACCCTCTTCTAAAGACCGTGGGGACCCGAGCAGCCCCATGGGGACATTAGGGGTCTGAGAACATGTATGTTGCCTCAGGCTTTCCAGAAGAATCTGGAACACACACCACGCGGCCCTACAAGGGGGATGACGGGCCCTGGCTTGCCGAGCGCTGTGTTTTCCTTTGAAATGCTCGTGAGCAGTGGGGTCCTTCTCTCTGCTCTGCTCTTCTGACCTTTCTCCGGTGGGCACGTTGCAGCCAGAGTGATCCCCTCTCCATCTGCATCCCTGCTCCCCTGAGGGAGGCGAGGTCCTTACCCTGTGGTCACTCGATGCTTAGCGGCTGGATGCACAGGTTGGACAGGAGTAATTCTGAGCTCAATTGTGCTGAATATCAGCAAAGCATATCATTAAATTATGTCTCTGTTACCTTGCGCTGGCGTTACTTTGCTCCCTCAAATTGCTTTTTATTCCAATTATAGATTTTTATGGAGAAATTGTTTGCTAATATAATAATATTTGCCTGTTCCCTTCCTCCAAAGGCGATTATGAATGTTTAATAAGACACCAAAGTTGGAGAGGCCTTACGAGGCTCTCCAAAGAGAGGTGCTACATAAATTAATAATAGGGATAAATTATGCAACTGCATTGTGCAAAAAAGAAAAAAAAAATCAATCAGAAGACTTTCAACGCCCGCCGATCTATTTTATATTCCGGGTTTTAGAGTTAATTAATTAAGTTACGCCCTGTATTAAAAAAACAAACATGTCAGCTTTTTAAATTTTTATTTTTCCTGCGCAGAAAAGTCACAGGCTTCACAGGCGAGTGGGTCTCCTCCCCGTTCTGATTGCCGTGTGGCATTTCCTAATGAAACTTGCGACTTCAATTTAGAGAAGTGGGTGACTATTCCCAGAGTCAGATGTGTCCGTCCGGGGAGAACCTGCAGAGAGCTTCAGAAAATGACCCCAAAGACGCCTCCGTTTGAAGCGTTTGGCCAGATGGGAAAAGGGTGAAGCCAGCTCTGCTTCCGAGTGGCTTCCAGACAAAATAATGGAGTGTCTCTGCCTCATGTCTCTTTTCTCCCCAAAGCCCCCCGTCCACCTTGGAGCTGGGGGAGGAAGAGAGAGCAGAAGCCGGCCCCCGCCCCCTTTGCCTTGCTCACTGTAGGAGGTTGGGGAGGAGAAGAAATGAGCGATGTGTTCAGCCAGCTGTGCTCCCCTGGGGATCAGGACGTTTTTGGTCAAGACGTCTCGGGGCGGGGTGGGTGAGGGCCGTGCCGGTGTGGCAGAGCCCAGTGTGGCAGAGCCCGGTGTGGCAGAGCCCATCGTCCGTATCCGTTCTCTGCACCTTCCGAGTGTCTGCGTTTGCATGTGGTGCTGTGAAGCCTGGGTCAGCAGCAGCCCCCGTGCAGCCTGGTGGTGACAAGCTGGTGACCAGGAAGGGCCTGGGGTTTCCGTGACGTCTGCCAGAGGCCGCCAGCTCGTGTGAGAGGGCGGCGATCCCTGTTCCCGTGAGACCTGTCGGTCGCGTGTGTGTTGTTTTATTTCTGCAAAGTTCTGTTTTCTTCAAAAGGCGGTTTTGAAGTAAAGGACAAAGAAAGAGAGAGTTTAGATCTGATATTACAAAATGCCACACTGAAGGTCATCAGCATACCTCTATCTATCTATCTATCTATGTATCATCTCTCAGCATAGAGGGGGTCCAGGCCCAAACCCCGTTACTGTTTTTTCTAACCCACATTTACATCTTTCCATGTCGGCACTGAGGGATCGTGGTTTTCCAAGACGAACGAACGACGACGTCAGCTGCTCCCCTACCCGCCCCCGTGCCCTCTCCCTGCGCTAATGTCTCACTACGGTTTGTGCTGCAAAAGCAGAGCCCTTCAATTAAAGCATTCGCGCAGAATCTGGGTTGTAGATTTCTGCTGTGCTGGAGGAAAAGTGAGCGTGGATGGCCTGGAAAATGGCAGCGGCGCTCATGCCTTGTGGCTGCCGACTGCCCACTCAGAATTCCAGGGGTTGCTGCAGCAGCAGATTTCCTACCGTATGTAACTGCTTCTGTTCACACAGCTGCACAAGGCTGGAGCCGACGCTACACCCGGGTCTGCTTCTGCCCTTTGGTGTCTCACTGGGAGGCGGGGGGTTGTGAGGCTGAGACAGAGACAGAGAGAGAGAGAGAGAGAATGAGAATCTGTACCATTTATCTGTCATCCAGCTACTTATCTATCTATGTATATATCTACCAACATTATCTATTATCAATTATCTATCTATCAATCATGTGTCTGTCTATCTATCTATCTATCATCTATCCTATTCTACTTAACAAAAAGTCTCAGGGCCATCTTCACACCTCATTGACCTCACCTCGGTGACATAATTTTAAACGAGGGGCACTTTTCTAGCAAGGAGACTGGAGCGCTCCATCCATGTTTGCCGGATGAATGAACACAGGCCCCAGTGTGTCCCTGATGACCTCTGGGGCACATGGAAGAAGGGAGGAGGGACCTGAGGACCCCTGAAGGTGGAGCTCCTGGAAACGTCCCTGCATCAGAGTCTCCTGGGGGACTTGCTGGCTGGCACCCCACAGAGACCCTGACTCAGGGGTCTGGGCTGGGGTCGGCCATGGCTGCACTTTTCCGTGCAGACACGAGGCCGCCTGCATTTCCTGTCTCGGGCCCCTAACTCCAGCCTCAAAACCAGCAGCACCAGGTCTTCCAAACTCTGCTTCTCCTGCCTCCCTTTTCTAAGGAACATTGGACCCACCCAGATAATCCAGGATAATCTCTTCATCAGAAGAACTTTAGGGGAATCACAGCTGTAAAGCCCCCTTTGTCACGTAAGGTGAAATGTCCCCAGTTTTGGGGAACAAGGACACAGACATTTTGGGGACCACTCTTTTGTCTGCCCTACAGGGATTAGGACGGGCGTGTCTTTGGGGATATTGTTCCGTCCACCACACGGGGATGAGGGTGTGTGTCACGTGTCACCTCCTTTCACATCTTCTGCCTTTACGTGTCCCCTCCCTGTCTTCTCTGCTTTCCGTTGCCGTTGGTTGGACCCTCAGGACGTGTTACGATGCAGATAGGACCGTGTTGCCCCCATTTAAGTTTCCCCAGCCTCCCCCTACCTCCTGGCTCTCTGGAACGGCACCCACACATCCGAGCATGCTCAGACGGTTGTCCTGAGCCCCTGCCCTGTGGGTCCCGTCATACGGACTCTGCCAGCCCTTGCTCTGTGTCTTCCCTGTCTGCGTCTGAGACCCTGTCCCACGTCCCCTCCTGGGCTGTCCCCCTAATCATGCTTGAGCGTTCCTCACCCGGACGGATTCCTCCTGGTGAAAAAGCCACGTCCCATGTCTGGTTCTTCGGACGGCGAGTGGCACAGTGAATTCGGGGTTCAGACGAGCATTTGGAAATACTGGCTGAGGAAATACGGGCGCACGAGCACGTGGGTGGACGGCTGGGGGACCTGGGCAGCAGAAGAGGTCAGGGGTTAACAGGCCACCGCAGGCCCGCGTCTCCGCTGGCCGTTGGTGCTGCCCCCAGCCGGCACCGTTTCCCTGCACCACGTCTGGCAAGCCGAATTCCTTCTTTTCCGGGGTAATCTCTTGTGAAGTTTTGATGTATATGTTCCCCAGAAATATTTATTGCTCTGTTCACTCCTAAACAATTTATTTTGCTCCATATGTGGCGGTTGTGTGTTGTTGTTGTTGTTTTTCGTAAGTGTGGTCCCGACTTCCCATCTTCCTGCGTCTCTGGCAGATCCCCAGGGGCCCTCCGAGGGCAGGGGTGTCACAATATACATAAGTGACAGGCCCATCTGTCTTCCTTTCAGCCGCGTCCCTGCTTCCCCTGCGTGTGTCACACGCAGTCCATTATGCAAACCGTCCCAGGGCGGCGGATGCCGTAATATCAGATCAGGGAGGGTTACACGCTCTCCACACAAGCCTCTTCTGAGACGTCGTCACCGTGGGCGAGCGGGAGGGCCTCTCACTTTATTAGGTTTCTCCCCGGCAGGTTGTTACCTCTTTCATACAGCGACGGGCATGGGTGACAGCTGGCAGAGCAAGCGAGCAGCCGTCCTGAGCAGCACAGGGCGGCCGGGCGTCCCCCGCGTCCTCCTCTGTCTCTCTGCGTGCGCGCTGCCCGTCCTGCAGGTTGTCTGGTCGCAATACCAGGCCCCCTGGGGCGGGGGGGGGGGGGGCCCTGCTCCCACACAGCTCCACCTCCTGCAGGAGCGTGGCACCTTCTGTGTGGTGCTCAGCCTGGCTCCTTTTGGGGGAGTAGGGCCCCCAAGGCCGAATTGCCTGCAGGGCCTCCTGGGTGGACTGGGCAGGACGGAAGCACGTCCTGGAGAGACTCGGTTCCCGGTCATTAAACTTCTCACGTGTCTGTCACGGTTCCCCTCGCACCCCCGGAGCGCACGGCGTCTCCCGGTTCCATTCTCCACCAGATACACATCTACTCCGAAAGCAGCTGCGTCCCCAGGTGAGACATGAGACCCACTACGCGCGCTGAGAGCTCACACATACGGAGGCAGGCGGACCCCTACCCCGCCCGCGAGCGGGGGCGTCCGCCGGGTGCGTGCAGGTGGACTCCGGACGTGGCCGGCGAGCAGGGGGAAGGGGCGTGCAGGCCGGACCGCGCTCCCCACGCAGGGCGCACGGCGTGGGCAGGACACACAGGCGGGGATGCGGGCACGCGGGCAGCACGCCCGACACGGAGCAGAGGGAGGTGGCACATTCACCAGCAGGTGTTGGTTTGGTCCAGTGTTCTCCCTGCCGCTCGAAGCCCCTTAGTGCTTTGCGTGTGCTAATTCGTGTGGTCGTCACAAGTGGGTCGGGAGGCAGGGTCTACCCGTCTGGCTTTCATCCAAGGCACAGAGAAGTCCCGTAACTTCCCAGAGGTCACGGAGCTGGGATGCAGGGGTCTCCGGACTCAAACCCATCCCGTGTGAGTCCCAAAGCACCTACTGGGTGGGGCCGGCCCCTGGGGGACGAGGACTTGAAACGACGCCGCTGAGATTGGGTTTGACGGAGGACAAACGTCTGCCAGCTTGGACCAGGGCTGTGTCTTGGTCTGAGGGCCAGTAATGCTGAGATAAAGCGTGGGAGGGGAGAGCGGGGACGGGCGCGGCCTGTGGTCAGCGGGTGGCTTTGGGACCCGCCCGGTGTCACCTCGCTGATTCTGACGAAAGTCATACGGCAGGCAGGCGGGCAGCTTGGCCCGTTCCCGACCAGACCAGACGTGAGAGAGGAAGGTCTGCAGGCTGGGCTGTTAAACCACGGGCTCGTCCCCTGGGGGGCAGGGAGACGCCACGCGGAAGCCCCGAGTGGGAACCGGGGTCTCCCTGAGGGCGCCTTCCAGGGGTGTTTCGGAGGTGGCCTCGTAGAGACCCAGGTGGGGCCCATCCCCCACCCCCACCCTCCCCTTCGGAGGAAACGCAGGTCTGGGGCCGCGGGTCCGATTCTGTCTCCTGCCCCGCGGGGGCGCCAGTGAGCGCCCGGGCTCGCGTCCTCCTGCGCGTCAGGGAGGGAGAAAGGCTGGACCCGGGTCCCGGGCGTCCACGTCGGCAACACAGAAAAAGGGACAGTGACGACGCTCACGGTCGGAGAGGAAGTAAACCAGAAACCCCACGGGAACAAACCCAGTACTGGTGCTTTGAAAAGGCTGGTGAAACGTAACGTCTGGAAAAACTGATTGATTAAAAAAACACTCAAAGAAGGGGCTTTCTGCAACTGGGCTCATGCAGGGTTCGTCCTTCTGCGTGTGGCTTATGTCATGGAGCGTCGTGTCCTCGTGTCACCCAGCTTCAGCCATGTTGTCACCAACACGAGGGTCTCCTGCCTTTCTGAGGGGTGAGCGCCTATCTCAGGCTCACGAAATTGTATGCGTCCCGTGTGTGCCGTTTTTATCGTGCACCTGTGACACCTGGATAGAGCTTTAAAAGAAAAAGGAGGCACAGATAATGTCCATATTTAAAAGGTGCCATAAACTAAAACCATAATAAGATTTTGTCATGAGCTAGCTCGTGCCCATAAATTAGAACATTTAAATGGAAGAGACACGTGTGAGAACAATGCAACTTAACCGAAACTGACTGAAGAAGCAGTAGGAAACCTGAATTCTCCTTTAATCATGAAATACGTCGAACCCGTCATCATTAGTCATAATTATTCTCCTAGAGCAAACTTCGGGCCTAATCAGATTCACCAGCTACTTCTAGCAAACATGCAAGAAAAAGTAATTCCAATTTTATGCAAATCCTTCCGTCAAATACGAACAAGGGGGGAGGGGGCCCTTGGTAACCCGTGTTACGAGGCCCGTGTGACATGAATCTCAAGGACAGTTGAAGAGATGAAAATCAGAGGTCTCTTCTGAGCGCACCTGCAAAGTCCTCCCCAAATATTCCCCAGCAGACGCAGAGTTAGGTCAAAAGGGCAGTTTGCTGTGACCAAGCGCTGGCGCTGGAAAGCCAACCACTGCAGTTCAAAAGGACAGAAACCACATCTCAGATGCAGGAAGAGTGTGTGAGAACATTACAGAAGTGGGGTGCTGACTTGGAGACAGACAGATGGGTGGAGAGAAAAAGAATGTGACCTGGGGACAGATACGCCGAGAGCAGTCGGCTGGTCCATCCCACGTCCACTCCAGGTAGACACACCCTGGAGAACCCACACAGGCAGGTGCATTAGCACCTGTGACAAGGACACGGCCCCATTCCTGCCATCCCTAAGCTTTCCTGCATGGGACAACGGGTGGAAGACGTGTACTCCGTTCTCGTAATGCAATGCCAAGTGACAGTGAAAATATACACAGTGTAAAATCCTAAGAAGTGTCCATTCCTGTGAATTTTTCATCTCTGACTCCAGCTCCTGACACGGGGCTCCTCTGGTCCCTGGACTTTCCTGGACAACAGGAGAGTCTGTGGTCCCAGTGACGTGACTCTGTGTGGGGCGGTCCCCAGGAGGCCAAGGGCTGCGGGCTGAGCTGATGGCTGTCGTGCCCTCGTGCTGAAGCCGCCAGCAACACCCCTGAGGTGACAGGTTCAGAGCTGCTGGGTTTGCACACGCCCACGGCCAGGAGGGTGACGCACCCAGCCCCTGGGGACAGAGCTCCTGCACTGGGACCCTGCCACCTTGCCCTGTGTAGCCTCCTCACTGGACTGTCCCTCTGTCCTTTGTGTGTCCCTCAGGAAATCCCATCTGTCCTTTGCATGTGCCATAGGAAATTGGTAAGTGTAGGTGCTTCTGTGAGTTCTGTGAACTGTCCTAGCCAATTAGGGACCCTGGCGGGGGTCGTGGGAACCCCCTGAACTTATAGCTGGTGGGTCAGCAGCACAGGTGACAACCTGGGGTCTGAGACCGGCACCTGAAATGGGGCACCTTCGTGGGGCTGAGCCCTTAACCTGTGGGGTCTTGGTTGGCTCCAGGCAGAGAGTGTCAGAATCGAGTTAAATTGTTGGACATCCAGCTGGTGTTGGAAAGTTGGTCAACGTGGGAGAACCACCCCCGCAAACACACACACACACATTTAGTGTGAGACGCGTTATGAGTGAGTAAACGCCGCGCGTTTTTCGTAGATGCACAGCAAGCGACAAGCATGAACCCTCAAACCCTGATTTTCAGCCTATTCATCGAAAGAGTACACACAGTATGACTCCAAAACGGGCAAAACGAAATAATGCTTTCTAAGGATGCTTGCTTAGCTGCTCAAAAGATTTACAAAAACAAGAAAGGGAAGACCCCCGAATGAGAGGGTGGTGATCCTTGAGTCCTTTCCCGGGGGAGGAAGTAGCCTGCACACCTTGGCAGGGACGCTGCACAAAAGGGCTTCTGGGTGCTGAGACTGCCTGGCTGCTGACGTGTGCCAGTCCCGTGTGGTTCCGTGTTGTATGTTTCTCTGCGTGTGTACCAGCTTTGCAGGTACAGAAACGCCGTGAGCCAGGGGCTCTGCCCAGCTTCTCTTTCCTCACAGAGTCTGACTTTCTCCTGTGCGTGTGACGGGGGACGTGAGTCGTAATACTCTGAACAATGCCTCCTGAGAGCCCCAGGACCCCGAGACAGCAGCTCAGGGTGCCAGCCCTGGATGCCGTGGGTGGCGTCAGAGGATTGCTTGTTTTTAAGCTGCAAGCCTCGACCATCTTGTGTGTGCGTGCATGCGTGTGCGTGCGTGCATGCGTGTGTGTGTGTGTGTGTGTGTGTGTCAACGGTTGGCCGTTTCCTATGCGCTGTTTCCAGATGACTTGCCAGCCATGTTCTGTTACTGGAGAAAAGTTAGAAAACTTCCAGCGTACACACCTCCCCCTCTCCTTTTAAAAAATTTTCTTTTTTTTTTTTTTGGTGAAAGCCAGCCTGACCGTGACCTCTGGTAACCCGACATTCCTTGCACACACATCTGATATTAAAGCAGATTGCTGTCATGCCCACATAAGTGATATCATATGCTTGGCGCTTGGACTCTCATTTTATCACTGCCGGGGAGCCAGCGGCGGCGTACGGCTCACCCCCCAAAACACCTCTCCTACGCTGTGAAAGTGCTTTTAGTGGCTTGTCGGGTAGGCTGGACACACACACACACTCACACACACACACACACGCATACGCGTGTTTTAACACGTCTTTAGCATTGGGTTTTGGAGGTTTTTGCTTTCACAACATTGGCCGATAGGAGCCAGAAATGCTGAGCCGAGAAGCGAAGGCTCCTGCAGTTTTGGACACAGGACTCTCAAAGCTCCAAGGTGTGAAGGGAGGAGCCTGTGTGCGCTACGTGGGTGCAGATTTAGGATTTCATCTTCCTTCACGAGGACCATGCCCGCCTCCGGGAGCATTTCAGGCAGCTGACACCGCCGGGAGCCGGAGTGGCTCTGAGCGACAGCGAGTGCTCCAGGTCGCGTGCGTGGCCTTGCGAGCCTCCCAGTGCCACTACATATGTTTCCGTGAACCCGAGCTGAATGAACATTAGTCATCATATTTGCACTCCTTTTTTTTCTTTGCATTCATTAAAAAAAAATTCTCAGGTGCCTGTAACCTCCAATCTGCAAAAACCTTCTCATTTCCGTTGAATGTTCCATCCTGCTTTGATTCTGCCACGAATATGTCCCCTGTGCCAGTGTGGCCGCAGGAACTGTCTCAGCCAGAGAGGTCCTGCCATGCAGGGCAGCTCGATGTCAAGAAACTCTGGCCTGTAGAAAAATGAGGACACTGGTGTGGGACGGTGAGACCTTGTTTTACCGTTAGAGGCTGTTCAGTGTACAATCACTACGTGAACACCAGATACTGAGAAAATCATGCCTGCGAGCTATACATCCATGAAAATATTGATTAAAGACACCAAACACACGCTCGCACACCCATTGATTGCCGCCATCATTCCACAAGATACAAGTCCCTTTAACGCCCCAAACAGACCAGAGGGTTGCCCTTCACGTTGAGTAAAAACATGTCCTTGCTGATGGGCCAAAATTTTAAAAAATTTTTGTGCGGTTTGCTGAAAACAGTCAGGAGGCCAGTATTTGAAGCTCCTGATCCAGGACATGGGGCCAAATCCAAGCACAATTTGGTTGTGACGTGCCAGCCACAGAAGCAGACACCTACGTGCCCCTAGGTGACACCTAGGTGCTCTTTGAGGACCGAGAATGCCGATGGATTTGCGGCTTTTCTCCTAGATAGCTAAGGCCAACCTAATCGAATGCATGGCACAGCCTGGCTGGACAGAAATATGGGAGGTTTTATTCCAAGCTAGTGATGATTGATGTGGTCATTTTAAAAAGATCACACAGAAGAACACAGGTACGGATACAACCAGGTAAAAATCAGGCAGAGGGTAAAAAGAAAATAAACCGAGTCAGGGATCTGAGGGAAGGAAGGGAGAAATGGATGAATACGGGGAGCACAGGGGATGTTTAGGGCAGCGCAACTACTCTGTGTGACACTGTCATGGTGGGTCCGTGTCATTGGGCATTTGTCCAAACTCAGAGACAGGACACCACCAAGCGTCAGCCCTAATGTCAACTGTGGATTTTAGTCAGTAACAATGTATCACATTGGAGTGTCCATTGTGACAAAGGAACCACAGAAACACAAGGCGTCAAGAAAAGATGAGCTAGTGCCACTTGCACAACACGGATGGAGCTTGAGATTATCACGCTCAGTGAGATACGTCAGACACAAAAAGTCACGAACCATATGATTTCCCTGATATGTGGGATATAAAATCGAAAACAACAAAGGAGCAAGACAAACAAATGAACAAACAAAAACTCATAGACACAGACAATAGTTTAGTGGTTACCAGAGGGTAAGGGGGGTGGGGGGTGGGAGATGAGGGTAAGGGGGATCAAATACATGGTGATGGAAGGAGAAATGACTCCGGGTGGTGAACACACAATGGGATTTATAGATGATGTATTACAGAATTGTACACCTGAAATCTATGTAACTTTACCAACTATTGTCACCCCAATAAACTTAATAATAATAATAATAGAAATGAGGGGTGGGGGTGGGGAGGGAGAGGGGTTATATGGGCACCCTGCACATCCTGCTCAGCTTTTCTGTAAGCCTAAAACTGCTCCAACAAACAAAGTCTGTTAATTAAAAAAAAAAAAAAAAAAAAAAGGACATGGAAAGAAGTCAGCTGAATTTTGCTTTTGCTTCGTTCTGTCAATGAGGCATCTCTGGCTGATAGCAAACTGTGGGCCTGTCATCTCCAGATGGAAGGAATTTTGCTGAACACGATCAGCTGGACCAGTGCAAACTTCATGGGCGGAAAAGACTTTTGCTGGGCCTGTTTATTTTCCTTCTTCCAATCAAAGCTACCTATGGAGCCACAAGCCAATATGAATGAATTTTGGACGTCGGGACAGCGTGTGACTACAGAAGCATAGGAAGTGTGTCCAGTTAAATCCCCTTATAGATATTTTGAGGCCCCTATTCCCTGTGACCTGGGAGACCAGTCTCCCTCCTGCCCACCCCAACCGTTCCCTCTGTGTCATCGAATGTCTTCACTGCCCCGGGGCCTTTGCACTGGCTGTCCCTTCACCTAGAACGCTTTTCCACAGGCATCCACATGGCTCTGTGCTGCTTCTCTTTCTGGTGATGGCCCAGTGTCACCTTCCCAAGAAGACCCCAGAGCTCCTTCCCTGTTTTAATATATCCATGGCTGTCATCCCCTTCTGCCACAGCGTATATTTCACCTAATCTATTTATTGCCTCCTCTCTGGGTAAAATGGAAGCCCCGTAAGGTTAGGGTTTTGTGTCTTGCGTCATTCACTGACACCTTTCCCACATCCAGAACAGTGCCCTGCATATAGTAGGTGTTGAAGAAATATTTGTGGAATGAATGAATAAATGAATGAATGAATGAATGAATGAATGAATATCTCTGAGGACAGTTTTCCAGTAACTAATCCCATGTCCTCCTGGCAAGGCTTTATTTTACAGACGGTCTCACCACTGCCAAGCTCCATAAAATATTGGCCAATTTGTCACCACTGTCCTCTTAAGCTTGCTTGTAGGGCCTAAAATTGCAGGTGACTGCCACCTCCCCCGTGGACACTTGTTTGCGTAACCCAGCCTGGCCCCGAGCGTTCATTCACTGTCCGTTTTAACGAAGAGACATTCCAGTTTTCACTGGACACTGTTATTTCTCATCTCTAAATTCCTGTAGCGTGTAGGTCATTTCCACCGAGCCGTTTATTTTGCTGTGCTCTCATTTCAAGAAGCAACTTCATTTTTGTCCAGGAAATGCATGCTCCTCCATTTTAAAAAGTCTGTTCGTATTAGGCATTTTTAAATTAAAAAAAAAATAATTTCTCTTTTGTGTCTGGTTCCATGACCGAGTGGAATTCATCCCAGAGACGTAAGGATGGTTCAACATCCGTAAAAGCAATCAACGTGATACATCACATTCAGCAAAATACAAGTCACCGGGTCATCTCAACAGAGGCAGAAAAAGCATTGGACAAAACGCAACACTTTCCTGAGGAAAACTCTGAACAAAGTGGGGGCAGCACACAAGTCCCTCAACCTGACAAAGGCCATCGATGACGAGCCCACAGCTAACATCATCCATACGTCGTGGTGAAGAGCTGAGAGCGTTTCCTCTACGACCGGCAGCACACAGGGTGCCCCCTCTCACCACTGTTATTCAATAGAGTATTGGCAGTCCTGGACACAGCAACCGGACAAGAAAAAGAAATAGCAGGCTGTTTATTTACTGATTTCATGGAGACCATTGTCCATTCACCTACCGTTTTGAGAAATACAGTGGGGTGGTATGCTTTGCCCAGTTCTGTGCAACGATAACCTTTTGGAAACCTATACTGCAGTGTCACAATTAGCACATTGGTGCTAATGCAATCCCTGATATTCTTATTCAGCATCCGCCAGTTCTGCGTGTAGTCGTGGGTGTATCTGTGTGTGTGCGTGTGTAGTTCTATGTGACTTTATCACTTGTGCAGACCTGTGTATCCATCTGTGCCATCAACATAGGGAACATTCCATCACCACCGGGGTCGCTTGTGTTGCCGCTAAAACCAGCTGACCCACCTCCTTCCTGCCCCCTCCCCAACCCCTGGCAACCACACCTCTGCTCCCCGTCTCTGTAGTTCTGTCCTCTCAGGACTGTCACGTAAATGCAGTCATACCATATGCCACCGTTAGGGATGAGCTGCCCCCCACCCTCCAGCACAACTCTCTGGAGGTTTACTCAAGTGCTATCAATAGCTAGGTTTCCCTTATTGCTGAGTTGTAGTCCAAATACTACGCATTTTATCATAAAAAGTAGCAAGGCCCCGTCCTTCTTCTCCATCCCAAATGCCCTCCACACACCCTGGGGCCACTTGCATCTGTATTTCTAAATGATACCGGGCACACAGCTATTGCTGATCAATGTGGCCATTCGGGAGAATAAGGGTCCCGCAGGCATGTTTCCCGGTCCCGTGCCCCAGCTCACGTCTCGGGAGTCACACGGGAGCCTGGAGGGACTGCAGCTTCCCTCTGCCCTGTCTTCCTTCTTTGCTGTGCTGGAGCACATTCTGCGGGAGCTTTCTTAGAAAGGATGTTTTTCAGTTTTTTGGTTTGCTTTGCTTTTTTTTTTTTTTTTTAGATTATTTTTTAGTTACACTGGACAGTCAGTATTGTTGTATACTAGTTTCCAGTGGATAGCATAGTGGTTAGACATTCATATAATTTATGAAGTGATCCCCCTGATACATCTAGTCCCCACTTGGCACCATACAGAGTTGTTAGAACACGGACTATACACCCTGCGCTGTATGTCAATGTCACGTACAAAACAAAAGAAGACTTTGATGAAGAACGCGAATGTCAGCTTCTCCGAAGCAGCAGCTGCGGAGCCCGAGGCCACCCTGGGAGGACAGGTCTCCTGGGTTCCTGCAGAAAGTAGAGGGCACATGTCAATCACTTTGACGCGCGGGTCTCAGAGCCCCGGGCTGGGAATCTGTGAGCAAAGAGCACCCTTGAGAATCTGCTGAATACGCAGCAGCCAAAAGGTGGAGACAAACCATGTGTCCATCAGTGGACAAAGGGATAAACGGAACGGGGTCCGTGTGCACAATGGAATATCACTCGGTCGTGAAAAGGAGGGAGGCTGTGGCACTCGTGACAACATGCAGGGACCTTGGGGACACGGTGCTCAGGGAGTGACAAGCCAGACACGAAGGCCACCCAGCGTGTGACTCCATTTATGTGAAACGTCCAGAACAGGCTCCTCCCAGCTCTGGAATCGGGTGCGGTGTAGACCAGGCCCGATGGCACGCAGGGAGTCCCTGCCACCTGCGGACACGCCTGCCACTGGACACCTGCACCCCCAGTTAATTCCAGGAGGAGGGCGGCACCTGCCAGGGAGCCCCCTTCCTGGTGGGTGACATGAACCCCAACAGTGGGACGAGGCTTGTGCAGCCTTCCTGCAAAGTTGGGGAACACATTTAGGAAGAGCCGAACGTCACCTTTCCACGGGAAGTGGCCGGCGTGCAACCAGAGGCCCCTGCAGAGAGCTGCCTGCGGCCCCCACGTCCCGGTGCGTGCACGGAAGCCGGTGGGAGCAAAGGGGAGCCGTGTTTGCGGTGGGTCATCCAGGCATCAACCTTTTGTTTTGTGCGCAATCCATTCCCTACCTAGACAGGCCAGGAGGGGCGCATGGGGGCCCCTGTTTATCCAACAGCTTCATGGATCACAAAACGGCACATAGGATTAGATCAAAGTGCAGGCAGAGCTGGCTGTCGGCTCCTGAGGTGGGCAGGCCCGCTGGCGACTTCATCGGGAGGTGACAGTTGCTGGTGACAGTTGTTGGCTGGGGGCTGGGTGTGCGTAGGGGCGGGGGTGTGGGGCCAGCGTCATGGGGCCACGGGAGACGCCTGCCTGTCTCCTGTCCGTGCCTTCCCCAAGAATCTGCGGGTCCTTTGTCCCACAGCTCACGCGTGCCTCCCGGCCCTGGGAGCTGGCCCGGTGAGGGGCACACGTGCTCTAGCAACCCTGACTTTTGTCTGATGTGTGCGCAGAAGATGGAGAAAGCCCCTTCAAACAATGGAATATTGTCCAGCTGGCCTGAGCCGGATTCTGCGTCGCTGTGATGGATAACAGCTTTACCCAGGGCCGACCCCAGCTTCTCTTAGGAAAGACGCAGAGCTTGAAGGGGGTGGGAGGTGGTGGAAATGATGGGGGAGAAGAAAACGCACGGGGAGGCGGGGGAGAGAAATTCCACACTTCCTCTCCACTGCGTTTGGGCTGGCTTGCCGGTTTCCACAGATATTTGGGGAACGAGCGGGAGTGTTGCTGCCGGCAGGTAGGCGCGACCCGCAAACCTTCCCTAGGGTCCCCATTCACTAGGAGGGGGGATGAGCCGTCCTTTGAAACTCATGATAACTCCTAACCGTTTAGAAGGGGCTGTGCACTTCACAACATTCGTAGGCCGTCCAACTGCAGCATTCCAAAAAAAAAAAGGAAGCCTGATTGATGGTGTCAGGCATTTTGTTTTTCCCCATCCTGGGGTTGGACACAGAGGTGTCTGTGTCCGCAGCTTTGCACCCCACAAACACGTCCACTTGGAAGCTCTGCAGAACGAGGGGAACGTCCTCACAGAGCCACAGGGAGGAAGTGCCCAGGATGGGTTCCCGCAAGGTGCAGCTTCATGCTGTTCCTCCAGGGAGATATGGGACGAGCAGACACAGTTTTGGTCCTAGCACCTGTCACTCCGCCTGTTGGTTCAGGTCTCAGGAAGGAGACGTGGCCACACAGGTCGGTTCATCCCCTCGATTTGTTCTGGATGGGTGTCAGGAGAATCGGGGTGCATTTGGGAAAGACACATGCCTGGGGACGGTGTCCCGGGGGCGTACGCTAATGCAGCCCGTGGTCTCGGGATGGAGTGGACCATCCGTTAGTGGGAACTCAAGTCCCGTGTCCACATGTGTGGGGAGATTTTACTACGGAAACTCTAGATGAAACTTCTGAGGCTTTTCAAAGCCCTCGACCCTTTCTGGTCACTGAGACACACAAGTGGTTTTTCTAGGGCACCGTCCCTGAAGCGTGTTTTGTGCAGATGATGGTTTCAGGCTTTCCTCTGTCCTCTTCTTCCTGAGGCCGTGGGCTTTGGAGCTTTGCAAGGCCGGTGTCGGAGTTTCAGTGTCTCTGTTCACCCTGTGACCCATCCACCGCCCTCACCCACGACCGCTGTCCCTTACGCTACACCCTCCACAAAAGGCAGGATGGAGAAAAGCCTCTATCCAGCCTCTTCTCCGGCCGTGTTGTAGTCTAGTTTTCACAGGCGCTCATCTCACTCAGCCGTCCTCTGCCTTGTGGCAGCGATTCCTTTCGAGCTTCACTCATTCCTCTCTGGCCCTATTTTCTCTTGGTGGGTCCGGTTGAACGTGGGGGTGGGGTGATGGCCCTCCCTCCAGAGCCCGCTGCTGGGTTTTGGCGGCGGAGTTTTACGGGTCCACTCTCTGACGACCCTTCTAGTAAAAGCCTCCCTCTCTGAGCCTTGCTCTGTGACCGTTTATTTTTTTCATTTGCATTTTTTTTTAAAGCAGGATTTGTATCCTGCAACCTGGTACCAGGGTGGGCTGCTTTTCAACTGCCACCCCCCAAAGCCCCAAATGGAATGATTAGTCCTGTCTTCCCCACCGGGGAATAGACGCGGTGGGGATTTTGTGGGTCCGCTCTACAGAGACCGTGGCAGAGGGGTACTTGGGTCGCTGCCCCCGGGGCCTGTCCAGGTGTGTTCGATCTGGAGGGGCCAGGCCCATGTTTGCATACAAATCAGCATGATTTGCATGCGGCCGCCTGAAAAATCCCCAAGCACCAGCTGAAGGGAAATTTAATAACAGTCCTGAGGGTTTGAGAGCTCAATGGGACCAGCTGTTTGCAGGTCCTCTGAGGGCAGAAATGAAAATTAAATTAAATTAAAAAAAAATAGTTGTGACATGTACTGGACTGGGAATGATTTGGGTGAGATTCCAGGCGGGTGCTTTGAGCAGGAAGAGTGGTCCCCGCACCCCGTTGGGGCTGAACCACGTGGGACCCCCCACACCCCCACTGGGGTCTCTACCCCGCCCTGGCGGAGCTATGCATCTGGCCCTTCATGGGTGTGTGTGGACGGTTCTTTTCCCATCAGCCTGAGTGAACCTCGCAATTCTCTGCGGTTCTTTTTCACGTTACATTTTTATTATGGGGAAAAAAACCACAACAACACACGAAATAGCCACGTGGGCAAACTCCTTCAAAAACACGCAGCTAAACATCTGTGAACTTGTCACCGAGTCTCAGTCATTGACAGTCTGCCCTAGTGGATGTGTGTGTGTGTGAGAATGTCACATATGTGTGGTCTGTGTGTGTCTACATATGATTTATATATAGGTGAGTTAAATACATAAACAGTAAATGTATTCATTTGAGGTACAGCAGCCCTCGAATGACGTCGCTTCATTAGAAGGTTGGTGAGATGCTGGAGGAACCTAACTCGTGTATCGGTTTTGCTAAATGTCTAGTCTTTTCGCTTCAACATGCAGAACCTGTTGACCTCCTACTGAGTGAGGATTTGCTGTATATCAAATGCACTATTTATATAAAAATGATACATACATACAAAATAAATACGTCTTTTAAAACAGAGGTCTCAGTGAGTTGTACCCGTGCCACTTTACCTCACAGTAAAGTGAGGTATTGAGAATTTCACCTCAGAATCTCAAAATAAGTGCATTCTCATAAGACAGTGTTATGTCCGCACATACGAAGGTTAACACATAGCAATGCCCTCGTATCCCCTAATACCAAGCCCTTCTGCAAGGGTCACATGGGGTTGTTATGTCCGGGGTCTTGATCTAAAATAGTTTGCTCGCTTTTCTCGTTCCCGTGGCACCGACTTTCTGAACAGTGCACGCCGGTTGGCTTGCCGAAGGTCCGAAGTCTGGATTTGGCTGACGGCTCCATTGCATGAATGTTTGAGGGGCACCTTCCCCCTGGGGAAGTGTCTCCTGGGAAGGGAAGCTGGGTGTGAGGCCTCAGTTAGATTTTGGTGAGACGTTTCTGTCCAGAAGACGCGTTGGCCTGTTGGATGGATGGTTCAGCTGTTGGACGTGACACTGTCGGTCAGCGAGTGCTGGGTGATGACGGCTGGGTCTCCCCGTCGCAAAGGGGTGTTTTTCTCCTTTGCAACAACTGAGGGACCTGATGGTGGTGCTTTCGCTGCTAGCACGCCCTGTCTCCAACGACAGTTGGATGAGATGTCCACTGACGGTTGTGCCCGAATCCGTGTTTCATTCGTGATTGGAAAATAGTGGTTTGCAATTCTGTTTCTTTTAGTTTTATCAACTGGCACTCTCCTCTGACGAAGAATCCTGCCAACCCCGAATTCGACTGGGGATGAATCTGGTTCTGAGAAGGAAGAATGCACGGGTCATTTTTTCCCTTTAATTTTCTGAGTCAGAAGGTGGGACTATCGGTCGCCAGGGATGACGTACTTTTTCCTGTTCCCTCTTGTTAAGGGTCATGCTGGACTCAAGGGTTTGGTTTTTCATTGTTTCAGGGTGTTATAATCAGTTACATTGTTGCTTCTCGGTTGGATACTCGCGTGTCCCCAGTTGGTCGTGGGGCCCCTTCCAGCCGGGTCCTCTGCCTTTGACGTGGCCCCTTTGTCTTGGGTCTCTCGCTTTCAGGCTCTGTGATCTCCGGGCTCATCTGGACCCTTCCTTGATTCAGCCCTGAAATCACCCATTTCTCCAAGAAGCTCTGGTTCTTTTTAGTAGAAAACTGTATTTTAAAATATCAACACCTCCGTGTGCCAAAAACTGTGTTTTGTGACTCGTTAAAAGCTCAGATCCAAGTATCTCAGATGTCAGCTCACAGACGCGAGGACATGCACAGGGCTGCTGTTTCCCCCACACGTCCAAGAGCACACGTGTCTGAGGACCTTGCATATCGTGGGAATGTGACCATAGCATAGGGAAATGACCAGAAGGGAGGGCAGGTCTGGGTGTCCTGGCAAAGACCTACAAAGAGACACCGACGCCCGTATCACACAGCTTTGATCTGGAAAACCACCCATTAGCCTGAAGAAAGACTGAGCAAGCTGGTTTGTGGGGGACAAGTGGGGCGTCCTCGTGCTCTGGAATTCTGCCAGGAGGACCCACATGGCACGGACAGCCAGGTGTAGACTAACTGGACAGACTCTGCAGAAGAATAAGTGCACTCATTGCAGCAATGGGAGTCAGTTATGAGGCCGCGTGAAAGGCTTCCCAGATGCAAAGACGACGCGGTCACTACCTGGGGGGGTGAGGGGGGTCCTCCAGGAGCCTGCGAACGCTGGAAAGGCAGACATCACTTAGCTCAGCAGAAGGACTCACGATGAGGAGGAGTCGGATGACAGGAAGGAACGGGCTGGTGGGGCTGAGTATGGGGCCGTGCACCTGACGGGGTACCCAGATATTAGGGAAATGTAGCTTGGGAGACGCGATGGATGCCCCCCCAACACGCGGCTGGACAAGATGAAACGCAGGAGCGTGTCGCACAGGGAGAAAACCTCTCGGGAATCTTGGGAGAGGTTGTGAAGTTTCCCGTTAAGGGATCCCGACCCGTCACGCTCTGATTCCCCAACTGTGTATTTTCAGAGACCGGCCTGAAATGAAGGCCACGTAGGAACCTGTCAGCTGGTGGGTGGGTGAAGAATTTGGTTTTCTAGCTCCGCTGTCGCTGGGACAAGAGAAACTGTTGTGGTTTTGGGCTTCTCAGGGGCAATGCAGGAGACAATCAAACCTGATAGGATTCTGAAGACTACTCGTGAGGTTGAATAGATTTAGGCCTTTTTGTCCTACTTATTTGGGCACAGTGGAACAATGTAATAGAAGACGATTGTTTTGGTTTTTATTATAAAATCCGCCACAACTGCTTTGCAAAACCTCAGGTTTCCAAAACCGCTGTCACATCACCTTTGGGAGGACGCATGCTGAGCGGGCAGCCACCCTGCCCGGGGTTGCCTGGCAGGGGATGTGAAAGGGAGGCTTTGCCCTGCTCTCGGAGTCGGGGGTACCCCGAGGGGTGCGGGGTGCCACTGGAGTTTTGGGGTCGCTGGCAGTGTTCAGATTTCATGAGTGTGGCAGAACAGAGCCAGGTGGCGAGACTCGCCAGCCTGGGTCCCCTTCCTTCACCGTCTAGGGTCCTGGAAATATTCCAGCTCAACACGTGCACGTGAGCGGCCGGCCTGGGGCGGTTCACAGGGGAACACCCTGTGGGTGGGGGTGTAGGGCGTGGGGTACCCCCAGCACCCTGGCAGCGTGCATTGTTGTGGGGGTGCAGGCGTACCTATCACACCTCAGACGCACCTTCCCCGGCGAGGAAACACGTAAGTAAGGCTGGACATTGTCACCGCTTGTCCCAGGATTCTGAGGCCCCCAGCCCAAAGCCCAGCTGAGCCGTGACTGTCAGCGGCTGCTTCCCGTGCCTCTCCCGACCCCCGCTTCCGCTCCATCTGTTGGCAAAACCCCAACAGCATGCTTCCCAGGTTCAGGCTGGACGTTCTACACCTGATGTCCACACCCGCGCCATCCGCTGGCATTTGCGTGGTTGTCCTCTGGGCGCTAAGGCGACACTTTGTCTGGACTCTCAGACCAGTGTCGTATTCCAGTGGGGGTCGGGGGTGGGGGGCTTCCTGTACGTGGGGTGGACGCCGCCGGGGGGCCACGTCAAAACCTGTGACACCTCCCTCGCTCCAAACGGGCTTAGTTTGCAGACAAGGGAAGCAATTTAAAGCGGCACAGTGTAGCGAGCCGTGGGTGGCACAGAACACACGCTTGTTTCTTTTACATGGCTCAGCTCGATTATAATTATGTTTCATCGTGCATGGCCCAAAGAAGAAAGTGTTGGTAACGAGACCCGCCTCCACGTGCGGCTATTATAAATCTTCTCGTGACGTAGCCACGCTGGCGGTGGGGGAGGGGCCCTGGGTCTGTGGGTGGGAGGCCGGCGTCCAAGGCGTCCGCTCGCTGCAGGGCTGGCTCCAAATTTATGATGCGTGGGTCCCGGGGAAAGCTGGGGGTTTGTCCCAAGGCCCGGACCCCTCAGCTTCAGCGCGCTTCAGGTTCCTTTCCTTGCTTGTCTTTAATTTAGCTCCCAGCAAATGAAAACTAAATGAATTCCTTAAAACTAATATACTTTGTGCCAAGAAAATGAATGGGGGAGGCCACGGGCGCCGCAGGGTGGCACTAATTACCCTGCTGATTTGTGGGGTCCCTCCCGCCCTCCCTCGGAACGGTTTTGTGCCTGAAACGTGTGAGGAAGGCTAACATGAAACAGGAACCACCCGCGCGCGGACGGATCCCGCGGGGCGCAGCTCACAGGGGAGAATGGCCAGCTCCCGGCCACATGGCAGGCCCGTGGTGTCCACGTCCCAGGCCCAGGCGGGAGGGAGTCCGGCCCCCCTCCGGCCTCAGCGCCCTCCTGTCTGGGCTGGGAACCCACCGGAAGGGCCGGGCTCCCCGGGGACGCATAGTTCTGCGCTGTGTGTTTTGCAGACCAGGCTTGTGCAGCCTGGGTCTCACGCCCGCGGGGTGTCCATGCTTTCCCCGGCAACCGCGAGGAACATTCCTGTTCCAGTTCTGAGCTGGCGCATTCTTTCCAGCCAGAGCCCTTTGAATCCGGCCCAACGGCTCCATTCCCATAGCCGTCGCCTCCCCCCATCAGGCGGGCCTGGGGGGCAGGGTCAGCCCACTGGGCCTGGCGGGGTGGGGGTCACGGAGGACCTGCCCGAGCCGGCTCTGCGTCCGACGCCTTATAATTCAGGATTCGCTGGTGGTGGGCTGGGAGGGGAGGACAGGCAAGGGAAGGCCCAACGCCTCCGAGGAGTTATTAAAAAAAAAAAAAAAAAATTTTTTTTTTTTTTTTTTTGAAACCGTTGGCTTGGATTAACAACAGAGGGCTGCGGTTCAAAACCCCACACATGCAGCCTGCTTTGGCCCCGGTTTAAAATCCGCAATATGGGGAAGAACACCCAGGTATGCCGTGATGGATCCCAGGAAGACGGGAAAGCCAGAGATCCTAAACAGAAATCCTGTCCCGCGTGGGACTGGCGTGGAAGGGAGGACGTCGTTGGAAATTCCCAAATGGGCCCATGGAGTCAGGCGTCCAGCTTGTGGAGTCGGGCGCTGTTCACCGATTTTGACTTCAGCGTCACCCAGCCTTTACCGATGCAATCGGTCATGTGAAAACTAAAACCAGGGACCTCACCCGGGCTGGGATTTGGAACAAAGACAGCTCATCTGTGCCCACGTCCAGTCCATCTGTGTGTCCAGCCTGCAGGAATGCATGGCGAAGCGTAGGAAACTGTCCACCCCCAGGAGACCCGGTTGCCGGGTGGGCCAGGGAGGGACGGCAATTAAATTTTTCTTTATATTTTCCCTGCATTCTTTGGCTGGCTTGAATGTAATTTAAAAATACATCAAAGAGGGAGAGAAATCCCACAAAATTCTGTTAGTAGAGGACATATATTTCTGAGCTACTAAGAGAATTTTTCCCCCCTTCGTTTCTGAAATATGATACAGAATTCTCTGGTAGCTTCCTTTCGTTGGAATGATAGGTTGAAAAAAAAAAAACACCAAACTGTCTGGGCCAGGTCTGCAGGCGCAGGTTAAACATGGAAGATAGTTGCAAAAATACAAAATGAAATAGATGCTTATTTTAAGTGGGGGGAGAGTGAAAATTAGAAAACATGCAAGAGGAGGCAAGGGAAGGTATTTTGAGTTTTTTCTGAGGACCGGAAGTGCTGAGTTTGGGAGGATAAATGTTCAGTGTCACACAGTCGCAGCTCTTTCCGTGGCACAGACGCCGGGTAACGGGGACTCGTGGACATTCAGGGTCGCTGTCAGAATGCAGACAAACGCTGGCTCACGCCGTGGACGAGCATTTGCTCCATCCCCACCTCGTCCGTTTTGCCACGCCGTGTCCTTGCCTGGGCAGTGTGGGGGCCCACGGTTTCCTCTAAGTCTAAAGGCAACGTTCAAACCCAGAGTTGCAGGCCCTTTGCTATACGCTGGTTACCGCCACTCTGTCTTGTGTGGCTTTGTCACAGTGAAACCCCTGCCAGGGTGTTTGCGATTTCCGATAGGGTGACTTTGAAGTTTAAATGGCACGGAGTATTTTCATACCCCACGATAAGCTGCTCCCCGTGTCCACCAAATGCCACTGGCATCCCTTTTGTCCTGTAGAATTAATTTTGCTGTCACCGTCCCACCTGGAGGGGAAGTGTCCGATCACTGCTGTTGACGTCTTGGTCCTCTGGCGGTGACAGGGGCTGAGGAACTCAGAGCGTAGGGCACACAGCCTTACGAAAGGTTGTGGCATGCGTCCTGGGGGGATCCAAAGGCAAGGTGGGCGGGTATCCGAGAAATTCTGGGGTCTGTCATGCTGAGGCCGCCGCCTGAGTCTGTGCCGCTCTCCCTGCCACACACATCCAATGTGGGCATTTCAGTCATTTTTAAGAATGGATTTGTACAGACGCAGCACCCAACGGAGGTCATCTCTGTGGGTTGTTCTGCCTCTGAGGTGAGCCAGTGGGGACGTTGTGGGCCGCTGCCTGCAAGCCTGCTTTGGGTTACAAATGCCCCAGATTGGGTACAGGTGTTACAAGACACTCGTCACACACTTGTTATAGCCCACACTGGGTGAAGAAAGGTTTGCAGAACTAGGTACCTGGACACACAGCTTCCAAGAGAGACATGGGACTGGAGGGACACCTCTGCCACCAAGTGCCAAGGATGTCATCGCCTGATGAATGTTGGGGCCCCTTTGGGCCTGATGTACATTTACAGGCTAGTGGGACACTTCTTGGGAATGTGACCGAGTGAGGGATGTGAGGTGAGGTTGCCCTGGATCAGGGGGGCCCTGAACCCAATGACCGTGTCCTCATCAGAGACAGAAGAGGAGGGACACAGACACAGAGGAGACGCCACGTGGAGACGGAGGCAGAGATGGGAGGGAGGCGGCCACCAGCCCAGGGACGCCTGGAGCCCCCAGGAGCTGGAAGGGGCAGGAGGGACCGTCCCCTGGGGTCCCCGGAGGGAGTGTGGCCCTGGGACACACTGATGTCACACTCCTGGTCTCCAGGCCGGGGGAGGATGGGTGTCTGTGGTTTTAAGGCCCCTGGGCTGTGGCCATTGTCACAGCCGCCCTAGGACACTAGTGTCCATGGAGGTGATCAGTGGTCAGAGGCGCTGGGGGATTCCTGGGACAGGAAAAGAGGTGTGCGTGTGTGGGACGCCCCGCTTTGCACACAAGAATTCATGGAGAACCTCCAGTGTCTGGGGGGTTTGGGGAGACCGGGATGGACCCTCAGGCAGGTCCCTATGTTGAGAATTAGAGGAGACGAGAATGAGGAAGTCAGTGTACGACTGGGCTTGTCCTGATCAAGGGGGAAACTCAGCGATGGGGATGGGGACACACAGGCTGTGCAGGGCTCTTGGCTCAACACACTGGCTTAGGGCTTCCCCCCTCATTTCCTGGTGGCTTCCCCCTCACTTCCTGGTGGCTTCCTCCCTCATTTCCTGGTGGCTTCCCCCCTCACTTCCTGGTGGCTTCCCCCTCACTTCCTGGTAGCTTCCACCCTCACTTCCTGGTGGCTTCCCCCCTCATTTCCTGGTGGCTTCCCCCCTCACTTCCTGGTGGCTTCCCCCTTCACTTCCGGGTAGCTTCCACCCTCACTTCCTGGTGGCTTCCCCCCTCACTTCCTGGTGGCTTCCCCCTCACTTCCGGGTAGCTTCCACCCTCACTTCCTGGTGGCTTCCCCCCTCATTTCCTGGTGGCTTCCCCCCTCTTCCAGGTGGTTCCCCCCATTTCCTGGTGGTTCCCCCTCACTTCCTGGTGTCTCCCCCTCACTTCCTGGCGGCTTCCCCTTCACTTCCTGGTGTCTCCCCCTCACTTCCTGGTGGCTCCCCCTCACTTCCTGGTGGCTCCCCCTTCACTTCCTGGTGGCAGCAACAAGGTGGGGTGAGTCCTGGTGCAGGTGAGCCCACATGGGGGCCCCACAGCTGTGGGGTGGGGAGACAGGTGGGGTGCAAATGCAGACAGTGTCCTCCTCGTGTCACATGGCCACGTCACCCCATCTTCTGTCCTAACACGCAGTGCGGCCCCATGTGCCGGAACCTCCAAAGACCGTCCGTTGGGGCCTGGCTTTCTCCTCACAGTGGAATTTTAGCCAAGGTGGCTCAGCGCTCTCCCCTCGGGCCACAACCAAGCGCCAGGTGGTGGCAGTGTGTCCTAATTGCTGGCCAAATATTGGGGGAAATAAACAGCTTTTTAAGTCACTGGTAGGCAGGGAGCACCGCGTGTCATTTTTTGTAAACAGGAGAATGGAGGAGCGTAAAAAGGGGAAAGGAGCGTTCCCGTGTGATCGCGGCACCCAGAGACAGGCCGTGCTCACTGCTGGTCCGTAACAGCCTACGTTTCGACGCGGTGAAATGGAGACGTGCAGAGATGCAGCCCCACACAGCTGGGCACAGGGTGGGGTGTCTGTTCCCTGCTTTGGAACACGCGTGACTGACACAAGCAGCCTGGCTTCCCTAGCCGCAGTGACGCGTCTGGACTGTCGCAGGAGGAGGGTGACACAGAGATGCCCCAGCTCGTGAGGGGCAAGGATGGGTGTGGCCTTTCACACCTGTGTCCCCAGCCTGACATGCACTCACGGGACCGTCGTCATGTACCCAGCTGTCCTGTATTCAACCTGCGTCCCCTGCAGAAGGACGGCAGTGGAACGAGGGCCACGTCTGCTTTGATGTTGCAGAAGGCTGAAGACGATTTCGTTTTCCTACGGAAAGTGGCTTTTCTCAGGCACAGCTGCCGTGTAGACAGCCGTGCGTCTGCCCTGGGACGGCTTCCAGCGTTTTCCTGCTGTGACAGCCCGGCCTGAGTGAGCACCCTCCATCACCGCACGTCCTTCCCGTCTTCGGGTGGGTTTTCTCGTGCATTTACCTGAGAACGCAGGCTTCTGTTTAGGAAACACTTGCTGAGAAAGTGCTTGTCCCTTGTTCAGAGGGAGAGACGCGTCCTGAGGGCCCGGGAAAGCCAGCCCTCCTGAGCCAGGTGTGAAGGAACCCCACACGTGCCCCCAAGTTAGTTCTCAACACACGGGCTTAAAGGGCTTTTCTTCCTTCCTCCCTCTCTCCCTTTCTTTCTTCTTAACCCCAAACATTTCAGAAAAGGAGATGTTTTCAGAGTGACACAGGCCGTGGGCTGCTCCAGGCATGACAACGTATGAAACAGGCACTGCTTCTCAGCCACACGGGAGAAGGGACCTTGCTCCTTAAATGTTTTCATGTGGCCTGAAGGACACTTGCATCGAGTGGCCTGAGGCAGGACATGGGGGAGCTGCAAAGAGGAACTGGGGTTCAGGAGGGAGCCCTGCTCGCAGCGTGGGTGCTGGCCGGGGTCCCCCTCACTTGGCAGACAGCCGGCTGCTCCCCTGAGCTGAGTTTGCCAGCCTGCCCTGTCACCTGCCACCCGCCAGTTGACGGGTAATCACACGAGCGCTCTGCGGAGAGGGGTTTTCGCGAGGCCGGAGTGACCTGAGGTCCTGGGTGATTTCAGGAGACAGAGCCCACAGCGGCGCCTCCCATTTCTGTCTTTTTATTTCTGGGAGACGGGGGGAGTGGAGGGCGTCGCTGCTGCCAGCTAGGGGGAGGTTGAAAAGGGAGATGTGTCCCCCGTGATGGAAACGTGTCACCCTTGCCTTTGTCGGTGAGAGTCCCAGGAAGGCTTCGTCTCCTTACTGCCATCACTGTCACCAGCCAGGAGTGGGGACAGGGACAGGGAAGGCCGGGCTGTCTGACAAGTGGTCGGACGGCGTGACGGGGAGGGTGGGTGAGCATCTGAGGGCCCCCTAGTGACACGTGGCAAATGCTGTCAGGAAGCCACTTTAGGGACGAAGCAGCCGGTGATGGAAACAAATGGAGTTTTCATCTTCCAGGAAAGGGGGCTTCACCCCCGGAGGCGGGGCCCTGAGCGGTGGCACCGCCGGGCTGTCCACACCTCTCTCCCAGCACAGGTCACGCTTCCAGGACCGACCGCCTGGCCGGGCTGTGGGGGCCATGCAGCCCTGGATCCTGCTGCAAAGGTGACCGTTCAAAGTGCGACGGATGGAGGAGGTGTAAATGTGGGCCACTTGCTCGCGTGTTTTGGTGCTCACCGGTCTTACCAGGGGCCTGTGTGTCTAGGGGAAAGTAAGTTGGCCTTTTTTGTGGATGTGTAGTAGACTTAGCCGTGCCCCAGGAGGGCATTAGCTTTGCCCCTGGCTTCTGCAAGGTCTCAGCCCTTTGGAAGTCATGCCTCATACGACTGTCTTCATCTTACTCCTACAGGGCCTATAGCACAATACCACAGACTGGGTGGCTTATCAATAACATTTAGCTCTCACGGTTCCAGAGGCTGGAAGTCTAAGATCGAGGTGCAGATTTGGTGACTGTCTACTCACTGTGTCTTCAGGAGGTTTTTGCTGTGTCCTCACATGGTAGAAGGGGTGAAGGAGCTCTCTCGGGTCCCTTTTCTAAGGCCCACACCCCATTAATCTGTCTTTTGGTAGTTTAATTTGCAGGCCCCCAGCACTGAATCTAAGAGGCATTATGACTGCCCTCATGACCTTATCACCTTCCAAAGGCCCCAGGCTCCTAATATCATCAACTCAGGGGTTGGGGATGTCAACATCTGAATTTGGGGGACACAAATACTCAGACCATAGCAGTCTTTGCCTGGGATGGGAGGCTGGGATCCCACTGGATTATCTAACAATGTGATTTGGAAATGGACACAGTGGGTAGCCCTAGTGTGGGAGCCAGCTCTGCCACATAGTAATTGAGGGTGGGGATTTTCAATCATGTAACCCAGAAGCTGCCATCAGCCATGTGGGCCATCGGCTGATCGACCCACGAGTCAATCAATCGATGGATTAATCAATTGATTGACTGATCCATGCCTACGTGGTGGAGCCCCCACAGAAACGCTAAACGCTGAGGCTCAGACGGGCTTCCTGGCTGACAGTGTCTGTGGACGTGGTTACACATCGATGCTGGAAAGTCCTGACTCCACCGGGAAAGGACGGTCGGACGTGCCGTGCCCTTATTCTGTCGGCTGACTTGAATCCTTCTCTTCTCACGTAATAAACACGACTGCGTGTAGCAGCTCTCAGTGAGTTCTGGCAGCTCCTGGGACCTCAGGGTGGTTTGAGGGGGGCCCTGATCTTGCAATTGGCATCAGAAGTGAGGGTGGTCTTGGGGAGCGTGTCCCCTCAGTAACTTGGTGGCTGTCTAAACGTCCACAGGGGATGAAATTCCTCTTTCCGAAAGGTGTCGAGTGTCACCTTGTTGGTTTAGACGTCGTCCACAGGAATCCGTGCGGGCTGCCTTCCCAGCAGAAGTGTGCTCCCTGGGCGAGGTCTGTGCTTCGTCCCGCCCCGTCCGTGCTATTTCCCCATCATCCACTTCTCTGCGTGGGCTGTGTCATCTGGACGTGTCATTCCACCCTGGGGACGATTATCAAGGCTGCATCGACCAGACTCCTTTTAGAGTTACTGTTTTTGAGCCCAGTTCTCCCCACGCGGACAAGACCGTAGCATTCGGGAACACATCCAGTTTCGTGATCCCAGGTCACCTGTCACAATTTCTTGCACACAGTCCTTCTTCAATAAATGTTTGGTGGATATTTATGGACAGACCCCTTGCCCCATCGAACAGACGTACAGGAGAACTGATTTTCCTGTCTGTCCACTCCCGGGCTCCTTCCTGCCTGCCTGTCTCGCGAGGCTTGGCTGCACTTCCCTAACCTCTGGCGAGTCTCAGGCTTGGAGACGAGCCTCAGGAAGCGGGCCCCCACTTGGCCTGGGGAGGCCGTCTCTCATCAGACGCTTCTCTGACGCTTTTATTATGAGTCATTGTTTTCTGCATACGAGGTCTGACAATTAAGTTCGTGAACTCATCCTAGAAAAAATGCTACACACCTCACTGCTGAATATCACTACAGTCACCTTCGAAGGACTCCCCTTGGGAAGCTATGCACCGACGCCAGAGCCTGGTCCACCCTTCAAAGCAATTCTGGAACTCTTTTTCTGGAATGACCATCAGAGCTGTCATTGTATTACCCTTGACGTCCTGAATGTCATCAAAATGTCTTCCTTTCACTATTTCCTTTATCTTCGGGTAAAGAAAGAAGTCACTGGGGGCCAGATCAGGTGGTTAGGGAGGGTGTTCCAATACAGTTATTTGTTTACTGGCTAAAAACTCCCTCACAGACAGTGCTGTGTGAGCTGGTGCATTGTCGTGATGCAAGAGCCATGAATTGTTGGCGAAAAGTTCAGGGCGTCTAACTTTTTCATGCAGCCTTTTCAGCACTTCCAAATAGTCAACTTGGCTACCTGTGTGTCCATTTGGTACAAATTCATAATGAGCAATCCCTCTGATATCAAAACATGTGAACAACAGCGGTGCAACAGGGTCGCGAACTTAGTTGTCAGCCCTCATATATGTGCTTTGTTTTCCCCAGGGTGTAAACTAGGGGACAGCGTGTGTCTCTCAGTTTTCTTGGTGCCCCGATGGCACCAAACACCTTTCCCCGCCCTCCGCAGGCACCACTTGGGGGTTGGTGGCTCCTTGCTACAGCTTATATTCTCACGGTGGGACCTGGCTGACTGTGTAAGGCTGGCTTTACAGGCCGTTGTTTTGGGACCCAGGAGAAGCGACTACTAGTCTAGTTTAGGGGTCTTCCAAATGACCTCTGAAAAATGATCACAACCAGCCTGTGTTGGAAGAACTTCTCATGATTTATGGTGCGTTACTACAAAGGAGGCTATTTAGCATTAGTTACCATCGTCAAAAGGTGGAAGGAGCCCAAGTGCCTGTGGGTGGATGGATGGACGGATAAGCAAAACGTGGTCCCTCCACACGATGGAATATTATGCAGCCCTGAAAAGGAAGGAAACCCTGACACCCGCTACAACCTGGGTGGATGTGATGATGAGTGAAATAAGCCAGTCATGGAAGAACAAACACGCATGATTTCAGTTAGAGGAGGTCAACTTCAGGGACAGGAAGTAGGATGGCGGGTGCCAGGGGCTGGGGGACGGGGAGGGCAGCTAGTGTTTCACGGGGACGGCAGCTCAGTTGGGGACGATGAAAAACTTTTGGAGACGATGGTGGTGATGGTTGCACAAGGCTACAAACGTACTACACGTCACAGAGCCGTGCACTGAAGAGTGGTTAAGAGGGTAAATTTTATGTGATGTGTTTCTTGCCCCGATTTAAAAAAAAAACAAAAAACATCAAATAAAATGAAGGAGCCTATTAAAATGGGAAAGGTCCAGGCGTGTTCTGCTTCTTGGTTTTAGAGTCTGCAAGTGACTCGGGAGTCACCTGTGACGTCCCGGTGGAAAGCGTCACCATAAACCCACACGTTCAGGTCGAGGACGCAGCTGGATGACACAGTGAGGTGGGAGGAGGGCAGTCATTCTGATCCCTCCATCTCTCTGTCCCTTTTGGGTAGGGCCTTTGACGGGCAGCCCTGAGCTGGTCGGGCACAAAACTTGACTTAGTTCCTCCCAGAACTGGCCACCCTCTCCAAGTGTTTTGAATTTGGGCAAACTGGGGAAAAAAATGACCTGTGTTTTTGTCTTTGGGAAAACGATCGAATGTTTGCCCGAGACCGGGGTGGCAAAAGGTAAATGCTGTGTGTAACTTAACTGCACTCTCTCCAGAAAAGGACCCCTGAGTAAAAAGTCCATGACAAGCAATGGAAGGTGACCCTGTTCCGAGGGTCCCACGGCCACTTGGCAAGTCTCTTAGGGGTCACGTCCCATCTCCATGCAGGGGGAGACCCCAGGAGACAAGTCCAGCGTGCATTTTGTAGGAGAATCTCTACGGCAAAATAAAGCCGATTCAACAGAACTGGGTAACGCGGACCCTGCTGGGTTACCACAGAGGGAAAGGATTTTACCCCAAAATTGTGAAAGAGACACAGAGGAATTTAAAAAAAACCCACCAAATGTCTCCATGTTGATTTCTAAGACAAATTTATGGCGGTGTAATTTACAAACCATGAAATTCACTCGTTTTGAAGGTCCAATGTGAGGCTTTGGGTAAATGTGCAGAGTTGTGCAACCATCCCCACAATCTAATCCTGGATCATTTCCCTCGGCCCCCAACAAGAAACAGCTCGTCTTTTTGCAGCCACTTCCCTCACTGCCTCCCCCCACGCCCAGCCCTAGGCAACCGCTAATGTGTTTTCTCTCTACAGATTTCCCTTTTGTGGACGGTTCATGTAGCTAGAATCACACACTCTGTGGCCTTTTGTGTCTGGCGTCTTTCTGACTACAATATTTTTGAGGTCCCCCCACGTTGCAGCGAGTGTCAGAATGCCCCCTTTTCTTGGCTGAGTACTATTCCACGGCGTGGATGGACCCTGTTTCGTTTATCCACTCGCCTGTCACTAGACATTTGGGCCATCATAAAGAATACGGCTGGCAATATTCATGTGACATGTGTTTTCATTTCTCTTGGGTAATTACGTCGGGGGTGGAATTGCTGGGTCAAATGGCAGTTGCACGTCCAACGTTTTAAGGAACTGGGGACACGTTTTTGCAAAGTGGCCACACTAAGGGTCCCTGTCTCCCCACATCTTTGCAAATATTTGACGATACCTATCTTTTAAGAAAATGATGGCCCCTTTTGTGATTGTGAGGGGGTCTCTGGTGGCTTTAATTTCCTCGACGACTAATGGTGTCGAGTCTTAATTGTGAGTCCAGATGTCAAAATCTAAACCGTGCGCTGGCGCAGATGCTGGCGTTCTTTCCTTGTCTGGGTTTTGGGGGCCGACTCTGAGTTTTAAGTGACTCCACTCAACTGGGTTCCTGTAGGGCTATGTTTCCCCGCAGGAAAAGCGTGTGTTCACCTGTCCCCACAACCAGAGGTGAGGAAAGCTAATGAGTGAGATACACCCAAGGTCTGAATGCACCGCCCAAGATGGCTTTTCCACTTTCGTCTTCTGGACGGACAGGCCCCGTCCGGGACTTGGTGGTGGTCGGTCTCCCCTGCAGTATGGATTCTCCCTGCCGCTGATGGCGGGTAGCTTTGGTCACTGATCTCACTTTTGTGGCTATGGTTTAGAGACTTGAATTGCCTTCCTGGGGCCTCTCTGTATTTGCCAGCCTCACTGCTTAGCCCTTCATAATTTCCACCGATGTCTGAAGTGTGCGGCTCCCGGGATCAAACGCCTACTTTTATCGTACACGAGCACAAGTGCATCCCTCCATAGCCAGACCCAGCCTGGATCAGAGTTAATGCATCCACTTTTACTCGTGTCCAAGTTTATTTTCTGCTGACACCGAGGTTTCTCTGGCTGTACCAGCTGATTAGCTTCCTGCACAAATTTCAACCGACCCTGTTTATTTCCTCAGGCAAAGAAAATAGGAAGTTCTTAAGAGAAAATACTTACCCTACTTATAATGACAAATAAGGCAGGGAGAGTTTTTCTCCTGTTTAAAAATTCCCTGTGCGAGAAAACACACATTTAACCTTTGTATGGTTTAAAAATAGATTGCCCTATTTCTCCATGAAGAAGAACACATGGACTCTCTGGTTGGTGATAAAGACATTTGGGGACGAACCCAGCCTTCCAAAAATCAGATAGTCTTACAATCTGAACATATACAGACAATTTCTTCCTTACATGTCTATCCATCCATGCAGCACCTACGCATCTATTTATCCATCCATCCACCCATCCATCCATCCATCCACCCATCCAACAATCCATTCACCATCCATCCATTATCCATCCATCCATCCATCCATCCATCCATCCATCATCCATCCATCCATCATCCATCTATCCATCCATCCATCCATCCATCCATCCACCCATTCAAACTTTGAAGGATCCATCTGTCTATCTACCCATCCTTCCTTCCTTCCATCCGTCCATCCACCATCCATCCATCATCCATCAATCCATCATCCATCCATCCATCATCCATCCATTATCCATCCATCCATCCATCATCCATCCATCCACCCATCCATCCATCCATCCATCCATCCATCCATCATCCATCCATCCATCATCCATCCATTATCCATCCATCCATCCATCATCCATCCATCATCCATCCATCCATCATCCATCCATCCATCATCCATCCATTATCCATCCATCCATCCATCATCCATCCATCCACCCATCATCCATCCATCCATCCATCCATCCATCCATCCATCATCCATCCATCATCCATCCATTATCCATCCATCCATCCATCATCCATCCATCCATCATCCATCCATCCATCATCCATCCATTATCCATCCATCATCCATCATCCATCCATCATCCATCATCCATCCATTATCCATCCATCCATCCATTATCCATCCATTATCCATCCATCCATCCATCATCCATCCATCATTCATTCATCCATCCATCCATCCATCATCCATCCATCATCCATCCATCCATCATCCATCCATCCATCATCCATCCATTATCCATCCATCCATCCATCATCCATCCATCCACCCATCATCCATCCATCCATCCATCCATCCATCATCCATCCATCCACCCATCATCCATCCATCCATCCATCCATCCATCCATCATCCATCATCCATCATCCATCCATCCATCATCCATCCATCCATCATCCATCCATTATCCATCCATCCATCCATCATCCATCCATTATCCATCCATTATCCATCCATCCATCCATTATCCATCCATCATCCATCATCCATCCATTATCCATCCATCCATCCATCATCCATCCATCCATCATCCATCCATTATCCATCCATCCATCCATCATCCATCCATCCACCCATCATCCATCCATCCATCCATCCATCCATCCATCCATCATCCATCCATCATCCATCCATCCATCATCCATCCATCCATCATCCATCCATTATCCATCCATCCATCCATCATCCATCCATCCATCCATCCATCCATCCATCCATCATCCATCCATTATCCATCCATCCATCCATTATCCATCCATCATCCATCATCCATCCATTATCCATCCATCCATCCATTATCCATCCATTATCCATCCATCCATCCATCATCCATCCATCATCCATTCATCCATCCATCCATCCATCCATCCTCCATCCATCATCCATCCATCATTCATCCATCATTCATCCATCCATCCATCATCCATCCATCATTCATCCATCATCCATCCATCCATCATCCATCCATCCAACAATCCATTCACCATCCATCCATTGTCCATCCATTCAGCCATCATCCAGCCATCATCCAACATCCACACACCCACCCACTCACCCGTCTCCCCATCACTGTTTCTAGTCCTCCTTCCTGGTTTGTGGGTAAGAGAATCCAGCCGCCTCAGCAGCACTGATGGGTGGAAGGAAGGAGAGGATGGGGAGCCCAGCAGAGTAGCCCCCGTTTCCTGCCGAGCCCTGGGGGAGCCCCCTGTCTCCTGTCTCGACCCATCAGTCTCCACCCCTCACATCTGTGAACCCCTGTGAGTCACAGCACTTAGATGCAGAATGACATTGCACTAACAACATGTAAAAAGCAGGTGAGCGTATAAAATCTTACGTCTCCACGAGAGACAACTGGCAGGTTTAAGCTTAGTCATTCGAGTGACAAAGCAAGATCCGCGTTGGAAATGTGGTTTGGGATGGAGGCGACCCTTGCTCAGACAGTCACACATCGGCCGTAATTCTGGGGCTCAGTCACCGTGGAGGAAGCCGGGTACAGGCTCGGGCAGGCTGAGCACACGGCCTGCTCAGTGGAGGGGAAGCCATCGTAGAGCCACATCTTGGCAGGAAAGAAAGAGCAGTGTTGCCTGCTGAAGAAGCCACGTTGCAGTGTCAGAAACCTGGCCGTCAACACTGGATGTGCATATGGGGGAGGGACCCCCCCTTAGTGTCTACACATTTTCTCTGGTGTCCGGCGGGTGGGTGGCGGCCTCAGCTGGGGTCTCAGAGCCAAGAGAAGGTCCCGTTTTCACCTTCTGTCCTTCTCTGTGTCACTGTCACCACACTCTTGCCACGTGGCCTTTGTATACGTGGGTACCCGAGGTGCCAGGGCCTGAACCCCATGAGAGCCCGCCACTGGTGCCTTCCTGCTTTGGATCGAGAACTGCAGAGAAAATGGGGAGTCACCAGACTCTCAAATAACCTGGAGGTCTGAACGTGAAAGAGACGTTTGGGGGTGGATGAGCATTTCCCCCCTTTCCCACCCAGCCCCCAAGTCCGTGCTCTGCTGGGCACAAAAAAAGTATATTCAGTTGAAAAAAGCCAGGAGTCCTTAGGGGACGCGGGTCCCCTCACTTCTCCTCCTGGGAAGCAGGGAGAAAACCCCAACCCGAAAAACCCCACTTCTCCTGCCCCACCCCCGCCCCCCCATAACCTTGTTTGTAGCCATATTGACTTTCAGCCGCCTTGGGCCCGAAGTTCTGTGTCTCATTAATATACATCAGCGCTGCCCGCTTTCCACGGCGGCGCCGGTGGTGCCAATTCCGTGCTCTGCACTTTTGTTCTTCCGTGCCGTCCTTTATGAGTCTAAGGGACGGTGTCACTTCTCGTTACGGGAGCTAAATGTACGAGAATTGATGGGGCTTTCTACCTAATGCTGTTATCCGGACTGGGTTTGTTTATTTCATGAACCAAACGTCACATTGCATCTCCCTTCTCCTGACGTCTGAACCCCTGGCAGCTGCTGGTGGCAGATTTCCTGAAATGGGGGTGCCGGATTAACTAATTTAATTTGCATGTCATCCAAACGTAAAAGCAACAGAATCCATTATCTAAATTTTTTTTTTTTTTTTTAAGGAGACGTCCCGAGTGTCACTGGATGGTGGCACATGGGATACCCATTCTGACTCAGCTCCTGGGGCTGATTTGGATGCGAGATGAGGAGGTCCCCTAGGAGACCCGAGCTCCCTGATCGAGATACATAATCGCCCTGGGTACATATCACAGTCGGGGACGCCCGGCGCTTTCCTTCTCATGCATTGCCAGTTGCCAGAACGAGCAGGGTAGGCAGGTCAGAAGTTGTCACTCGCAGACTCGTGCACTCCTAAGCCACTTCATAAGTGTAACGGGTGCACGTGGCTTGGACCCTGAGCGGTGGGCTGGCGGCGGGCACGTGGGGGGATGCATGTCTGCGTGGCCCTCCCCGCCTGGGCCGGCCAGGACAGAAGGTGCCCGCTGCCTCTCACGGGCCACCTTGGGGCTGGTGTCCGGGAGGGAGGATGGGTGGAGGGTGGGCTCCCCGGGGCTCCATCAAAGGCCGGGTGGACGCGTTCGCGCCTGGCGCCGCGTTCGGCTTTGAGGTCGCGTCTCCGGCGTTCCCAGACTGCGAGACAGGACACACAATCTGTGTGCGTGCTCCGTGACAGCGCGGGGCTCTGACGCGCTGGTGGCGGGCCCGGGTGTGAGCGTGTCTGGCAATTAAAAATAATTGGGAAGCGGGTTCTGCTCGGCTCTTCCAAGCATGCCAGCTACCATATAATGATGTTTCATTAGACACGCTGAAAGCTGTGGGTTCCATATGGTCCCGGCAATTAGGTAGGATCATAACGGGGGAAGGGAGACATTAGAAACACCCGGCGAAGATGCACGTGGCATGTAATGACCACTTCATTAACTAATTGATTTCTTATTAGTTACAGGGGGAGCTCCGGTTAGAGGCTCTGCACACATAATTAGCGGCGTGGAGACAATCAGCCACTCGCTCGTTTGGTAGCTAAACATCCCTGCAGCGCCGTGCTGTACCCCTGGGCCATCCGACTCCCTGTTTTATTTTTCCTGCTAATATCGGCTTAACCTTCAAATCAAGAATTCTCTGCCCCGCCGGGGGGCACCACCGCATTTAATCACAATGTTAAACACACAAAAATCGGTGACGTCATCCAGGCGGACGGGAGGGGCCCGGGGGCTGGGTCCTGCGCTCCATCCTTTATTTTCAAATTCTTTCCCGGGTCACTAAAGCCAAGGCTCTCCTCCGACCGACGGAAACAGTCTTTGCACGGTGGGGTTCCTGCTCCCACATCAAGCATGCTGACGACTGTGACCACACATGTCTATTTGCTGCAGAATCGGGGCGCCTGGCGGGAATCTCCGTTTCAGATGCCCCCACACACACACACCTTCTGTCTTTCCGCTGTGCCGACGTGCACGGGTAGGAACCTGACCTCTGAGAAGCTGTTTGGACCTGAGCAAACGTTTTTCTCACGGGCATCGGGGGGCGGGTGTGTGTGCATGTGTGGGGGTGATTGACGCCTGTTATTGCAGAGACATAGGTTTCAGTTTCAGGGGGCCTCCGGATGCAGCGGGGTCCCTGACGTAAAGACTGCCTTTTATTGGGGTGTGTTTTGCAGGGAGTGTCCGTCAGGCGAGCTTTGCTGGGGACAGGTGTGACCCAGGGTCTTCATCGGAGGATGATGCTGTTGACGCGAAGGTTTCAAACTCTTGGCACTCAGGGCCAGTCGGTCTTGCTGTATCGGTCCCCCCTGCATGCACTGTGCTGGAGCCCTGACCCCCCAAACCTCAGAATGGGGCTGTATTTGCAGACAGGACTTTAAAGAGGGGACTAAGGTGACATGAGGTCACTAGGGTGGGCCCTGATCCAATAGGACTGTGTCCTTATCAGGAGAGGAGATGAGAACACAGACACACACAGAGGGACGGCCGTGTGAGGACACGGGGAGCAGACGGCCGTCCACACGCCCAGGAGGGAGGCCTCAGGGGGGACCAGCCCTGGGACACCTGGACCTCAGCCTCCATCCCCAGGACCGGGAGAGAGAAACGTGTGTGTTGAAGTCCTTCCCATGGCACTCCTAATGGATGCACAGATCTCTCGTTGCTCTGGCCATCACAGCCCCGGCCAAAGATGACCAGTTTCCGCCCCCAACTTGGTTCTCATGTGGAAACACCACCACCAGGGAGCTGTGCTGCGTCCTTCGTCCCTGTACCCGCTTAGAGAAGGGCTCGCAAGTGACAGCTTCATGCAGACTGTCTTCAACACTGCCGGGCAGAGAGGGGCTGGAGGGGCCTCCACCACCAGGGAGATGAGTCGCCTCCCAGAATGAGGGTGCCTGTGGGGGAGCCCTGGACGCAGCAGCCTGGGGCACTGGACACCTCAGAGCAGAACCAGGAGCCAGGTCTCCTGACCTCAGAGTGGAGCCTGTCACCTTGCCCAGGTCCTGGCTGCATGGGTCTCCTGGGGCAGCCGTGACAAGTGACAAGAAACATGTGGCTTAAAACCACAGACACCCATCCTTCCCCCAGTCCTGGACACCAGGAGTCTGCCCTCAAGGTGTCCCAGGGCCACGCTCCCTCCGGAGGCCCCAGGGGACGGTCCCTCCTGCCCCTTCAGCTCCTGGGGGCTCCAGGCGTCCCTGGGCTGGTGGCCGCCTCCCTCCCATCTCTGCCTCCGTCTCCACGTGGCATCTCCTCTGTGTCTGTGTCCCTGCTCTTCTGTCTCTGATGAGGACACTGTCATTGGGTTCAGGGCCCCCCTGATCCAGGGCGATGTCACCTCAGACCCCTCACTCAGTCCCCTCTGCAGAGACCCTGTTTCCAGCCATGGTCCCGTCCGCAGCTTGCAGGCAAGTGGAAAGGATGACACACGTCCCTGCGCACAGCTCTGTGTCAACCCTGTTCCAAAGGGCCCGTGTGGTCTCCTTCCTGCCAAGGACCCCTCAGTGCCTGCAAAGGTGCAGGCAGAATACACCAGGAGACCCAGGGTTCCAAGGTTTTTCTTGAATAAATGTGCTATTTATTTATAGTTGGTTGGTTTACCAGCTGGACCGTTTTTAAGAGCACAGCTGCTGCCCTCTGTGCCCGGGGCCCAGGACCCCAGGACGAAGTGACGTGGACCTGCCTTGAGCCCAACCCCACTGAAGAAACTTAGCTGCCCCGCTGGAATCATCCACTGAACTTCAGAACACAACCACGGTCGCTCGTGTGAGTGAAGGGACAGCTTGCTACACGGGGCGGCTGGCTGTATGAGCAAGTTTAGAAGGCTCTGCCCTACGCACTGAGCCGGATGCAAAACCATGAAACCCTTACCCCACCCTCACGAGATTCAAAATCCTTCACTAGGGAGCAGCAAGATCAGCAGCGTGGCCCAGGCCCCATGAAACTGCCAGCATTGGACCATCACCGAGCTGCACAAATAGCAATTTCACATCATTGCCTGGAAACTTATTTGACACAAACACACCCACATGAAAATAGAAAAGCCATCAACGACCCACCCTCTCACACACACGCTCCCAGGTCTGTAGTCACCAGGTAGGAAAAGAAAAAAAAAGAAAAGAGCTGCAGTCACAATATTGTGAATTTCGCTAGAGGACTCCGGACTTTAAAACGTGAAGTGAACTTGGAAGTTGTGTCGTCCGCGCCTGGGTTTTTTCTGTGACGCGTGAAGAAATACCTGCAGGGATATCAGCCGTCTGCAGGGATATCGGCGGGGCCAGAACTAGAACTCACACTCCCGTGGACCCAGGAGCTACCACACATCTCAACCAAAACACAAAACAGCATCAGCCAGGGACGCGGAATTTTGGAAACGAGCTCGCTGCCCTTTGCTCCAATCTGCCGTAATAAAATTTTCAGTCATTTCATGAAACAGGAATAGTGCGTCTCAGTGCGTGAGCCGGAAGCATGACAATATTGTAAAACTGCGCTTACTTTCTATGTGTATGATACGAGACACTTGCAGAGGTTTGATGAACAGCATTGGGGCTCGTAATCTGATCATTTCATAGACGATTATAATGAATCCCATATTTTTAGACATAAAAATAAATGCTCCTGAACTATTCAAAGTCTCGCTTTCTTAAGTAATTCCAACTTCTCCCCTGAAGTCTTTATACTATTAACTTGGAAGGCCTTTCCTTAATCATCAGCGTGAAGATAAATTTCAGCCCAAATTCTGAATTTATGAGATCCTAATTAATGAGGTTTTATGGAGGAGACGTCTTGTTCCTGCTGTAATTTTCATGTCATTGTCATCAGTTATCTTTGGAGTCCAATAGTCCAAATATAGCAGACTTTCATTTATTTCTATCAAACACACACACACACACACACACACACACACACGCACACAAGATTTATTGAAGGGGAGGAGCACCTTCATTCTGGCATCCATCTTGAGGCCTTGAGCCAAGTTGTCTGCTGGGCCACATCTATTTTTAAAGAGAATAAAATAAGCCGTGAGTGGCTTCTGACTCTGTCTCCTGGGACGAAATCACCAGCGGCCTCCTTGGGCCATGTCCCCTCCCAGAGGACGAGCTAGAGCTTTCAGGATATGACCCCAGGCTGTCTCTCCACCAGCCATCCTCTCTAGGCTTGCTAATGGAAGAAGAAGGAAACGCTTACCCGTGAAAGGCATGGCTGCTGGCTTTTCAGGGGCTTTCAGCTTTCCATTGGCTAGATTGAAAAGCAGACCGTGCAAGAAGACAGGCGGTGGCAATGACGCACGGCATGAACTCGGAGGAACAAGAGTTATGGACTTGAATGTAAGACCGGACACCGTAAAATGCAAAGAGGAACAGGGAAGCGCTCGGCTCCCAGACATGGGTCTTACTGATGGTTTTTGTGGCTCTGACCCCAAAGAAAAGGTAAACAGAAATGAAAATAAACAAGAGGGACACCCCGTCAAACTAAAAAGTTTCCTCACAGCCAAGGAAACCATCTAGACAACCAAAAGGCAGCCGCTTGAATGGGAAAAAGATATTTGCAAATCATATCTCCAATAAGGGGTTAATACCCAACACATGTAAAGAACTCATACTACTCAACGACCACAAGCAACCCAATTAAAAAACGGGCAGAGGATCTGACTAGACATTTCTTTAAAGAGGACATGCAGACGGCCAACAGACACCTGGAAACGTGCTCAGCGTCCCCAGTCACCAGGGAAATGCAAAGGAAAGCCACCACGAGACACCACCTCACACCTGTCAGAATGGCTGTCGTCCACAAGACAAAAGGTAAGTGTCGAGAGAATGTGGAGGAAAAGGAACCGTCCTGCGCTGCTGGTGGGACTATGCAGTGGTGCCGACGGTAGGGAAAACAGTGTGGGCATTCCTTAAAAAATTAAAACCAGGGTCTCCCTTATATGTGGAATCTAAGACACAAGCAAAACAAAAAGAAATCCGTAGGTACAGAGAGCAGGTTGCTGGTTACCAGAGGGGAAGAGAAATGGGTAGAGAGGGTCCTTTGTACGGTGATGGATGGAAACTTTGGAGGTCGGCACCCACAGTGTATACAGAGGTTGGATTATAAGGCTGTACTCCCGAAACTTATATAGTGTTGTAAACCAAAGGAACCTCAATATTTTTTTAAAAGCTGCTTGCAAAATGTGTTCACCACATTTCTATTCAGAGAACAGAAGTTACATCCACTCTGTTCTGTGTATGTGGTGATGTGTTTCAGAATACATTTAATAACAATGTTTCTAATGAGCTAAAAAAAAAAAGTGTCAATTCCTTTTAGGAAAACAGGACAGCTCAGGCATCTTTCCTGTACAGCTTCTTTTCAATTGCCTTCAGCTCAAAATAGTCCTTATGCCAAAGTGACATATTTTGGGGTGACGTATTCTGCTACTATTCATATCCATCCTCCTTCCCTCCCTCCTTTACTTCCTCCTTTAATCTCTCTACCCATCATCCATCCATCATCCATCCGTCATCCATCCATTATCCATCTATTCATGCATCCATCCATCCATTCATCATCCACCTATTCATTATTTATCCATCCATCCATCCACCCATCATCCATCATCCATGGATGGTGGATGGATCCATCATCCATCCACGCATGACCCACCATCCATCCATCCATCCTTCATCCATCCATCCATTCATCTATCCACCCACCATCCATCCATCCATCATCCATCCATCATCCATCCATCATCCATCCATCCACCCACCATCCATCCATCCATCCTTCATCCATCCATCCATCCATCCACCCACCATCCATCCATCCATCATCCATCCATCATCCATCCATCCACCCACCATCCATCCATCCATCCTTCATCCATCCATCCATCCATCCATCCACCCACCATCCATCCATCCATCCTTCATCCATCCATCCATCCATCCACCCACCCACCATCCATCCATCCATCCATCATCCATCCATCCATCCATCCATCCACCCACCATCCATCCATCCACCCAACCATCCATCATCCATCCACGCATGACCCACCATCCATCCATCCATCCTTCATCCATCCATCCATTCATCTATCCACCCACCATCCATCCATCCATCCATCATCCATCCATCATCCATCCATCCACCCACCATCCATCCATCCATCCTTCATCCATCAATCCATCCATCCATCCACCCACCATCCATCCATCCACCCACCATCCATCCATCCATCCATCCATCCACCCACCCACCATCCATCCATCCATCCTTCATCCATCCATCCATCCATCCACCCACCATCCATCCATCCATCATCCATCCATCATCCATCCATCCACCCACCCACCATCCATCCATCCATCCATCCATCCATCCTTCATCCATCCATCATCCATCCACCCACCATCCATCCATCCTTCATCCATCCATCCATCCATCATCCACCCACCCACCATTCATCCATCAATCCATCATCCATCCATCATCCATCCATCCACCCACCATCCATCCATCCATCCATCCATCCATCCATCCATCCTTCATCCATCCATCATCCATCCACCCACCATCCATCCATCCATCCTTCATCCATCCATCCATCCATCCATCCACCCACCATCCATCCATCCATCCTTCATTCATCCATCCATCCATCCACCCACCCAGCATCCATCCATTCATCCATCATCCATCCATCCATCCACCCACCATCCATCCATCCATCCATCCATCCTTCATCCATCCATCATCCATCCACCCACCATCCATCCATCCTTCATCCATCCATCCATCCATCCATCCACCCACCATCCATCCATCCATCCTTCATTCATCCATCCATCCATCCACCCACCCAGCATCCATCCATTCATCCATCATCCATCCATCCATCCACCCACCATCCATCCATCCATCCATCCATCCTTCATCCATCCATCATCCATCCACCCACCATCCATCCATCCATCCTTCATCCATCCATCCATCCATCCATCCATCCACCCACCATCCATCCATCCATCCTTCATCCATCCATCCATCCATCCACCCACCCACCATCCATCCATCCATCCATCATCCATCCATCCATCATCCATCCACCCACCATCCATCCATCCATCCATCCATCCTTCATCCATCCACCCACCATCCATCCATCCACCCAACCATCCATCATCCACCCACCAGTACCTAGTGCACCCCACACGTTGCTAGTCATTGGGAATGTCAACCAGAGTGTGGTCTTATCTTTGCCTTCAGATGAATTTATAATCTAATTTGGGATCTGGACATAGACACAAATAGAGCAACACCTTGGGCTGGGCAGAGGGGAGGTGCTGACCCCTGGGAGAGGGAACTTGAGGACATCAGAGTGTGGGCACTGGAGTCACACAGACCTGGGTTAGTCCCGCCATTTCTTCTTGTGACATGAGCTTATTATATTTAGTTATATCATAGGTGTGACCCCATCAGTCCATTTCTCGGGTTGCAAGATTTAGGAAAAGAATTCTGTTTTCTGTTAAATTTGGATTTCAGATACATTACAAATAATTTTTAGTGTCGTGTGTCCCAAATATTGCACGTCATCTTGTATTTCATGTGGTGGCTCTCTTCGTCTGTGAAATGAGGGTCAGAAGGCCTACTGTGTAGGGTTGCTGTGGAAAGGAAATGAGGTTAAGTTTGAATCCCGCGTCTCCTTTGGGGACGCAACATGTGTTTGGCCCTGTGAAGGTGACTCAGAATTCCCTGGTGCTCTTTTCATTTTTAAGGCCATTTTCCTCTGTGTGTTTCCTTTTGGATGGCGTCTCTTTCTCTGTTTTCACATTTCCTAATCCTTTCTTCTGCAGAATCTGGTCCTATCCGTGTATTTTTCGTCACAGCCATTCTAATTTCCCTCTGTTTCTCCCATGTCTGTATTGAACATGTCAAGTCTTTCTCTCGTTTTTTTGAACCAATGGAATATAGTCCTAAGAACTGTTTTCACATCCTTTTTTCTGACATCTGTGTCGGTTCTGGATTGGTTTGCATGAATTGATTTTTCTCCTTCGTGTGCGTCACAGTTGTTCTGTTTCTCATGCCTGGTGTTTTTGGAGTGCACACCCATTTTTAGTTTTACCTTCTTGGCTGCTGGATACCTTTGTACTCCTCTAAGTATTGTTTTTAGCTTTGTTCTGGGGTGCAGTTACGTCACGTGGAAATAATTGGATCCTTTCGGGTCCTGCTTTTACGTTTTGTTGGGATGGACCAGACCAGCATTTACGTTAGAACTAATTTGTTCAAGCTGCTGAGATAAGATCCATCTTATTACCCTCACAGTAGCCCATGAACGACTAGGATTTCCAGTCTGGGAGGTGGGAATAAGTACTTGTGGGATTGGTGTGACCACCAGTCATTGTTCCCAGTAATTCCAGGCTTCTTGTCCCGACCTTGGAAAGCTCCTTCACAGGCACGCGTGGATCAGTTCTCAGACGAATTCTCAGGTAGAGCAAAAGGCAGCCCTCTCGGCTTCTCTCTCTCTGGCTTTCTTGCCTCTGGCTCTCTCTCCTGTGAACTCTTGTTGCCTTCGTGTCCCCAGACTCTCAGCTCTGTCTTCTCAACACAGGGGTCGACCCGGTACCACGTGGCCTCCCGCCTTGTGATGTGACGTGGAAAATCTCTCACGGCTGTGAGCTGGGCAATCACAGGGCCCACCTCACTGGTTTCCCGTTTCTCAGTTGTCCCTGTCTTTCATTGCCTGATGTCTAGTGTCTCCAGAAGCCTTGGTTTCTATATTTGCTGCCTTTTTACTTTCGGGCAGGATAATAAATCTGGTCCCTATTATTCCATCTTGGTCAGAGCGGAACACAGAATCTTTTTGTCATATACCTTTGTGGTATTTAAAACGCTGATTTCTTAGCACCGTATACCAGATATTATTGACTGCGTCCTCTCACATCCTACTGTGTGCCAGGATTTTGCTTACGCCATTCCTCTTGCTTCACAACCACTTTGTAAGATACTGAAAATTACCTCTGTTTCGCAATGAAAGGAGTGACGCTCAAATGTAATAAAAGGACTCGTCTAGAGTTACATTAGGCAGCAAACCCTGCAGCTGGTTCCGTCTTGAGACTTTCTGAGGTGACAAATCTTTTCACCCTTAGTTTACCGGCCTAAGACTTACTTGGGGTACTTACTTACCATGTAGACTCCCCAGGGCGTGGGGTGGGGGCGTATGACCATAAAGAGATAGCAGGAGGGAAATTTGGGGTCGGGGGTGATGGGACTAGTCTGTATCCTAGATGTGATGCTGTTTGCACGTGTCTCAACATGTGTTAAGATTCCCGGGCCTGCACAACACAAGCACACACAAACTCAATTTTACTTCAGGATAACATTTAAAAAAAAAAAAAAGTGAAAACTACAGATTTCCAAGCCCTACCCCCAGCCTGCCGAAACAGTCTCTGGAGACGAGGCCAGGGAACCTTTATTTTAAATAGCATCCCAAGAACGTAAGCCTTCACTTTGCGTCCTTCAGAGGATAAATAGCTCCAAAGCCGTAGCGACTGGATTGTTTTAAGCCATCATACGTTCATCCTCCCCGTCGCCAACGGAAGATGCAGACTTTAACGTCTGAATCCAGGGTTCTGGAATCCCACCCTCCGTGCCCTGGCGTCCCCGTGGACGCTGATCGAAAGCAGGCCTTTGATGGTTTTGCCATGTGGCAGCGTTCTTATGAAAAGAACACGGTGGAGCCAAATAAATAAAGCATTGTACATGAGCTCGTCCAGATCCTCGCTCAGTTTTACAAAGCTGCTTTAAATAGGTGCCTCCAAGCATTTCTCCGGGCATTTCCTGTCTGCGCCGGGTGGGATGTGAGAGGACGCCTGAAGAGGAAGGGAAGCAGAAGGTGGAAGAATGGTGTCGGAGCAGCGTGACCCCGGTGGGCACAGAGCCTGTAAGAACTAGGTGATGCTTTCTGTCTGTTCCTCCTTAATTAGGGGCTTCTCCATCGCACCACGACTGACATCTGGGGCCACTTACGTCTGTGTTGTGGGGACGTCCTGTGCACGGGGAGGTGCAGCCCCTCCCATCTACTTGTGACAACTGAAAATGGCCGCAGACAGTGCTGAGTGTCCCCTGGGGGGCAGAGTCACCCCAAGGTGTGAACACTTTGATGGATAGATACAGGCGTAGATAGATGCAGACAAATAGACGAGACAGAGAGATTAGATAGATGATAGACTGACAGTCGATGATGGATGGATGGATGGATAGATAGACAGACAAAGGTAGATGATGGACATTTGTAAATAATAGATATTTAAAGACAGACAGACGATAGGTAGATATGAATAGATGATTGATAGATGATAGAGAAATAGGAAATACAGATAGACATAGATAAGTAAATACAGATAGTTCGTAGGTATAGATGGAAGATGGATGACACATAACTGGGTAGATAACTAGACAGTTAGATTGGCAGTTTCTTATGCCGGCTCAGCTGTGACATGGGGCATCCTGGGCCCTGGGGGACATTGAGCAGCGTCCCTGGTCTCCACGCACCAGGTGCCAGGAGCTCCTCCCTCCCCACCCATCGTCCTGAGATGTGAAATGTCTGCAGAATTTCCAGGTGTCCCCTGCGTGGCCAAAAGCCCCCTGGTGGAGAATCCCCCTCTGAAACATGTCGCTTTAGGGGCACGAAACAGACTCAGCCCCCCCAGCTGTGTCTGCAGCTGGCTCGTCATAGACGGAGCATAACATCCCTGGATTGTGAGCGACCTGCGAAATCCAATCGGCCACGACCGCTGCCTTTTACTTCTGTGTTTAGTTGTCATCACGGAGGCAGTTGGGTTATGCCACTGGCAGCCTGGGACTAGCAACCTGGGTCCCCAGACTGTCCCAGGGCCCACAATATGCACCACTGTGGCCCCTCCCACGCCCCACCCTCTGCAGGGCTACGACGTGTCTGGCTTGCACAGGTGAGAAGCCGAGAGGTGCTCGTGACCGAGACAAACACTGGAACGTAAAGATTGCCTCTCTCTGTTGTGCAATCAACAAGTAAAGTGGGCATCCCAGCTGGGGGCGGTGTTCTGCGGGCTTTTGTGGACCAGAGCTGCAGCATCGTGGGGATTCTGTGTTCGCACAGTCATGTTTATACCACGAGCGTCTTTCCATGGCTTGTGGGCTTGTGTTTGCCCGAGTGGGGGGGACCGAGAGCTGCTCACAGAGAGAGACACAGAGAGAACTAAAAATAGCAGTAACGTCATTTGCTGGCCGATGAAAAGCACCCTCTGTGGTTCCTTGTTTTATAATTAGAGTCTCCGCTCAGACGAGGTTGGACAATTAAGTTCGTGAACTCACCCTAGAAAAAGTGCTACATACCTCACTGCTGAATATCACTACGGTCACCTTCAAAGTAATCCTCTTGGGAAGCTATGCACCGACCCCCAGCGCCTAGTCCACCCTTCAAAGCCATTTTGGAACTCTTTTTCTGGAACGGCCATCAGAGCTGTCATCGTATTACCCTTGATGTCCTGACTGTCATCCAAATGTCTTCCTTTCACTATTTCCTTTATCTTCAGGTAAAGACAGAAGGCATTGAGGCCAGATCAGGTGAGTAGGAGGGTGTTCCAATACAGTTATTTGTTTACTGGCTAAACACTCCCTCACAGACAGTGCTGTGTGAGCTGGTGCAGTGTCGTGATGCAAGAGCCATGAGTTGTTGGGGAAAAGCGCAGGTCGTGTAACTCTTTCATGCAGCCTTCTCAGCACCTCCAAACAGTAAACTTGGTTACCTGTCTGTCTAGTTGGTACAAGTTCATCATGAATAATCCCTCTGATATCAAAAAAAGGTGAGCAACAGTGTTTGCAGCAAGTTCATGAACTTACTATTCTGACCTCCTATCGACTTATCCCAGAAGGAAGAAAGTCTAATTGCAGGGAGACAAGCCATGCAGAAGAGCAGCTCACACCAGGATTGTCTGCGTTACGTAACAAGCGTGTTGGGTCGTGTGGGGGCACAAAGAGCGTCCGCTGTCAGCACATCCGATTCTGGGAGCCTGTAACCACCTATCGCTGGGGATTCCCTACAACTGGGTTTCCGTGGTTAACGGCTGCTCCGTGGGCCGGGTTCCACGAGTAGCTACCTGTACTCATCTCCTGTTTGACGTCAGTGACATTGACGTCGTTGCCCAATAGCTTGTCCTGGGGTCCCACTCCTTGAGGCACTTCAGGGATGGAGGGTATCTCTCGGTCACGGGCTTGCCATCCGAGACGGAAGTGGGAGTGAAACGGCAGGTTTATCCTGCATCCCGTTGGAGCCCCTCGCCCACCAGGAAATGGTGACCCTGTCACCGCTTCCAGACAGAGAGGACTTCAGGGACAGTGGGGGTCGGGGGGGGGGGGCTCTCCAGCACCTCGGGGAATTGCTCAGGAGCAAACCAGCCCCGAAGGAGTCATTTCTAAGTGGCCGGCACCCGACGTTGGCTGGGTGGGATAGCAGGATGAAACGTAGTGAATTCAGTGAATACTGGGGTTCTCCCAACCAACTGCAGAAACACCCATTCTGCTCTGTTAGCCGGGTGGTTCCCCGCACCCGCCCCCCCAAAACCAAGGAGTGCAGCCTGGGAGAACTTTTACTCAGAAACAGCGGACGCCCAGTCCAGCAGAGGACAATGATTAAAATCAGGCTTAGAAAAAAAGCAGTCGGGCACCAGAAACACATCCCGTAAAACGACGGAAGGAGGACTCTTTGCATTCGAGCAGAAATGCCAGGCTTTCGGCACACGAGTCGCACGCAGGACCCTGGATGTGCAGAATCAAACGTGGACACAACCCAGCGCCTCAGCCTGGACACGGAAGGAGCATTTCATCGTTTGGGACTGTTGTCCACTGTCATTTCAAAATGTGTCCATGAGGACCCCAGCCAGCTGGACGCGAGCACAGCTGGTCCCATCAGCCATCGCTGTTCTTGTCACAGGCACCAACCCCCCCACTGCCACGTCTCACGCTCCTCCCGTTTCCTTCCCACGGTTTTGAGAGAATGGACGTCTCACGCTGTTTGGCTGAGCAAAGGGGGAAGAAAATAATTTATTAGGGTGGAAAGATCTGACAGCTCTCAGAATTTCAAAGCTAATATTTGACTTGTATTTTTTTCCCAAGTGCTAAAAGTTCGTCTGAGACATTTTAATATGACATAAAAATGAATGTCAGAGATTTATTCCTCTAGGAGTTGGGCAATGGTTTTTTTTTTTTCCCCTTCCTCTTAGCGCTGGGGATTTTTATTAAAAGAGTTTTTTTCCCCTCTCGCTGCACTTTCTCCAGCTTACCAAGAATCCTCGTGCTTGGGGGAGAGCCTTTGAGTTTCTCCTGGGTGCTTTTAGCGAGCTAAGAGCCCGTCTGGGGCTGTCACGGACGGGCCAGGGTGCTGGGTTCCGTGGGACGGGGTCTCTGAGCTCGGCCTGCGCACAGCACACCCGTGTGTCTGGCGGACGTGAAGGGGAATCATGCTTGTTCTCTGGCTGTAGGGTAAGTCCCGGCGTCTTTACGGGTCTGCTGGCAACAAGCACGCTTCAGTGATGAGCCGCTCTGTCGTGTCACAGCCGGGTGAGTGCCATGTAGATTGCAGACGAGAGGGAGACGTGTCTGTCTGTCACTTCCTTGACAGGCCTGGTGCGGCTGCGTGATGTTTCCCGACCGGAGCCAGGTGGTTCCCTTTGGTCTACACAGGAAACAAAACGGGCGGGAGGTCTTCTCCTGAAGCAGAGGCTGGAAATGTTGGGCCTCGCCACGGGCTGGGGGCCGTCTTTTCCCGGGCTGGCATCCCAAAGGGAGGCGTGGGGAGCCTCCCGGAGGCAAGTGGCTGGCCCAGAAGGAGAGGCAAGGTCGCCGCTGGTCCCAGAGGCAGGGAGGCAGGCAGTCGATGGCGATGGCGGGTCCTGTGGTGGCACCGGCTGCCCTGGAGATGAGGTCATGGAAGCAGGAGCCTCTCCGTGGGTGAGCACCCAGCAGCCTGGGTACTCCGGTCCAGCCAGACGACCTGCAAAGACCTGCCTGCGACCACGACACCCACCCGTGTCCCTCGTGGTCCTCGGCAGGTGTCCCCTCACACCCGTGTGTGCTCAGGGCTGGCTGGGGTTGGCCTCTGTCCCCAGCCGCCGGACCTCGCGTGTTGAATTAACTTGTTGAGGCGTCCGTAACGAAATACCAAGCAGCACACATTGATTTCGTCTGGAGGCTGCGGTCCGAGCTCGGGGCCCGGCAGGAGACACGGGTGTGAGCCAGGGAGCCTGCACAATGACCCCTGTGCCCGGAGCCCCTGCTGGTCCCCGTGTGGCCGGGCCCGAAGGATCTGGAAGGGGGAGGGTGTGGGCTGAAGACCTGTGAGCAGCCAGGCAGCCAGTGCTCATCGTGGCTCTTTGACATCGGTCGTACCCGCGTCACCGCCGAAGCCACGGAGGCTGAGGGGTGAGCGACGTGTGACGTAAGCCAGGGCCCGGAATGGGCGGGGCCAACGGGTCCACATGGGCCCCGCCCACGGGGGGGGGGGGGCCGGCAAACGGTGTCCCCGCGGGACAGCCACTGACGTCACCAGGTAGGGCGGCCGGGCGGGGCCTCGCGACCTGCTGCCCCTTCTGAGGGCAGCGGGCCGTGTCTGAGCCTCTTCTCCTTCCGCTGTCTGTGGGTGCGGACGACGCTGAGTCCCAAGGGCCTTTTCCCGTTTTAACTGGAGTTTCGTAGGTCCTGACACACCACATGGGCTTGGAGACAAATGTGCTTTGAATCATGCGTTTCCCTCTCCACCCCGAGAAAGGTCACCAGGGTCGCATGGATGGAATGTGTCAGGGCACCTGTTTGGTGTTCGGAGCTGGCGGCGGGCGGAGACCCTGGGGTGGCTTCCTGCTCCTTCAGGGACGGACTGAGCCTCCGCTCGACCCTCAACAGGAGCTCCCCGGGGGCGGACGTGGGCCTGGGGGCAGAGAGGGGACGGAGGGTGTGCGCTGGGGCCGCAGGACAAGCCCGGCCAGAGCACGTGTGAATGGGGGCCCCCCACCCAGAGATGGTCAGGGCTGAGCCCGACAGAAGCGCTGGCTTTGTCCTTTGTGCGTTAGTGAGGCAAATATTTCCAGCAGGTTTTCTTAAGTTGTGTAACGTGATATGACGTAATGGTTACATTTTACAGCATTGGGATAGAGAGAGAGAGAGAGAGACAGAGGTAGGTAAGCGACTAATAGATGGATGAATGTAGAGATAGACAGGTATATGGATTGGTGATAGAAAAAACGTGCAAAACACTTGGCAGCATCCAGAATAGAATAAATGCCGTGTGTGTGTGTGTACGTGTACACGCCAGCACACGTGAGCACACACACACTGAGCACTAAACAGCAGAGGGAAAAACGCACCCAGCGGATGAGGTCACTGTGCAACGTTGAAAGATAATGACTAATGCTTGGCTGGAGACGCAGCCTCCGTGCTCGTCCTCGGACAGAGCAAGCCTGTTACTACCTCAGGACCTTTGCACGGGCAGTCGCTCCACCTGGAGAGCTCTTTGCCCAGCTGCCCACCTGGTGACGCTGTCTGCTGGCCGCCTGTGGAAACGGGGACTTTTCCGCCCGCCAACCCTGCACGCTCCCTGCCACAAATCACACACCCCGTTATTTATGTACTTGTTCCCCGTTGCTCGTCTCCACCCCCTTGGCACAAAGTGAGCTCATCCAGGGCACAGATCTGGGTCTTTTTCCTCAGGCGCCTGCCCCCAGTGCCCAGAGCGGACCCTGCCTCATAGCAGGTGTTCAACAAAATGCCTGTGGGGTGTCACAGTACCCGGGGGAGCCCTCTCGGTGGAGCTGGGGGCCAGGCCGGCCCAGGGTGAGTCACCGTAACGTAAGACAGAGTCCCCGTGGCCACCCAGGGCAACGGGGACAGAACACAGCCGCACGACCCGGGGAACAACTCCAGGACACGTCTCTGCCGTGGGTCGTTTCCCAAAGCTACGAAAGCCCAAATCGTAACTCTGGAGAAGGGCCCGTGAGGGTGCCATGGCGACTTCCTTGTAAAAGGGACATGGTTGACATTCACAGGGGCTGCCGCCATCCGCTTGTCTGCATTTTGTTTGTTTGTCTCATGCAGGTGGCCATGTGGGTCCAGGCTTAAGTGTCTCTGTCCCCAACCTCAAGTAGCACGACGCTGTTTCCTGGGACCCTGGGTCATGGCTGCCACGTGTCCACTTTTACTCAGAGAGGGCAGGTGGCCTTTCTCGGGTGTTTCCAAAGGAGCCTGTGAAGGCAGCTCTGGGCCTAGGTCGTTGGTACAGAGCTCTTACCACTGTGTGACTGTCCTGGGCTGTCCCAACAAATGACCACAGACTGGGGGCTTCCAACCACAGGAATCCATGCCTCGCCATCCGGGAGACGGGGCGTCTGAGATCCAGGTGTGCCAGGGCCACACTCCTTCCAGGGGCCCCAGGGGGCGGTCCCTCCTGCTGTGGGGAGGGGACTCGGGTGAGATGAAGTCATGGGGGTGGGACCCCCATGAGGGGGTCACTGTCCTTACAAGAGGACGACCCCGGAGCCCTCTCTGCCCACCACATGAGGACGCAGGGAGAAGGTGGCCGTCTGCAAGCCGGGAAGGGGTTGTCACCACTCCCCAAGCACAGTGACCCCTCCTCTCAGTCTCCCAGCCTCCAAAACTGTGACACGTAAATTTCTGCTGTTTAAGCCCCATGGGCAGTGCTATGGGGGGCCGTTTTGGGGGTTCAGGGGCAGGCAGGGAGCTGAGGACAAACGGGGGGGCCCTCCCTTGCTTTCTGGTTGCCCCATTCTCTGAGGGGAAATGTGGGGGTTCGTTCTACCCCGGGCGGCTCCTGTGTGTTCACCGTTAGTTTGGGCAACAGGGAGAGGACCCTTCGGTTCTCAGTACGTGATTGGAAACGAACTGTGTTACTACCTGCGGGATGTTGTTTGCCGTGTCTCAGGATGGACAGAGAGGCTCATACGTGTGGTTTTAACAGCCTTTTGTGTTCTACGGGGGTGGCCACGTTTTCTTTCCAGCCTTAGGGGCCCAGAAAACCACCAAGCTCTCCCTGGATTGGGTGTGACCCTGGGTCTTCTCTTTTCCTCCCTCTTTCTCTCTTTCTCTCTTCCTTCCTTCCTTCCTTCCTTCCTTCCTTCCTTCCTTCCTTCCTTCCTTCCTTCCTTCCTTCCTTTCTTTCCATTTTCTCTCTCTCCCCTCCTTCTGAGTAGAAGCTAACGATGCAAATAAAACTGGCCTTGCAATGTTCGAATCCCCCCGTTGAGGAGAAAGTCCCTTTAACCCCGGGTGGTTACCTCCACGTGCGTCCTCCATGGCTCTCCAAGGATGTGGGCAGCACGTCCCTCGGGAGGGGCCGTGTCCCGCGAGCAGCAAGACGGACGCATCCTGTGAGATGCGTGGGTGCAGGTGACACACTGATGTCTCCTTTGCATCCAAATGGTAACAGAGGAAGGAAAGGAGGAGGGCCTGCTGCTGTGTCCTCGTCAACACTTGAGCACGGAAAGAAACCAGACCTCCCTCCGTCCCCTCCGCCGTGTCACGGTAATTGGGACAGCATGACTTTTGAGGCTGAGAACATGTGAAAGTATGTCTGTCTTTCCCCAAAGACGCTCCCCAGCCACGCTGACGGACTGCAGCCCGCATGCAGCCAGATGTGTCCGGGCCCAGCCCTGCTGCCCACACCCCACCTGGCCAGGCCCTGGGCCCTGGGGGACCGCAGGCTGCCGACCCATGAGCTCCAGTCCCGCCCGCCCGAGACCTTTGCACGTCTCCCCCCTCCCCGCTCCTGCAGCCCCCACCCGCTCCGTGGTCCATGCAACAGCCCTTGGCTGCACAATCCCCCTCTCCACGTGGGTAATTGCTGGGCACACACCTGGCCCGGCCGCCAGGACCTCTGTCTCCTGCCATTAGCGCTTCCTGTGCTGAGGCGCCGGCCCTGGGGGCCTCTAAGTGGGGAGGGCGCCCGCTCTGCAGAGGTGGACACTGTGCATTTAGATTTCGCTCCCACTCCCAGCTCAGGACGTGACCCTCTTCTGGGATGCAGATCTTTGCAGTGTGCAGACGACTCTGCCCCAGATACAATTTTCTGTGACATTACGAATACACTGTGAACCCAATCCTTCCCCCAGCCCCCAGACTGTACTTAATGAGATCCATGCCTCTTAGAAGAGGGAACCGCTCTTCTGGAAACACGGAAACCAGGTAGAAAGTGGCTTTGGCTGCTGGCCGTGAGGTTACCGGGCAAACAGCGGCGTTTGTGGGGTGTCCCTGGTCCATCTTAGAGCCGGCACGTATTGTACCCTCAGTTTGGGCCCTTCGTGGGCAGATGGTGGAAGAAGGATGCTACCCGGACTGGCCGGCCTGGTCCTGGGGGTCGTCTGGGCTGAGGCGCTTTCAGACCCCAAAGTGGGGGTCCCAGGTTACCCCAAGTGTCGGGATGGCAGCTGCCAGGTGCTTGTGACGTGGGAAACCCCGGCCACTCCTGCATTTGCCAAAGTGGCTTGGTTTTGCTTCTGTTTGTTAAAAACTTAGACTTCCCCCTCCCCAGCAGTGTTAGATTTATGAACCAGTGAGCAGGAAGCGTAAGCACTGGGGTGGGGGGGACCCACTCGGGGCCCCCATCCCCCCCCATCCCAGCACCCCCGCCCGCAGCTCCCCCTGCGTTCCCATCCTGCTCTGGGCGCGGGTTGGTTACAAGCTGGATACATTGTTACTAAGTAAACCTGCGGTTTGCACTGCGGTTGGACATTCTGTGCGTCTGGACAAATGGATGATGACATGTGTCCACCATCCCCCGTCACTCCACGCGGCTCCTCTGCCCTAAATCTCTGTGCTCCCCGTCTTCACCCCTCCCTCTCTCCTGACCTCTGGTAGCCTCCGATCTTCTCCCTGTCTCCCCCAATTTTGGGTTTCTGGAAAATCACTTATTTTTATTTTTCGTAATTGAGGTGCGATTCGCATCCCGTCAAAGCAAACACTTTACGGGGACCATTCAGTGGCACGGAGCGTCGTCGCAGTGTGAGGCAACCACTCGCTCTGCCTGGCTCTGGCACGTCCCCCGTGTACCCAAAAGGAAACCCGGTTCGCTGTGGTCTGCGGTGGGTCAGGCCCCGTTTCCATCCCCAGCGCCCCCCCCCCGGCCCCCCCAGTCTGCTTCCTGCCTCCATGCCTTTGCCTGTTCTGGGTTCCCAGGGAGATTTCATCGTGACCTTGTTCACTGACGACACCTACGCCTGACCGAGCGAGGGGCCTTCCTGTACCATCTTCCTGTGCAAAAGCCTGTGGGGCGTCCGCTCTCACTGCGATCGGAGGAGAGGATGGCGGTGGGGCCCCCAAAGTGAGGGCTTTCCATACTGTGCCCTTTGCACACGGCTCTGACGGCACAGGACTGACCACGGGCCGCAGCAACAGCCAGTTCGGGCCAAGCAGCCACGGCGGGCGTGACCCTGGCCGGGCGCTGGGGCCAGTGGGCCACGTGCTGGCTGCTCAGGTCACACGCCCAGGACCCGGGGACTGTCTGCGGACAACACAGCCCAGGGGGCTGCCTGGGTGTTCAGGCTGAGGCTCTCCTGTGGTGTGCGTATGCGCAGTGGCCCTTTCCCCACCGAGTCCTGCAGAAGCCTTGTCAGCTGTTTCATGCTCCACCTGCCTGGGGAGGCGAAACAGCATCATGTGCAAATACGCTGGAAATCACAGCAGCTCCGTGGGCCGGCGTGGGGCTGAGTTTCACAGGAGCCCATTGGTTTTGTGCAAATCACCCAAAAGAAGCTCAGCAGAAACGTAAACCCTGTATTTTGCTGCTGCTTTCTTTTCTTCCTTCCTTCCTTCCTTCCTTCCTTCCTTCCTTCCTTCCTTCCTTCCTTCCTTCTTTTCCTTCCTTCTTTTCTTTCTTTCTTTTTCTTCCTTCCTTTCTTTTTCTTTCTTTTCCTTCCTTCCTTCCTTCCTTCCTTCCTTCCTTCCTTCTTTTCCTTCCTTCTTTTCTTTCTTTCTTTTTCTTCTTTTTCTTCCTTCCTTTCTTTTTCTTTCTTTCCCTTCCTTCCTTCCTTCCTTCCTTCCTTCCTTCCTTCCTTCCGTCCTTCCTTTCTTCCTTCCTTCTTTCTTTCTTTCTTTCTTTCTTCTTTCCTCCCTTCCTCCTTCCCTCCCTTCCTTTCCTCTCCTTTCCTCGCCTTTCCTCTCTTTTTCTTTCACTGTAGAGGCACTTGTTTCCAGACGTGGGTTTCGTGGTGAATCGGTCATCGGGGAGGTGAGAAGAGAAGAAAAAGAAAAAAGCATGTGTCCTCTGGATACTCTCAGCTCCTGGTATTTCCGCCTCGACAGACTCTTGCTTTTCAGTTGTGGTTTTCCAACACGATGACAACAAAACCCGATGCTTCGGAATGTTAAACTCCCCCCACCTTCCCCCACCTCCACCAAAAGAAACAAAACTCTTCCGCAAAAGTCAGAGTGACAAGTGTCTGCCAGCCGCCGGCCTCTCCTCAAGCATCACGACAAAGTGTCATCAGGTGACCCAGGCCGCGTCCAGTGGGGGCCGATGCCCTTCCCCCTGATGGCACGTCCGCAGCCTGAGGACAGAAAGAACCCACCTCCAGACGCTGGCCTTTGCTTAGCTCATAGGGGACTTTGTGGCTGCCAGCCGCTGACCCCAATGTGAAATTTCAGAAACAAGGACTTTGAGGGTAAAGCCTAAAATCGTTTAGTAAAAGCAGACTTATGAAGGCGTCTGTCACGTCAACTGATGGGTTAGCCGTGCCTTTGACTATTCTGTCACCTGACTCCGGATTCCATTTAGAAAAACCGCCGACAGCAGAGACGCGTCCACGGGACGGTAGGTTGTCAGCAGGAAACTCCCGACGGCTTGACGAGCGTGGAAATCCAGAGGTCACAGAACGGGCGGCCACGTTGTGCTTCCCACGAGCTCCTCTGATGAGGAAGCCCCGTGATGTCCTGTGGGGGTGGCTGCTCTGGCCCACTTGTGTCCCCTCCACAAGGGGCAAGATGTGTCCTCCTCCTGGCCCCAGGCACTGGTGATGCAGCCGGTTTGGAAAGGGGGTCTGTGCAGATGGGACTGAGTGAGGGATCTGAGATGAGGTCGTCCTGGATCAGGGGGGCCCTGAACCCAATGACAGTGTCCTCATCAGAGACAGAAGAGCAGGGACACAGACACAGAGGAGACACCACGTGGAGACGGAGGCAGAGATGGGAGGGACGCGGCCACCAGCCCAGGGACGCCTGGAGCCCCCAGGAGCTGGAAGGGGCAGGAGGGACCGTCCCCTGGGGCCCCCAGAGGGAGCCTGGCCCTGGGACACACTGATGGCAGACTCCTGGTGTCCAGGCCGGGGGAGGATGGGTGTCTGTGGTTTTAAGTTCCCTGGATTGTGGTTGTTTATCACAGCCACCCGAGAAAATTCTTGCAAAATGAGAGGCATGTCAGTGCCTGTCCCCAACCCAGATGGAAGCAGGACAGTGGAGCGGGACAGCTGCCTGTGTCGGAACTGGTTTTGCTGCGACGGCCCCTGTGCTTGCGGGATTGTTCCTCGTCCGTCTTGGGAGTTCACGGTGGCCTGTTGCTGAGCTGTGGGGTTTCATGGGGCCTCCAGTGCCCCCGAAAAACCACAGGTGACCGGGGTGGGAAGACAGCTCCATGCACAGAAGCACAGGGGTGTCCCTCGGGGCTGTGGAGGGGTGAGCCCACACCCCAGTCGAGTGGGGGCCGACCGAGGGTTCCCCTGAGAAGAGGAGGAGGAGGTGGGGCTGTTCTGTGCCGACAAGCCTGTGCACGTGTCGCCTGCTCTTACCCTGGAAGGGGTTCGTACTCAACGCACAGTCAAGCCAATTAGTTTTCTTAGGGATCAGCTCTCCTTGGACATCTTCCCACCCCATTGCTCACGGGTCTTCTGCGTCCTTTTTGAGGGCAGTGTCTTATTCCGTGTTGTAAACCAACCACAACGAGTAGCCCTCTCCTTAGACGGACACAGCGACTGGCGGGGACGGGCTTCTGTAGAAGGGAGACCAAGGAGATCGCGGGATCAAGCGGCACAGACTCTCGACAGAGCTGCCTCCAGGGACCCTGGGCCAATTCACAGTCTTATCAACCACCGGCAGCGGTCACGGCCCAGACCCCGCCCGCCACTCAGCCCAAACCGTCCTTTACGTCGGAGAAGCAAAACGCAGTCTTTCCTCGTCGCCGTTATTTTCCAAATTGCCTTTCCCAGACTTTGACGGTGATGGAGCATCTTTACCATGATTTTAACAAACACTTGTTTCATTTTCTTAAAACAATCGCTTTTCATCGTTTGTCATTTTATTTTCTTTGAGCTGATTTTTTTTCCCCTTCCCTTAAAATGCAGGAACTCTTTGTACATTAGGAAAATTATCACTTTGTTTGCATGTCTTGTAAATGGTTTTCCCACATGACCGATCACCGTTTCGTTCTGTTATGGAGGGTTTTTTATACAGAAGTATTAGGTTTTTACGTAGCTAAATGAAACAATAATTCCCTTTATGGCTTCTGGCTTTTGTGTCGTCTTTAGAAAGCCTTTCCAGCTCGAAGGTTATAAAAATGTTCCTTTGTTTTTTGTGGTCCTTCCATGGTTTCCTCTTTTAATTCTTTCATGTTTAATTCTTTTTTTCATCTGGAATTATTTTAGGGCAAGAACTAAGAGAGGGGTCCAGCCTTTTTTCTCTTACATTTCTAGTCACAACGAGTTATTAAGTAATCCATCTTCCCATGGAGGCTAGAAATATTCACTTCATCATGTAAAAATTACAGAATTCTTGTATACGATTGGGTCAATGCATCTGTTTTTGCACCCCTATTGTAGTGATTTCATTAACACTGTACTGGACCGTTAAATTATCATATAGTATATATAGTATGTTACATTATATCATGTATTATATTGTGTCATATTATATTTCTCTCTATTTATATTATAGCTTACTACATATATCTTACCATATTTATATTATAGTTTACTGTTTATATTGTATCTTACTGTGTTTATATTGCTTCTTACCATATTTATATTATAGCTTACCATCTTTATATTGTATCTTATTATATATGATATGTTGCTATATTTATATTGTATCTTACTATATTGATATTGTATCTTATCATAAGTTGTATCTTATATTTATATTGCATCTTATTATATTTATATGGTAGCTTACTATATTTATATGATCTCTTACTGTATTTATATGTTATTTTACTATATTTATATGGTATCTTAGTATATTATATTCTATCTTACTATATTTATGTTGTATCTTACCTTATATATATTGTATCTTACCATATCTATAATCATATCTTACCATGTTTATATTGGACCTTACCATATTTATATTGTATCATGCTGCATTTATATTTATCTTCCTATATTTATATTTATCTCACTATTCAGTGGGCTGACCATTTTATTACTCTTCTTTTGTCCGGAGTACCATGGCTATGCGTGCTTGCTTCATGGTCCCAGTGAGGTCAAAAATGAATTTCACCGGAGCCCTCACTGTGTTTATAACTTATTAGAGTGAAACAAGGTAGTGTGAGTTTATCTGGGAGGAGGCATGTCTATCCCTTTCATTGCACCTTCTTTATGCGGGGACCGTCTGCACACTGCGGAAGCTTGGGCCAGCCTGGAGCCTGCGGGGAAGGTGGTTGGGGGGTGGGCACAGGTGTGTCTGTTTGGAAAAGCCCCCAGGGGGCCAGTGCGACAGGCCGGTTCCTGCCTCCCCTCGTCTGCCCAGGCTGAGAGCGGCAGGTCAGCCCACGGAAATCCCAACGCGAAACAGCTGCCTTGGCCGGTGCGCTCCAGACTTGAGTTCTCAGTATGGGTCACAATGTGCTTTGAACACATCCGTCACTTGAAATCCCATTCTCGTTAGGTTCACAGACGACAAGTACGTGCCTCAGTCACCACAGGGGCAGGTCCTCAAAGTGTAAAAAACCATGTAAAACCACGTACGACGCACATGCGACGGGATGAAAATAAAGGGAAAAGTGGGCTGGCCTCTCTTCAGGGATCTTGTTGGAATAAAATCATAAAGTCCCCCCAATCCACCCCGGTTGTTCAGGCCTCACGGCCACCTCCCACAAAGGCCCGAGTTCCACAGGTGTTGAAACACGGGAGGAACTGGCTTCTCTCGCGATTATTCGCATGGGCCGTGTCCTTCTGGTGACGGCCACTGTGTGTGTGTGAAGCTTCATCACACACCCGGGACGTCTGTTTGAAATGCTCCTCGGACATTGCAGTCAGTGCTTGTCTGTGTGCCCGGTCCAGCCAGGAAGTCTTTGTTCTACGAAGAACATTTTCATTACACCTGTGGCTTCTTTGTTCTAACGATACCACAGACAAGCTCCGTGGGAACGAGGGAAAGCCAGCACCGAGGGAAGAGCTTCATCTGAAGCTCGAATCCATGTGCTAATGCCCGTTGTTTTGTCACATTATTTCCGGGAGGGAAGAGCCTAAAAGGAATTCCTTTTGGTTTTGTTTCCTGACTGTGTAGCCGCAGCCCTTGACAGAATAACCCACCGTCTCCTGCAGATGGGACACGCTAATTATATCTCATAAGCTTCCTGGATTCTCCCACAGGCTGGGCCCCGGCTTGCAGGCAGGGAGAGAGTTAAACAGATTACAAGAAATGTTGCCATATTTTCCGACGCTGTAACAAAATGTGCAACAATGTAGGTAACCGATACAATGTAACGGAGGGGGCTGCTAAATAGGGGTGACTCCGTTCTAACGTCGCATGTACGGGGGTCAAAGCCGAGATGCTCAGACACCCCAGGTGGCCCCGGGACTGTCAGCATCGCTGTCTCCCCCTCCGGGGGGGCGCTGACCTCTCATCACACGTCCCCCGCCCGCCCCTCCCACACTTTGGCAGTCACTAAGGGCCTGATTATCTATAAATTTATGGGGATCCACAGCGGCTGGCGTTCCCCTCCTGATAATGTTTCCTGACACATTTCAGGAGACGGGCTGATAGGCGAGGCGTTATGTACGCGGGGCTGGCTGTACACACGCAGTGACGGTCCATCGGAGACCTCTGGCTGGAGAGAAGCACGCCAGGAAACGCGGTTTCCATGGCAACGTGCCCCACAGCTGTAGTTAGACTAGGAAAAATAGTTTTATGATTATCTCAATGAAGTTTTTTTTTTTTTTTCCTTTTTGGGGTGGGGGAACCTTTTTATTTTTGAGCTCCCTCGTGTTGGGCTTTCCGTGGGCTCGCCCCTCAATGAAATCTGCTGAGTGTGAAACCAGGACTGGGGTTGTGTCTCTTTAATCGACGAATCCAAAGAAGGTGAGGGATGGGGAAGGATGGAAGGGGAGGATGGGTTTGCACCCTCCATCTTCCTGGGCATGTCCCGCTTCCTTCTCCTTCCCGGTGGGATGTGCCGGTGTGTGCAGGTGCCTGCTGCTAAGGGGTCCTCAGCCCTCCGTCCCCTCCCTGCCCTTCCTCGATGCTACAAAATAGGACAAAAGCTTGTCTGGGTCTGGGTTAGGGAACCAGGAATAGCCCGTTCGATCAGTCGTTGCCTCTCTCTTTCCTGAAGAGTTTGCTTGCTGGGGGGAAAAAAAAATCCTAGCTGACACGAGTGTGGAATTCATTAGCAATCCTGCTCACCTGTAACAGAGACAGTGGTGACAGGTAACTCTGAGCCTCGATTTTTTTTTTTTCCCCTCCCAATCCCTCCTACTCGGGTCCTGGCTGCATCTCAACATTTGTGCCAGACTGCAGATTTTTGGAAAAGGATCACTGCTCCGTAAACAGCCACGTGTCCTTGGAAGGGGGTCCCAAGGGACACGGCTCCCCAAACCCAATGGACTCCCACGATTTGGGGGCTGGGAGGGCCGGTACAAGCAGGTCCCCAGACACGGCACCCACAGTCCGGGTTCTCGCTTTGGGGTGCATGGATCCAGGACACAGGGACTGATTTTCTTCAGCCTGAAGGACTAACATGACCGACCCACCCCACCCCCACCCATTGCCATGGCTGTGCTTACAGAACCGGCTAGTGCACATTTGCAGAAAATTTAAATAGCTCTGCTGAGAGGTGATAGAAAGGAGACACTGGCTGTTCCGCCTTTGAAGGAGTCATAGCGAATTTGTACGAAGTTGGGGGAAGTGTTTCAGCAGTGTCCATGGGCAATCTAAAAACCCGTCGATGTGGTACCCTGATTTCCTGTGTACGACTGGCCTCAGCAAAAGTCTCGTGCATGGAACAGATCATTTGGGGAAAGGCCCGTTTGGAAATCTACTCTCTGCTTTGCAAGCGTGGCTTTGCTGAGATGGGGATGGACAGGCCAAGAAATGGTGCTGGCTCCATGGTTCCGTTATTTCTGGGGGGTGGGAGGGTGGGGGGGGCATAGGCTCAAGTGACGTGAGATCACTGGTTCAAATCCCACACAAAAACCCCAAATGGAATACAAACCCAAATGACGACAGACTCCCGTAACTGCTGGAATAGCATGCCGGAGGCTGTCCTTCTGAGTTTAGAGTGGAAAATTCCTTTTCTTATCGGCCAAGAAGTATGGCCGTTTTGACCATGTAAATGGTTAAAGATATCGCAACAAACTGTAGGATACAGAAAGTGAAAAGGGAAGCACCCCACCGAGAACAAGCAGGACCTTTGTGTAAAAGCCCATGGCTGAAGAACCACCCTGCAGAAAGAGCTTCTGTGAAGCACAAAAGAAAAGGCCAAACAACTCAGTGAAAACCGGGAAAGCGTAGCCTTCGTTTCCTTCTCAGATATCTCTTTGGCCATCTAGTCTGCTGGGCAGCCAGGGTGAGGAAACGCAGATGTCCGTCCTTCAGGAGACCCTGAACTCTCTCAAGACTTTTGCCTGGGTGCCCATCTCAGCTGCAGGCAGCTCCCCTGGGTCACAATAACCTCTTGTTTCCTTCTTTTTCTATGTGCTTTTGTGGCAAGAACACGTACGGCAGCTCCTGTCATATCTGTCTCACGAGAGGCCGGCGTTACAGCTGTGGCCCTGAAGATGAAATGCACTTTGCATTTCACCAAAACCAACAGTTTTTGGTTTTCGGCAGAGAAGCCTCCATGCACGTGTTCCGGGGGAGGAAAGCCTGTCACCATCACGCATGTGGTCGTGTGCACAAGTCTGCACCTGGGGTCCCTGTAAATGTGGTCTCCGTCCCTGGACAGGACAACTTTGCACTGTACTACCAGCCCCCCGCCCGACGTTAGCACCCGGGACCCGGGGATGTGTCCACACGGAGAGATCCAAGGCACCCTCACCACCCGTGAGAATGCACTTGCAAGCAAGGCTCAAAGCCTCCGAGACGTCTGGGATGCCCTCTGCACAGCGTAGTGCCAAGGACGCTGTGTGTTTCTCTGTGGTTCCATTCGGCTCTCAAACTGCTCCTGCATCTCACGGTGGAAAGAGGCCTTTTGCAAAAACCAGACTGGGAAACGCAGACCACGGTGGGACGAATCCTACAAAACAGAAGTACTACAAAATGTGTTTTTGCCAGTTTGCGTGGGTATCAGGCGTGTGTCCTGAAGACGGATATTTTAGTTAGAGATGTGAATAAGGCTAAACCTGCATGCAAGGCCATTTTGTTTCTTAAATAAATAATACAATAACATAATGTAATGTAAAAAATAATATAATATAAAGCAATAATATAATATAAGCAAAACAATAATATAATATAATATAATATAATATAATATAATATAATATAATATAATATAATATAATATAATATAATATAATACAATATAATATAATACAATAATATAAAACAATAATATAACATAACAATATAATATAACATAAAAACAATAATATAATATAATATAAAACAATAATATACAAACTACAATATAACATAATACAAACTATAATATAATATAATAATATAAAATATAATATAATAAAATATATAAAAATAAAACAAAATAAAATAGAACAAAAATACTGGGATTACATAGAAAGGTAAGAGTTCTTGGGACGTAAACAGATTCTTGGAGCTGATTTTGGGACTCGCCGTGTTTCCTCCGGATGTACCTTGGTTGAAGGCTTTTCTGGGAAGACTTTGGCCCTTTCATTATTGGCTCTGGGTCCCTTCATTCTTTAAATTTCTGTTTGTATTTTGGATCTTCCTAGTTCCAGTTCGTTTTCAGGGCAGATAAACCGCGAACGTGGGAGGACGTCTCTCCTGTTTCCCTCAGAAAAGCCGCCCCACCATCGTGATTTTCTGTGGACGCAGAAGCCAGTGCGGTGTTTCTGGGAGACGCGTTTTGCAGCGGTTGGGGTGAGAAGGATGGTTTTCCTGCGAGATGCCGTCAGTGTCCGGTGTCCTCTCTGGTCCCATGAGGCAAAGATTAAGACGCTTCATGTTCTCCCAGAAAACGAACGCTCCTAAGTGAGGCTGAAATGCACAAACTTTGGGGGGTCGGTGGGGGCAGGGGAGGAGACGGCTCCCAATCAAGTACTTTCCTCTGCCTGACTGCCCCCACCCTCGAAACCCATTTTAAGGTTCTCCAGGGACCCACACTCATTCGTCACCCTCGGTGGCCTCGAAAGTCCCCGGGAATTATGGCTGGTTGAGATTTTGTCGGAATTGTAAACTTATGTAGCCAGCCGGATGGGCGAGTCCCAAGAGAACGCAGGTCAAGGGAAACATGAATTAGAGAAAAACTCTGTTGTCATTCTCCCTCGGACAAGCATTGCACAGTTGGTTTCCGGGGTTTCCAGGCGTTAAGTGGGCCCTGGGAGGGAGCAGGGTGTGTGATTCTGTAAAGCGCGCCCTGCAAAACACTCAGAAAGAGTTAAGTAATGAAATAAAAGGAGACCAGGCATACAGAGGACAGCCATTAAAAACTGAAACGCTGGAGGCAGTGGGTGCCCCCATCCTGGACTTTTGGAAATCTTCTCCGGATCTGACAGAGAACCGGTTCAGTTCCCTCCAGGGCACACAGTTCGTCACATTTCTGCAATTCTCCATTTTTAATTGATAGGTAGAGCTTTGTTGGATATGATAGAATAAGGGCAAGCGTTATTCACCAAGGAGCTTAATGGCTGGGATTTCTCTGTGTTCTCAATTAAAAGGGGGAGTGAGGCCGTGTCCTAGGATGCCATTCGAATGGAGCATCCGGAATGTGCAAATCTGTGCAGACAGCCAGTGGATTCGTGGCTGATTAGAACTGGGGGTGGGCGGGCGGGAAGTGGGGGGGTGTGACGTGACGGCTGAGGGCACACAGTTTCTTTGTGGGGTGCTCATACAGAAATGCTCGGAGGCCGGCTGCGATGACGGCTCGCACAACTCTGGGAATGCAGTAAGACCCCCAGACCTGCACCCTCGAAATGGCTGAGTGGTACGCCCCGGGGACGGTACCCCCGTGGAGCTGTTACGAGGAGACAGGCGGAGGCCGTGGAACGTACATAGTCAACGTGCGTAGCTTACAGACTCTTTCAAGGGGGGTTAACATGGCGAGGACGGAGATGGGAACCAATGAGCCGGACGTCTCAACCTGCTGTCACTTGTAACGTGTCGTCAGCGTGGCCTGTTTCCTGAGGGACGTCCCACGGGCCCCATGGCAACGTCGTGGGGTCCCGCTCCTTTCCGAAACCCTTCGATTGTTGTGGTGGAGGCGTGCTGCCAAGGTTACCAATGTCCCCGACTTGTGGCTGTCCCACCCCCACACCGTCCAATGGCATCTCCTTATGAACACGGCGTGAGTGTTACTGTGCGGATGGACAGTAATGTCTGCATTTCGTCATTGTCGGCTTCTTTTTAATCCTCAGTATAAACGTTTAGCCACCGTCCAACCCCCATGGACACCAAGCGTGATCCGGTGGGATTGTACATGTGTGGTCGACACATTCTCCGAGGTCTGGTTTTAACGCCCCAGTCCAGTGCGCACCTGTCGTCATGGACTGAACTGTGCCCCCCTCCCCAAAATTCACGTGTTGGAGCCCTGACCCCCAGGACCTCAGAATGGGGCTGTGTTAGGAGACGGGTCTGTAAAGAGGGGACTAAGGTGACATGAGGTCACTAGGGTGGGCCCTGATCCAACAGGACTGTGTCCTTATAAGGAGAGGAGATGAGGACACAGACACACACAGAGGGACGGCCGTGTGAGGACACGGGGAGCAGACGGCCGTCCACACGCCCAGGAGAGAGGCCTCGAGGAGAAGGTGGTGACGTGATCCATGCAGAAGGCTGAACAAGTCTGTGAGAGGCTACGACACTGTCCCGTGAGCTGCCATTTCACCATGGTGACCACCCTGGGTAGCTTTGGCTCTTTGAGAAGCTTCTTGATTCGATCGGAGAGCATCTGGGTTTCTTCAGTGCCGTGGAGGTGACAGCAGCCTCCTGGAGACGAAACTCTTCTTTGCGTCTCCAGCAGCAGGTTTACGTGTCCTGCTCCCAAGGACGTCCAAGCCACAAGCACAAGGCCGGGCAGGTGGACAAAGCAGAGAGCCACAATAGCGTTTCCCGACACGTCCATCCACGTGGTCTTATGACGTTCAGCCAGTGGCTGCTGCCATGAGCTCCAGGTGGAGGTGCCGTCAGACCTGGCTCGCGGTGGGTACCGTCTGAGCTGGTGGGGGTCTGCGCTGGGTCCTCATGGCAGCAGCCATTTGGGAATGGTGTCTCCTGGTAGTGCCACCCTTGTGTTATCCCCTTTCCTTGAGGATGGGCTGGGCCCAGCATCTTACTTCTAACCAATTGGATGTGGCAAAGTGATGGGTTGTCACTTCTGAGATGAGGTTATAAGGAGAGTCCTCTGCTTCTCATTCATTCCTTCATTCATTCTCTGTATGTCTCTGTCTCCATCTCTATGTCTGTCTGTGTCTCTATTTCTGTCTCTAACTCTGTCTCTGTCTCCGTCTCCATCTCCTTCTCCTTCTCCATCTCCATCATCTCTGTCTCCATCATCTCCATCATCTCCATCTCCGTCTCCATCATCTCCATCTCCATCTCTGCTGTTGACACAAGGAAAGCAAGTTGCCATGTTGTAACTTGTCCCATGGAGAAGCCCACATGGCCAGGAGCTGGAATCTCTGGCTGACACCACGTGAGGGACCTTGGGAGGGCACCGTCCCCACTCGAGCCTACGCGTGAGACCGTGGCCCCTGCTGATACCGTGATGGCAGCCTGTGAGAGAGCCAGCCACGCCGTGCCCCAGTCCCTGCCCCACAGACACGGTAAGGTCTTAAGTGTGTGTTGTTTCCTTGTGGTCCGTTGTGGGGCTTCTGCTCCCACAGGCGTGGGTGGACTCTGGTGTCCACGTCCATCAGCCCCGTTACTGCAGAAATCATCCTTGGAGTGCTGCGGACAGGTGCAGGGTGTGAGGGAACCGAGGCTCATGTCCATTCGTAGACGCCGCACGGCCAGCAGCCCCGAGTGTTGGGGACGGCTCCCCTGGGGCCCCCCTTCTTTCCTGAACACGCCTGTCTGATACACTTGTCCATAAGCTGCCCTTTTGAGTCCAGTCCTTTGTCCTGGCTCAGTCGTTTGGAAGGAAGCCCAGCCTTTTGCCTCGCTGGCAAACACTTTCCAGTGTCCTAATAGGAACCCCAAGAATGCCCGAGAAGGAGAGGGGAACCCACGTGGGGGCCTGTCCCTCACACAGCAAGCCGCTGCCCCCAGGTTCCATGTCTCCAGAAGACATCACAGGTGAGTTTCCAGACTCTGAGCCCCTTCTGTCACCTGCAGACTCTGATTTCTTATTTCCTTTAATTTGGGTAAATGGGTATTGGCTGAGGGTCAGCATAGATTTTTCCGGTTATTTAAATAATGCTTCACATTATTTCCCCGGGATCATTAGTTAAATTCTTCAACTGTCAGGGAGAATGGTTCAAAAAACCCGAGACAACACGGGAAGTCGGCACTCGGCTTGATGCTCTGTCTCTTTCCTTTCCATCCATCACCCCTGAAATGTTTGGGGTGTCACCCGAGGGAGCCTAGGAACTCGGCTTCGCACAAATGGGTTTTCAATGTTACAGATCTTTCCGGCGCCGAAAGGAGCCAGGACGTGTAACCGAGAAAGAAAAAAAAAAAAAAAAAAAAAAGACAAATTAAGGATCCACTCTATTTTTGTCTCATTTACAATATTTTCCCCAAGAGGTTGTAGGCTGGTGAAATTTAAATAGTGGAAAGGCAGCGTGTCTGCAGGCAGCGAGCTCTCGTGCGTGCCTGCTTCCAAGGGTTTCCAGAACCGCCAGCTGGGTGGACGCGGTGTCTTTTGTGGGTGCTTTGTATCTTTTTGGGGGACCTTTGCCCGACACGCTGGGGCCCGATCTGCAAATAGCTGGTTGTCTGGTCCTGCCCCAAAGGGCAGCTGCAGCGCCGTCAGGCCGGCCTGGACATGGTCCCGGGTCCACGGCCTTGGTCCTGCTTAATGGGTAAAATCGCCTTGTCTATAATGCCCCCAAATTTCCTCCAGGGCCCACCCACCAAGGGAGCTGGTAATCACCCAATTAACAGCATGCGTTTACGCGAGCCCGTCAGGCAACACCGTATCCCAGGGGCTCCGTGTCCAAGGTCCAAGAAAGGATTCACACCAGGGAGGGGACGTGTGCACAGCTGTGCCAGCAGACGCCACCGGCACCCACGTGTAGACAAACCCATGCATTGCACGTTGTGGGTGCTTATGGGTGGGCACATTTTTCAAATTCATAACGGAAGGCAGGTCTGTATATCTGCACCCATTTGCACCCACCCATGTTGAGAAGTCAGGTGTGCGAGCGTTTTGAAAACTGGGCTCACGTCCATGAAAATGTGTTTTGCTTGAGTCCAAAGGGACTTTTCCTAAGAGCCCCCACCCGATACCAGCTCGCCGTCCTTTTTCTGACGCCATCCTTGGTGTTCCCCGGCAGGCATGGCAAATGCTCTGGGGCTGTCCCTGCTCCCCGGGGACAGCAGACTGTCCCTGGACAAAGGATTGTCAAATTCGCCCTTGAAGCGTCAGGATCCTTCTTCAGTCCCCGGAGTAGGAGTTTCCATATTTTCTTTCAAAAGGCCATGTGTACAGGGTCGTGGGGGAGTGTTGCTGTCTACACTCGCAGACTCGCAGACATGGGACGTGAAGGGCAGGTGTATGATGACAGGCGTGCGTCTTCCTGCACGGACGCACGCTAGCATGTCGTGTGTTTCACGGACGAAGGTGGGACGTTCTCCTTTGACATGTGGGGGACGTGCTTGGAGTCAGACGGGCTCCTAAAATATCCCTCAGACTAAGCGCTGGAAAAGGCAAACGATTTGGGAGGCTGTGAGCAGCTTGGAGCTCGGCCGGGGTCCTGCCATGCCGGGTGAAATATCTCCAGAGAGCCCTCTGCCGTCGGACGCCCCAAGACAGTTCTCGTGTGGGCTGGCCTAGGAGGACGCTGTGTGCCACCTGCCTGGGTCCTGGGGAGGCCGCTACGTGGGACAGCAAAGCCGTGAGCCCACCTCCACTTAGTGGGTGCGACCTTCCTTCTGGCGGCTTCCTTCTCAAGGGCCGACCCCATTTCAGGCGTCTGCAGAAGAGGACACGCGGGATCTGTGCACAATACACTGATGGCCAGGGGCAGCCGTGGGCACCCTGCCCATGGGGGAGCCCCTTCCTGCCAGCGTGCAGCAGTGCCGACAAAGCGGGGGACACGTGTGTCACGAAGGAACTGTCACGTCGGGTGTCACCGAGGGGCAGGGGAGTGACGTCGGAGCCCCAGCCCGGCTGCCAAAGCGTCCCTCCCGGAATGAAGCAAAGAAAGTTGGAGCAATTATCCGTCCTAACGAGAGAGGCTGCCTGGTGTTGTCACGCAGGGCGGAGTGTGCAGCCTGACTGTCTGCCTGTGGCACTTTTCCCGCAGCATCTCATGTGCAAACAAAAATAGATTCCTCTTCAAGGGGTTGTTTTGGAAGCTTTCAGGGCGGCAGGCAGGAGAAGGCAGGTTTTCGGGCGGGGAGGAGGCAGGCAGGTGCCGACTCTGGTCCGGAGTCTCCTCCCCTCCCAGGGCCACGGTGTCTGCAGGAGGCTGTGTGTCTGTCCGCACACGGCCCAGTGTGGTTCCCGGGCGGGTCCCGGGCGGGTCCGAGAGTGTTTGGGGACGTTGGGGCTGTTTACCAGGGGTACAAGGTGGTCCTCAGATGGGCAGACGGGTGTCTGGCCGCTCTTCCCCCAAACCCGTCGCATGTGGGCGTCCTAATGCGTTTCTCTTCCTTGCACACCCCTGTCCCAGCCCCGCTGTCCCATGTAAGGTGGCAGGACAGCCTCCTGGAAGCAGGGCAGAGACCAGGGGGACATGCTTTCTAGGTCCTGCCACCTCTCCCGGGGGCGTCTCTCTCGCTCAAGCTCCATCGTTGGCTTCGGCAAAGCGGGAAAGAATCTCTGGGTCCCCTGGGGTGGTTCTCAGGTGCTGAGGGGACACCTGGACAGCTCCCAGGAGCACTCGCCCGAGACACGGGTGCCTGGCACCGCAGACGGACGCCGTCACTTCTGAGGACAGTAGTGGGCCCGGGTAGTGGGCAGGCACGAGTCTCCATCTGCGTGGCATGTGTCAGCCCTCCCCAGGGACGTGGGCTGACGTCTGCAGACCTTGTTTGTGGTCACCTGGGGCCCGGGCTGCTCCTGGCATCGGGGGGGAAGGTGGTGGGGGTGGAGACCGGGGACACTGCTCAGTGCCCTGCAGGGCCCGGGACGCCCCACAGCACAGGGTCACCCGGCCCCAGACGGCAGCGGTGCTTTTTCATACGACAGTATCCATCGACTCTACCAGCTATCGTATGTATCTGTCATCTATTAGATCTACTGCTCAGTGGTATCTGTCACCTATGATATGTCATCTACGTGTAACCTATTTATGTCTATGGATCAATTATATTATATTTATCAGCTGTAGTATCTACCATCTATAATCTCTTATTATCTATATCCATCCATCCATCCATCCATCATCTATCCATCAGTCTGTCTATCATGTATCTGTCCATCATCCGTCTGTCTGTCCTTCACCTGTCTGTCTGTCCGTCATCCGTCTGTCTGTCCATCATCTGTCCGTCTGTCACCTGTCATCTCTGGCAGGGGTTCAAACCCAGGCGTGACACTGAGGCCCCCCCGGGGACAGTTGGCGATGGGGAGAGTCTGGGGATGTTTGTGGTCGTCAGAACTGGAGGGGAGGGGACGGGAGCTCCAGGCATCGAGTGGCTGGGGACCGGGGATGCCGCACAGGACATCCCCCCACGGAGGATGCTGTGGCCCTGAGTGTCACTGGTGCCTCGCCTGGTGGCAACTTCCCCGAAGCCTGACGCGGGGGCGGTAGCACAAGTGGGTCTTCGTTGTCTTCGGGGAAAGGTGCGTAGACGGGAGGCAGGCCCGCAGGCGCCACGGCCGGTCCTGCAGGAGGGACTCGAGGCGGCCTTCCGCTCGGTGCACACAGCGTGTTCGCTGGCGTTGCCCGGGGGGCCTCGCGTCCCTGTGACCAGCCTAACCCTGACCTGGTTCAACTGGAAGCACAAGCAGTTGGGAGGGGTCTGCAAACGGTTACGGAAAAACACACAAGGCTCCGTCTTCACACGGGGCAGGGTGTGCTTTGTGGGAGGCTTCGGTGAACACCCTCGATGCAAAGGTTCAAAACTCCGACGTCCTCACAGCTGCGGGCTCCGCGCCCAACCTGAAACGGCTCCCGGTCGTCCCTCAGCCGCTCCAGCCGCTCTGTGGACCACACGCTGCAGGGGACGCCCCGGCGCTTTGAAATCCTCCGGGACTGGCACACAGGAAAACGCCCAGGGCCACAGCCATGTGCCAGGACACCTGCGCCTGTGGCCGAGTCTCTTGGGGCTCGATGACGTCATCCGTCAAGGGGCAAACACGTGAGAAGGCTGGGTGGGGGCAACGTGCAGAAGCCACGCGGCTTATGACTGTGGACGTGCGTGGGTGAGAGATGGCTTTTCCGGTGGATGGCTGCCTCCCGCGCCTTCTCTTTCTCCCCAAACCCCAAGGCTGCCTCCATTTCCGCATATTGTAACCCAAAATGCCGAGTCCCAGAGTGGGTCCCACTGGCGTCCCCAACACGGCCCTCCCGGGTCTGCACATGGGGGGTGTCTGCTCACCTCAGCTTCCGTCAGGACACGGCCCCGTCAAGGTCACCGTGGGTGACACTATCAAGTCTTCTCTTCTCCTCCAAATGAGAAAGAAATCGTGCCCAGCTGTCCGCTCTGAAATGAGGCCATCGGCAGCTTTTGCTCCTGCGATCTCTGGGGTCTGACTGCATGCAGTGAGACTGCGTGGAAGCCAGGGGACTCCCACACGCCTCGCGGGGCAAGCGTCTGCAGCAGCTGTGAGGACAGGGTTTGCAAAATAGTCTGCGGGTGTTGGGGACACAGGAAGAAGATGGTCTGCGATGGGCGCAAGGCCTTCGAAACGTTGGCTATGGGAGGGGACGAGAGGGATGGGAAAGCATGGAGCTGAGACCGGTGTCACCCATCGTCTGACACACTCTTCTCTGCAGGCCACAGAAGGAGCCCCGGGCGGGCGTGTTGCGAGCCTTCGATTCCGGGGACACCCCCGGCCCCCCATTTTCCTGTACCTGTTCAGGTGCTCATGCAGTTTCCCTCTTTCGTTCCGGGAGTGCATGGGTGGCCTGACGGACTTTCCCACGTCCAGCCAACCTTGCACTTCTGGAAGAAGCCCATCTTGGTCACGGCGGGTTGTTTTCCTGCTGTTTGTACGATGGAATCAGTTTGTTACTGTTTCGTTTGTTAAGGATTTCCAGGTCTGTGCTCACAGCGGATCCTGGCCTGTGATTTCTTGTTGTGTCTTTGGCGGGTGTTGGAGTCAGAGTACAAGGGGGTTTCGTAGAACCCGTTATTGCTGAAAGGGTTTTGTGAAAGCCGGGTCTCTCGTCCTCAGACGTAGAATTCCCGAGAGGGCTGAATTCACAAGGCCGGCTGGGCCGGGAGATTTCTCTGTGGTCAGGCTATTCCTCACCACCCCTGTTTCTTCATCACGTCTAGGGGGATGTTGGTGTTTTCTAGTTCTTTTCTCGGGCTAACTTTGGTCACTTATGTGTCATCATTTGTGTTGGGTTCATTGGCGTAAAGTTACTGATTTTCCTCTCACCGCTTTTCCTTTCAATGTTGGTGTGGAACGTTCCTTCCTCCTTCCTAAGCTCTGTCTTCCGGAACCTTCTGCGCTTGGTTTCTTTTCCGTTGCTTCTTATACCCTGACCCTCCCGTGGCTTGAGTGGCTCGCGAGGGTCACCTGATGCACCTGTCCTCGTCTCTAGCCACCTCTGTGCCTCTGTGAACGTTACGCGGTCAGTCCGATGCCTCGCTCCCGCCGATTCCGGAAGGAATCGAATCTCCCCGCCATACCCTCGTCCTGAGTGCCGACTCAGCCACCCAGCAGCACGGTCAGCACTCAGAGGTCCCCTGGGCACCCTCCCCTAAACAAACCCCCAACGGGCAGCAGCCGGGCTCACCCCCAAAAACCGTCCCCTGCACGTTCTTTGTCATTTGGGTGAATGGCGCACCGAGCATTGGGGTGTCCGTGCCACTCTGACGCCTGGCCGTGCAGTGTGTGCGTCTTTCCTCGTGAAATTCTGGCCGATGTTTTATTTTATGTGTCTGGCTGTCGTCTGTATCTCCTCATGAACTGTGAGCAAGATGGATACAAATGGTCCCAATGTCACGGTTTCAACTACCAGCCATGTCTTGTCTCCCAGTGGTCTTCGGTCAGAGGTCTGGGCGCCCTGGGGTGGCTCAGCTGTGCCCTCTGCTCAGGGTCCCACGGCCAAGATCCAGGAGTCCGCCACGGTGACCCCTTCTCAGGGGCTGAGGAATATTTTCTTGCAAGCTCGCTCAGGTCGGTGGTCCCGTCCGGTTCCTTGGGGTGCAGGACTGAAGTGTCTTCCTTGGTGGTCATTGGCGAGGGCCGGTCTTGCTCCTGGGGGGCCACCTACATTCCGTGCCAGGCTTTTCCTGAGGCCCCTCCAGCAAGGGTGGGTCGAGTCTGTGCCATATGTTGCGATCTCTGCCTTTTCTTCTTCTGCCTCACCTCTCTGACATCAGCCAAAGACAGTTCTGTGCCTCGCGAGGGCCTGTGTGACGAGATTGGACCCACGTGGCAACTCCAGGATGGGCTCCCATCTCAGGGTCCCCCAGGTAATCACACCTGCAAAGTTCCTTTTGCCACGGAAAGAAAACATAGCCACGGAGGCCAAGGATGAGGCTGTGGACATCTCCGGCGGGTAGGGGCACAGCTCTGCCTGCCGCAGCCGTCAAGAAGTGCTTGGGGACGACTCTGTGAATCCTTCTCACTGCAGGCTGGGTCCCTCCCGTGGGCAGCCCAGAAGTCACACCGGCTCTGACCCCATGAACCCCGGTGGAGAAGGTCTTAGTGGTGCCATAGGAAGTGTGGAGTGAAGGCCCAAGCATTGTCCACATATCGGTTTCTCCCTCCAGACCCCACGTTGCCTGCCGCAAAGGGAGCTAAGGTGCCAGTGGCCCAATATGGGCAACCTTGGACTTCTCCACGGGAGGGAGGGGGGACGCCGCCCTGGCCTCTGAACCCTCCTCTGTCTCTCACTGGCTGTTCCTGTGGCCTTGGGGTGCCCTAATCACCCGTCACCTGTACTCTCGGACAACCTCTCCCATGCCAGGAAGACCAGACTCTAGAACCACACCAGCGGGAGGGACCTTAGGTGACCCAATCCAGCCAGACTGTTCCCTGCAACCGCTGAGACCCTCACAAACACGCCCACCCACCTCAGAGGCCCAGCTCACTTCCAAAAGCTGCCCTTTTAATCCGTGCACAGACCCCAGACCTCCAGGGAAGGTCCAGAGCATTTCAGAATTGAAGTGTGTCTGTTGGGGGGAAGGGGGTTTCCTGCCCAGATTCCTCCAGCCCCTCGGAAATTTCCTCCCTCCCCCTGTCAGAGCAGAGGCTAAAGTGGAAACAGGCCCTCAGGAGATATGGACGGGTGTTGGCTGGGCAGGGGTCTGCCTTTGGGGGATCAGGTGGGTGGGTGAATGAATGAATGAATGAATGGAGTCCAGGGTATGCCCCTGGCTGCCAGGAAGGAACGGCCAGCTGCCCACATACCTTCCTGGCTGGGAGGAGCCAGGGGCACGTTATGGGTGCAAGTGCCCCTTCCCTGGCCTCCAGGACCCACCCCCACCCCCGTGGGATGCAGCAGGACTGGGCCGAGGCCTGCACGCCGGGAAGTGGCCTGGTGGCTTCTTCTGTCCAAGAGGCCTCCAACAGGACAGGACAGCCAGCAAACATTGCTCCTGGTGGAGAGGGCAGGAGGAGGGGTCTCTCCCTTCCCCACCCTGGTGGCTCGCTCACCCCTGCGCAGTCAGCGTTGGGGGGGCTGCGGAGCGCCGAGGTGGGCTCCTGGCGGGTGTCCAGCGGCTCGAAGCTCAGCCTCTCGCCCCAAGCTTCGCCTCAGGCCAGGAGGCTGAGCTGCGGGTGGAAAGGCCAGCGCCGGGAGCGTCCCTCCCCCTTTGCCCCGGGGCCCCTCCCCCGCAGTCTGTCCTGGGACTGCGCCTTCGTTCCCCAATTAGCCAAGCCGCGCCCCGACGCTCAAGCCCCCCAAATCTGTGCCCTTCCCGCTCCTGACTTTGCCCCCTCTGGCCTCCAGACACCCCGTTTTATGCCATCCCCCCGGCTTCCAGACCACAGCCATGCAAGCGACCCAGTGTGAGCAGGGCGGGGGGCACACCCAGGCCCCCCACAAGCAACCGTGGGCGATCATCGCTCCTCCTCTTTAGTGGGGTGGGGTGGATGGGCCCTGAGGAGTCCGCCGGAGCCCCTTCCCACCAAGGCCCCAGTGAGTGATAAGCCCACCGGCAGGTCCAGGGGTGTTCCAGTGAACTGGGGGGGTCAAGCTGTGACCCCCCATAGGTTCCAATCCCGCTGTGTCCAGGGAAGCTTCTCAGGGACCCCTGGGGCCCTGGGGCTTCCGGGATGGGTGTGTTGGGCCCCAAGCATTCTTGTAGGGGGGGCGTCCCAGCACCCCGAGAAGCTCTTTCTTCAATGCGCCCTTGGCGCATAAACTTGGGGCCGCTTCCCACGGGGAAGTTGGGTTCCAGGGCAGCTCCCAGAGTAGGAGGATTGGGGGTGGGGGTGACCGTTTCTTGTGCAGAAATTGGCCAGTTAATTAATGCCTGCCTCCTGGAGGGTGGACAGACGTTCCTTCTGTAGACAGCACGCATCTGGAAGTCCATGCTTAAGGGGAAACATCAGCGGATTGCAGCGTTTGCCCGGTGCCCCGCTTTCTCCCGCGGAACCATGGACTGGGGTGGGGGGTGGGGCGATCGCAGTTTGTAGAGCCCCCTGCACACTTCGGGCAGGTGGACGAGGTGCGGGCTGACCACTCGGATGCGTGCGTTCCGTTCCCAGGAGCCCGGGAGGAAGGCAGCGCACCGCGCGGGTCCAGCACGGCCCGCGGGGACAGCGCCCCGGAAGCCCGGGACGCACGCACGGTCCGCTGCGAGCCACCGGGGTGTGAGCTGCTCTCTGGGCCGAAGCTCCGGGCCCCGGGGCCGCCGTCTTCCCGGGGAAACTGGCTGACTCGCTGGCTGTGGGCTGGGTGTATTCGTCCCTTTCATTTGCATTTTGAAATTGGAGAGATTTTGAGCCGGTTTGGGGATGGAGCTATTTCCACAGCTCTCGGCGGTGACCTGTGCGTTAAAAGGGGGGGGGAGGCCAATCGGGGTGGGGGGCACGGGCAGGAAGAAGGTAGGACTCGCTGTTTCCGCTCTTTCTGCGTCTCTCTGAGGCCCGGTGCCAGAAATGAGAGTAAAATCAAAGTACACCCTTAGATTTATTCCCTGGAACGTTAATTACCCAGAAACTGCGCGCTGCCAGTGCCGGGAGAGCCGCCCCACTGTTTGTTTAGCGGTGGTCTCCAGAAGACGACCCTCCTTGGCAAACTGCTTTGCTCCCTGAAAAAATAATGTTTTTCTTTAATAAAACATAAAGTAAGGGGCCTGTGATTCAACCTGAAAGGAGAGAGTTTTAATGTCCACCATATGTTGCAAAGTACTGGGTGAAGGGAAAAAAGAGAGAGAGAGAGAGCGAGAGAGGGAGAGAATTCCACATAAAGCAAACAACGTTCCTTCCTACAAAATATAGTTTAAAATGCATTTTATTTATTTATTTTTTGCACCGATGGCTGTTTTAGAAACACCCCCGCCCCAACACACACACGTCAATCCTGGGATTTGTCGCAAAAGTGAGAAGAAATGAAACAAACATCAGCGTACATTTTCTGGGCGTGCTCTTGCAGCCCACCCTGGGACCACCTGCCCCACCAGGCCCTGAATTCATGTCTTTCGGGTCACAATTGTCTGCAGAATCAATCTCATCCATTCACGAGTGGATTAACAGAGCCCACTGTAATGAAAATCCATTAGCCTCCCATTTGAAACCCGTATGTTTGCGTAAATCAATAAACAGCCCGGGTGGGGGTGGTGGGGAGAGACTGCAGGTTTCTAAATTTACAAGGAGGAGGAGGAGGACGGGAAGGGAGCCCGTCTAGGAAATGTGTTAAGACGTCTGTAAAATCCTGACCCTCTGATCGATACTGATAAATATTTCATGGGCAGGGCAGGGTTGTCGTTAAAAAGGCTGGCTCGTCAGCGAAAACCGTTAACAACACGCCCTCTTTTCTTCTTATTAATAGAAATTGTCTTTAGGAATTACAGCTGAGGGAGTGGCCAGACGGAAAGGACATTCCTTGAAATTTCCTTCCTCCGTTTGTTTCCGGAGAACCAAAGGTGACCCAAGCGGGGTGGGGCGTGGGGGGGGGTCTGAGTGGATGGCTTGTGGGGACAGGGCCTGGGGGGTGACCCCTGCCTCCCGAGGGTGGAGGCCAGCGCTCAGGCCATGAAATTTGATTCAAAGTGAATAGTTCAGCTCAGGAACAGCGTGATTTTACGGGCTCAGGTGAAATATCCCAACCCCAGCCATACCTTTTAGGAATTAAAGAAACCAAACATTAAATATGTGAGTATTCACTGCGTCCTTTTCCCTTGGCAGAGAGAGAGAGAGAGAGAGAGACAGAGACAGAGAGACATTAAGCAGTAGGTCCTATTCACTAAAATGCAGCTAATTCACATACAGAAAAGTCAGGTTATGTTATAAAATCGAAAACGCCAGTGTCAACTTCCTTGCTGCGAGCTAATCCCTGGGGTCGGTCTCCCGCGTGGCTGGGACATGGGACCATGGTTGCCAGGGTCAGCAGTGTCTGCAGCTTCTCCTACTAGGTTTTCCGGGGAGTCTGGGCTGCACTGGACGAGAGCCTGGATGCCGGGTTAGCCAGCCGGCCTTTCCGGCACAGGTCCTGGGCAGATACAGAGGCCGACATGCCTGGCCCCTTCCTTCTGTGCAGACGGGAAAGGACAGGGGAGCAGAGCAAAGCTGGCACCAGCAGCAATGACTGGCCCTGTCTGCTGGAAACCGCCGGCCGGCAGGACCGGGCGGTGCAGACCGGTTTAGCCATTGCCAGCCGCTGCAAACCGGCGAGCGTTGCCCGAGCTGCCTGGCTCTGCCTGGGTCCTGAGGGGCCGGCTGGAGCCTGCTGGCCTAGCCCTCAGGACTGTAGCTGTGTGAACTGGGCTGAGGGTTGGGGGGGGGCACAATTTCCAGCTGGGGACCCTGCCAGCCTGACCTCCACGCTTCATGGCCTTGCCCCTGGGGGTCCCAGGGACACAGGGAAGGTGTGCCTGAGCCAAGAGGGGACGTCCTGGTTGTGTGAGTCTGGGACCCTTTCTTAGTCCCCAGGACCGAGGTCGCCTGTATTTGTTTTCTTTATTATTACATTTGGTCTCTGTAATTTCCCCGTTGGACTATAAACGAGACTGCAAGGGTGGGAACGGCCAGGGTTCCGGGACTTGGGAAAACCGGTGGCCTCAGGACACCCAGATGGATGTGAGCCCCAGGACCCGCGGGGAGCTCGAGGGAAATGTGACACCAACATGGTAACGTCCCCTTTCTTCCAGAAACCAGACCCCCTGCTTTGGCTCCCCGCCCCAGCCCCCTCCGCACCACGGCTGCTTTCCTTTTTTGGTGCCGGTTGTCCTGAGGCAAGCAGATTTTGCTTTCGTTTCTCTGTCCACAAACTAACTTCCCCGAAACCCGTGGCCCTCTTGCAGGCTTGCAAAATGCAAGTGGAGACATCGTAAACACCTTCCTGTTCCCCAGATCTGATGAGACTTTAATACACTGTCCCTGCTCTGTCCTCCTCTCTCAGGGGGAGACATCCCTATGGTGACCGCTGGGTCAGCCTAGAGGGGGGTGTCCTGCGGCCCTAACCTCCCCAACTGGGGTCCCCCAGCAGCAATGTAATGTAGCGTTTCCTACTGTACCCACCCTGCGGCCTCAGGCAGCGTGACTTAGCAAAAATATGTGATCCATAGTCTTTGCTTAGGCAAAAATATAAACACAAATACTAGGCATTCAAAGCGAGTGAGGGAGCCCTGTGCACTCCTGGCCAGGGAAGGGCGGGGTTCAGGGGGCTGCACGCTCCTGGGTCCCAAAAGTTGGAGAGGGAGGTCGCGGCTTTCCTCAGTGTCCAGAGAAAGTTTTAATTTGGGGAAAGGGTGATCTCACAAGGCCTGCGGGACTGAGGACGGGTGCTAGCCCCTGGACCCCATGTTTTTCAGGATGGGTTCTTTCAATGCCGTTGGTCAACTCTGGGGATTAACATGGGGGCTGCTGTGGAAGTGGGCTTAAGGGCTTGAATGTCCAGGGTCCCAGCTGGTGCCCGTTGGGGAGATTCCGGGAGGCAGGGCGGCCAGCCCCGCTTCTGAGCCAGGTTCCCTCTCGAGGGGGGTGGGGTCTGAGGTCTGAGGTTGGGGGGGCAGCCCAGCCTGGGGGTCTGGGCTGGATGCCTGGGGTTCCCCAGCGGGGTGTCCTGTGAAAGCACCTCAGTCCTCACTGCCTAGTCCCTGGGGGGGACTTGTCCCTGGGCCTTGTCCCTGGGGTTATATGGGAGGGCCAGGGGGCTCTGCAGGAGGGGGTGGTTGGACAGCAGTTGGGGGTTCAACAGCGGGTCCCTAGAGACGTGGCCTCCCCACCGAGGCTGGAGGAGTAGGGAGATGGGGGTGGTGAGCTCAGAAAGTCACTGTGGCCCAGAGCCTGCTCTCTGTCTCCCTCCCCCTCTCCCCTGCCCCGTTCTCCCCTTTCCCTCCCTCACTCTGATGCTGTCTCTTGCAAGGAGAGAGTTCACGTGCCAGCCCGGGTCCCCAGACCCCGTTGGGGAGGAATTTGCTCCGTGTGGTGGCAAGGGCAGGGGGGGTACTCAGCGAGGCTGGGACTGTCAGCTCCGGGGCTGCCGGGCGCCTGCACCCCGCGCCCCTGTGCACCCCCCTCGGGGCGTGAGCCCTGGGCTCCCCGCCTCCCCCGGTAGCGGCGCATACATAATACATGAGGGGCTATTTGTAATTCTGTGTGATATCCACGCGTCTCCCGCTTTGATTAGAGGGCCGCGGTGACAAAGCCCTGTTTGTTAAGTAGTCGGGGCTTCTTCGCCTTTCGCTTTTCAAGTCCAAGCGAGTCGCCGGCTCCCAAATCCCCCAGCTCCGTCCGGAGCACGCGGGGCAGACAGCCCCGAACCGCGCGGGGAGGCGCCGGCGCTGCGCTCCGGGAGGAAGGATAGAGGATGGAGAGGAGAGAAGAAACCCGGAGAGAGCCGGAGGGAGAAAAGGAGAGAGAAACGGAGAGAGAGATGAGGGAGAGCGGGAGGGAGAGAGGGAGGGAGAGGGAAAGCGCTGGTCTGTTTCTGGAACTCGGATCTCCGCCTCTTCCCCCGCCTCTCGGGCATGACACCCCCCCCCCCAGATCGAAGAACCCCCTCGTGATGCCGACCCCCAGGACCCCGGATTCCGGAGGAAGCGTTCGCTTTCCTTTGCGCTGAAGGACACGACTGACCGGCCCCCGCGTTGGACAGAACGCTGGGTACCGGCCAGGGCGGCCGGGTCCTGGGGTCTGAGCAACAAACGCTTCAACGAGAGAAAAGGAACACCGAGCTCTCCAAACACCACACCACCAGCCACCCACCTTCCCAAAAGCCTCGTCCCAACTCCAGCGTGGGGTGGGGGTGGGGGTGGGGTGGGGGCGCGGGGAGAGGAGGGATAGTGCAGAAGACAGAGGGAAAAGGAGAAAAGTCAACTTTATTTGCAGAGGGAGTTTTGCGGAGAGGACGGCCAGTTTGCTTCCGAGATTGTCACATGAATTTCGTATTGCAATTCAGAAAAGTAGCTTCTCCGAAGCACACCGGAGAGGGGAGAGTGGGAAACGGCCAGTCAGGAAAACCGTGACACAGCCGAAAAGTACCTAGATAGCTGTATTTCCCCCAATAAATATCCTCGACACCACGCTGACAGCGGGCTCTAAAGAAGGTGGCATCGGTCGGCATCTGACGCGTGCCCAACACACCGCCGTTTACAAACCAGTTCTTCCAGGTACCCGCGGGCATCTCCGCGACCGGACCTCCGCGCTCCGGCCACCCGTGGCCCAGCCGCGCCCCTGTCCCCGGCCTCCGCGGCCTCGGCCCCTGCGAGGTCTGCGAGCCGCTTCTCACCGCCGCCGCTGCCAAGGCTCCCGCGTCCGAGTTCGGGTAGACCCGCGCCCCTTCGTCTCACTTTCGGGGTCCTGGAGCTGTTCCCCAATCGCACCGCGCGCACAGCCGCTTCAGCCGTTAGCTCCGCCGCAATCCACCCGCACCTCCAACTTGGAGTCAATCCTTGTCGGTGATGGCGCGTCCCCGCCTCGCGGGCGCCCTCGGTCTGTCCGCACTGCCGCGCACGGACTCATCCCGCCCGCCCGGAAACATTCTGGGCGCGGGGCTGTGGTCCTACCCGCGCGGGCCGGCGAGGACCTCCTCGCCATCCCTGAAACTCCTCCTCGACTTTCGTTTCCGCCAGCCATTGATGGAATGCGGATACCTGTTTGGGTCGCTGGCGTCTGCGCCCGCCCGCGCGCGCCCCCGCGCGCGCGCACTCTCTCTCCCTCTCCCTTCAAAAATTCGATCGTTACCTCTCCACACCAAGGTGCACAGACGCCAAAAGTGATGAAATGAAAAGAAAGCCAATTGCCGGACTGGAGGTGGGGGAGAGAGAGCGTCTCTGCGTGCGCCCGCCGCCGCCGCCGCCGCCGCCGCCGCCGAGCAGGGAGCCGTAATTGCTGCAGACAGCGAGCGCGGGGGGTTGGGCGGAGGTAGCCGTGTATAAATAGTGAGATCTCAAATTGAAAGGCATAAATAACGGCGGCAGGGACCTACCCTCACACGGACCGTCCTCTCCGCGCGGGGAGGCGTGCGGACCACAGCCCGGCTCCCAGCCAGCCCCGCCAAGCCCCGCGGACCCCCGCGGACCCCCGCAGCCCCGGGCAGCCATGGAGGAGCTCACTGCTTTTGTATCCAAATCTTTTGACCAGAAAAGCAAGGAGAGCAGCGGCAGCGGCGGCGGCGGCGGCGGCGGCGGCAAGAAGGATTCGATCACGTACAGGGAAGTTTTGGAGAGCGGACTGGCGCGCTCCCGAGAGCTGGGGAGCTCGGAATCCAGCCTCCAGGACATTACGGAGGGCAGCGGTCACTGTCCCGTGCATTTATTTAAGGAACACCTGGAAAACGAGAAGGACAAACTGAAGGAATTCGGCACCGGGAGGGCTGCGGAAGGTAAGCCCGCGCGGCCCCGGCTCGGTCCCCTCCCGGACCCGGTGACTGCTCGCCACCGAGCCTTGCCGGCCTGACCCTCGCTCTGTGCGCGCCGAGGCCCGCGGCGCCGCGGTTCGCTCTCGGTTCGACCCGAAACTCTGAATGTACAGCCGTGGCTCGGAAGGGAAGGCCGCGGCACTCCATAGCCAGCCTTTTCGTCAGAAAGAAAGGAAATGGGGAGAGAATCCCGAGGCCAGGCGGGAAGGAGGCAGGCGGGGGAGCCGGGACGGGCAGGGGCCGCAGCCGCGCGCTGCCCCGCGGACTCGCTTCTCCGCGCGTCGGCACTGGACGCCGCAGCACGAACTTTCCCGGGGTGGCGTGGATCGGGGGACGTGCCTGCGGTGGGCTGCAGGGCTTCTGGCTGCGCGGCTGCCTGCCTACCTGCCTTTCTTATCTGCCTCCCACGCGCACAGAGCAGAGATGCACACACATCTCTCCCAGCGCCCACTGCCTCCTGCCTCCTCCCGGGTTAGAAGC